>NW_019174360.1:639797-772297 GCF_002260705.1 Seriola dumerili | reverse complement strand
AGCTGAGGATTTATAGAAAATGGATAAAACAGCAAAAATAAAGCACATACAGTAAGTCATAAGGGCTGTGCTGCACAGTGCACCTGCATGACTGTGATGGAACATAACTAGTCAGCTGATAGTCACACAGCTGGTGAGGCTGCCAGTGACTGCGAAGCATGAATGAAACAGCTGATGCTACTCCGCTAATATAAGCACGACTTAAGTGTTCTGCCTGAGCTAACACCATGCTCCAGTAATTCCTAAGGCGCGGTGAAATTTCACAGCAAAATTGATTTATTCCAGCAGAATCCCCATGATTAGTGGATACACAGTCGCAAGGGGCTAAAGCAAATCCATGCAAATTTTTCTTTCGGCTTAGCTGAAATCTGACCTACAAATTAACATGGTGGACCAATAGCAGCCTGTCTTGACACAGAAAGCTGGAGAGTCCAAAAAAAATGTTAAAAAATGGAGGAAGGTATTGAAGCTTGTTGGTTTCTGCACCAAACATTTTTTGCAAAGATGTGCTGATTAATTTCCCCCACTCTCTGGTGTGACGAGACCGAGACAGTACAAAGAAAATACTGCATCTCTGCTGCAGTATCTGCCCTCCTGACTCACAAACCACACGCATTGTACTTTCTAACTGTAATTTACCGCCCACTCCAGCAGGTTTTAACCAGTGTTTCAGCGCTTCACCCTGCATGTCCACCAGATTTCTACAGGGTTAAGTGCCTCGCTCAGACACACTCCCGGGGTGGAGGCTGTTAAAGGAGAGTGATTCAGTTTGCTCAACTGGGTCCATTTGCGAATGACAAATTTGACCCAGATCTAGTGAGCAGCGGATAAATTAAAGTTTGACAGACGTCCAATGATTTGGAGTTTCAAAGCTTGGCTGCAGAAACTTCCTGTGTGTATTGACTAGAGAAAACTAACAGGGACATTAGCAGATAATTAATGCAGGCTGGAGATGTGCTCAGCCATTACATAGTATACATACACTGTATATGTATATATATATATACTGTATATATATATAGCAAAGTGCAGCATTATGTTCATTATGATGAGATATTGCAAGTTAACTAAACAAGTCTCTCCGTTATATGACGTTGTATTGGGCAATACCACAGAATTTCTTTTTGATCCACAATTAAATTAAAAACAAAACCTGAAGTGAAGAAGGAAACAATGGCATCCAACAAGTTGTACTGGAAAAAGAAAAGACAAATTACCATCTTATCTTATTTAATTTTGATATGTTTTGTATTATGATGTTTTTCAATGTCAATCTTCTTTTTTCAGTGACAGTTATTATTTTTTTAAAGCCAGTGTTTTATTTTCCAGTTGAACCTTTTCCAGAGTCGATATTTATTTCAACTTTTCTAATGCAACTTTTTCAATGCCATTGTTGGGTTTTGATTTCAATGCCAGCTTTTATTTTCAAATATCAATACCGTCACTGTTCTGGCCCCAAACTGCAGGTGAGCCACCGAGGCGTCGGTTCATGTTTGAGTGCGTACGACACGACAAGAGCAGCGGCAACAACAAACAGTTCTTCTCTGAAACGAGTCAAACACAGAAGAGAGAAACTGAAACTGCCATCGATCGATGCTGACGCCAGAATCAATCTTCAAAAACGAGACGTGGTGTCGATATTTCGGGATCGATCCCCGTCCCTCGTATGAACGCTCTGACGTTTGATCCCACTGATGTTGTAAATGTAGCTCCACATGTGGTGATACTGTATATCTAGTGTCTACCTTTTGGCCTGTGGCGGAGCTCATTCTGTATTCTGGGTTGCTCTCGCCTGATTATCAGTGATCTTAACCGGGACTGAAACCTGACAGACATGTGCTCGGCTGTCAGGAGAGGAAGTTGTGGGAAAAGAAAAGAAAAAAACAAAAACTGTCAGTGTGATTGTGCAGCCCTGAAGTGGGGGGGCGTGATGAAGCTTATCATTATTGAAACATGAATATAATTTGTTAATCAGACAGGGAGCTGCTTCACCTGCTAAAATATGAACTCCATCTTCATTTGGATTCTCTCTCTCACCCCCCCACACACACTGATTCTCCATCATCCATCCTATCCGTCTTCATCTTCCTCACCCTCTTGCCTTCCCCTCCCATCCACTCTCAGTCCTCTCTTTCACAATATGGCCCTGTGCTCACTGAATGTAAATCATATTTCAGTCTCTTTCATCAGGCTCCGTGCCCTCTTAATGTTCAGTGAGCGATGCCAACATCACCAGGCACTACTATTTATACATGACGACTCCGAAGTGGCCCGGGATCCGGCTCCGTTTTCAGCCTCTCCAAATATACACCGAACCATGGACCTGACATCGGCTGACACGCCGCATGCCGAGTTTATATTCTGGGGATTTACATCTATAATTATGTGTGTGTAATACAAGCCCATGCAGGTGGACAAACTTCATGTCACCTTAGGATACTGGCTTTTATATTAAACCTCAACTGACTTTAGCCACGCCATAGTGGCTAGTATAGAGACGGCAATGCCGGTTGGCTGGTTGGTTGGTCCATACTCAAATATCTCAACAGCTTTTGGATGAGTTGCCATGAAAATTTCCCCCAGTGGTTTATTCATAACGACTTGACACAGTGAGGTTGACATATTTGTGGTTTTAAATAAAACGTCTCAACTCTTGGACAGACTGCCATTAAACTGGAAGCAATTTTTTATCTTATGGGTCCATTGTTTTCCTTTGAAGACCTATAAGTAAGTAAAGACGAATTACAATTATTACACTTAATTAATTCCAAATACTTTGCTAGTGTAACTTAGAGAGTCTAAAGGTAGAAATGTGTGAAATGTTTCTACACGTAACAATACACTTCATCACATATGAACAAGAGAGAGAGAACGTTAGCATTTAGCTGGGACTAGTTTCTGCTAACAGAGCAGAACAAATTAGCACTGACTGGCAAAATGTTACTTTTTCATTATAATATTTGAGTCAAAAGTACCTAGTTTCTCTAAAAGTAAGTACTTACATATTTTACTTTACTTTTGAGATATGCTCTTTTATTCAATATATATAAAAACGCTGAGTTTATAACTAACTAGCATATGTTAGGTTGCTAACACGCTAAACTAAAATGGTGAACATGCTAAACATTAAACCTTCTAAACATCAGCATTTAAGAGTTAGCATGTTTGCTTCCTGATGTTAGCATTTACATAAAAGCTAAGCTAACATGTGTGTAAGTGCAGCATCACAGAGCTGCTAGCACGGCTGCTCCTGCTCTTGTCAAACTGCAGCAGTCATCAGGTTTAATGATAAAGTGTTCATTTATGATACACAGCCGAAAGGATTTACAGTGGGGACCTTTTCTGAAGAGCACTTCCTTTTTTTTTCTTTTGCTATGGCAACGATGAATGGCAAGAGGAGAGAGATGGCGTGGTGCTGCCCTCACATAGACATATTGCTGTAGCTAGAATAAATGATTGAAACAGTAAGCCTTGCGGTCTTTGGCTAATTGTTGAACACATATGCTTTGGTGGGGCCGTGGGTGTCAAACTGCATTAGAGAAAAGACAGCCTGAGTCACGTAACCATCTCTATGGAAAAAGGCCCAGAGATATGCATTCATTACCCAGCTGTGGGAATGGATTATCCTACATTGCAGTGCACACGCTGCCACAATACCTCTGGAATAAAAAGGGCAGTCTTAACAAGCACCGACAGCAGTACAGAGCAAGACTTTTAAGTAGGTTTCAATTCCACAAATCCATAAACAAAATAAACGGCAGGTTCGACAAACGACTTATCTGAATGAGTCAAATGAAGCGGGGAGTTTCTGCGCTATGTTTGACAGACCACGTAACAGTGCAACTATTCTCAGAGGCAAAGCTGTGGAGCAACAAGTCATCATCACACAGCAGACCAGCAATGCGTCTCACTCACTCACACACACACACGCGCACACACACACACACGGCTCGGCTGCTGCCAGCTCCATTAAAAGATTTGAATCTGTGAAACTGAGACGAAAGAGATGCCTGGTAAAAGTTAATGGAATTTTTACGAGCTCACCGGACTTGATGAGGACGCCGGTGTCCTCATCAAGTCCGGATCAATGTCTTGCAGAGACACATTGTGGCTTTTAGTTTATTTAACATTTAATTAAGTGAGTTTAGGAATGGTGTTGCATATTGACTGATTCCCCTTCTTTCTTTTGCACACAATTAGCCAAAAGGCAGAGTGACAAAATTCACACACTTTCGCATAAAAGCTGGAGAAAGGTGATTTAAAAAATAAAAAAAGCTATAGAAATGAACTACATGAAAAGCTCCATTTACTGTCTTTCAGACTGAATGGTGCCTTTTGAAAACCATTTGTTGAAAGCACATTATGAAAGAGAAAATATGGTTACAGGAGGGAAATGAGTCTTTCCACTCAATTCAAAGTTATTGATAGTGACAGTTATGAAAATAAACCAGACCTTTGGTGTCACTTTCTGCGTTTACGTCGACAACTCATTCACAGAACACACCTGAAAAGTTACTCTCTCTCTCTTTCTCTCTCTCTCTCTCTAATCACATTATCCTGGTAACCCTGTTTAATCCCACAGTATGAAATCCTTTTTAAATTCTCTTATGTTGCGTTAAATTTACTGAACACATTAAAATTAGATATTTTGCCAGTTATGCAAATCCTGATAATCTGACTGCCTCAGACACAAGAGAACGGCAATTTTTAAGACCCCCCCCCGGCATTAAGCATCAACTCCAATTAACACCAGGTGATTAGCAATTGTCTCCCTGTGATAAACTCCTGATTAAGTCCATATAATTCATCCTCCCTCTTTCACAGTGTCTGTTTTTAACTCCAGCTTTGCTCTCTCGGCCTCACAGATGCTGCACTGCCACCCGCTGGCTGACGGCGGCCATTACAACAAGTCAGGTCATGAGTATTTCAAACATTTAAATTATGTAACTGCTAATTTATGCTTGAACATTTTAATGAGCCAGAACAAAATAATGAAAAGTGCAAATGTTCAACATCCTTGATTAGTGGCCTATTTTTCTGCATATTTATATAAATGAATGAAAAGTGCGTGTCTCCAAGAATACTGAACCTCCTGCTTGATAAGATGTGACACTGAAGCGCCTCATGTGTCTCATGTGTGTCATGCATCAGTGTGTGTGTGTGTGTGTGTGTGTGTGTGTGTGTGTGTGTGTGTTCTCCCCTGTGCGCACAGTCATGACCAGAAGGTCAGACAGATGCTATAAACACAAGCCAGCGTCCCTGGAGGTTCGTCCAGCCACACAAGCGGAAAAACACGCTCTTTGCACTGCAAGATAAACCATTGCATCACTTCACATCTGCAGTTGCTGGAAAACGCGGACGACTTTTGGCCACGGCTGAGAGACCACCTGGGAATCCATCACTCATTGTTACGGCCGGCCGTCCAATGACATTGCGACGTTTAAATAAATGAAACGGGCCACAGAAAGAAAAATACGGCGCATCATCAAATATTAAGCTCAGCCTTACAAACGAGTTGGAGACAAGGTCGTGTTTTATAACCAGCCGGCTGCAGAGCTCTAGTCCTCTCCTCTCTGTGGGAATCTGGGAACACTGCCCATATGCTCCATTAACACTGACTACAGGCTTTTTTTTTTTCAAGGAAAGATAGGAACAGACTGCAAGCACTCATGATACAATTCCAAGATACAGCATGTGTTGCAATGCCAGCTTGTGACAGACATTTTGACCAGCTGTACAGCTTGTTATCTAAAAGAGAATATAAATAAAAGGCTTGCTCCACCATCGGGTCAGAAAGTGAGGATTCAGTCTGGAAGTAGAAGAAAAAAGTGACGTGAAACCTGAATCAGCCGTGAGTGGCTGCGAAGTGGCAAGTTGATTAGTTATATCGACGGGAAAGGTTAAAGGTGAAATGATCCCAGCTCCCACAGAGGATGATGTTAGCGGGGTTAGCTGCAGGCACGAGGAGACTGATGGTAAAGATAAGCAGGCAGAGATGAGCCATGAAACGGAAACAAGCTAGGAACTGGGTCATTATCACCTCTAAGGTTGACAGTTGCTTACAGTATTTACACATCCAGCTGATACAGAGAACGTTAGCGTTAGCATAGAGTGTCTCCAGTATTTGCTCTGCTTTTGGTCTCCAAGTCTTCTCCTTCAGGTTTCCTTTAAATGTTCACTTAAGTATTTAAGGTTTTCTCCTTATCTTAGTCTTTTACTTAAGAAACCACTGCACAAAAGACTTAGTTACCACGGCAGCAAATGAGCAGTTCCCGTGGAAACAGAAGAAATTTACGGCTGTAAAATCTTTTGCGCTGCTGCAAATGCCTCCACTTTTTCTTTAACTACGGAAAACCTTTTAAGAGATTCTGTGCAACTCCTTTAAATACTGTATGTCCACACTACTACTACGCATCTCTTCTGCTACATCGTCCACACTGCTCCGAAGTTACGAGCCTCTAAAACAGACTTTAAGAAACGCCGCAGGCCCATTTTTAGTTTGAAAACTCCGGGGTTTCTTTTAGTCTGGACGGGCAAAACTGGAAAACTTTGGAAACAATGACGTCACTCCCTGATGTTGATGTGTTGCTGACCTTGTGGTCTTTGCTTTCTTGACAATCTACTTCCTGTTTACACTGGCACGCACATGCCCAGTGTAGGTAACGTAACGCTTGTCTGGACGGAGGTGGTGAGGTTTTTGTGTGGACGTAGCTTTATTT
The DNA here is from genome assembly GCF_002260705.1 of Seriola dumerili. NCBI lineage: Eukaryota > Metazoa > Chordata > Actinopteri > Carangiformes > Carangidae > Seriola > Seriola dumerili. The sequence goes on along the minus strand of NW_019174360.1, from coordinate 765,578 downwards.
GCTAACTCTATCTCTCTGCTGCTGTGCAGGAAGTAAACGCTGAGAGGAATGAGACTGAAAACATAGAAGCTGCAGGACTCTGTTGCCAATTCTCTGAGGGTTTGTCACCAGAAGTGACCCATTTTACATTACACACAGTCATTTGATCCATTGCTAGTTACTGTCACTATCTAACACAAGAGATAACACTCAGGCAGACACCTCAGTGACCCTTGAGTATCAAAAGCCTGAGAACTTTCTCCTCATGCCGAGCTGCAGATAGCTAACGGTCAATGAGACACCGTGGAATGTCAAACAGCCATAATAAGCCTTCTTATCTTTTGGGACCATTATGACTTATACCACAGCAAACCCAAACATATGCCTGATGACTAAAAATAAATATATAATAGCCGGACTGGAAAGCAGAAGAAAACCTCAAAAGATGCTATCTTGGCTTCAGTGATGTGGCTCATTAACCGCAGTAATCTGGAAAATGTTTTCATCTCAGGAGCCAGATGTGATTTGATTCTAATAGCTCCACGTCTCTGTCTCCACTCTGGCCTGACGGAGAAGTTTCGCGCTGCTTCCAGCAGCAGCAGCCGACATACCAATTACAGGGTTATTTTTAAAATCCTGCTTAACCATAAAGCTCCCCAAAATAGGCCTTAAATAACAGGGTGTCGAATATCAGCAACCCCAGTGGCACTGCACGGATGCAGCTGGTGTGTGATCTGTGCCACCAGTTTGCACTGGCACACACTGACAACTACACTCCTCATAATACATTGGCCCATGTGGATTTTGTTGGGGTATGTTTTTATAGTTCGGAGCCTCTGAAGAAGGAGGTTTTCATGCAGCATCATCGAGCTCATTGTCCTTGGAACATTCTGACGGGTCAAGACGACATTAGGAGGAAAAAGTAGGTCATCTGGACCTTCTTGTCTCATCATCAGACATTTGGAAAATGGGAGGTTTTTCTCATAATGACCCACTTCACTTCCAGCAGACTTAGATTTTCCTCTCAGAGAAGCCAGCTGAGATGGAAAAAACAAAGTGGGAGAGCGAGGAGACGTGTGCTGTGAGTGTTTTTCACCAAAACTGAGGAAATGACGGAAAAGTACAAATTGCCAGAGAGTGAATGATACTGGAGCAAATGGAGACACAGAGATAAATCCCATATTGTTACAAGATAAAAGCATAGTCAAGCAGCACCTGAAGTCCTCACATAAAGAGGAAAACAACAGTGAAATCTGAAGTTTCACCACTCGGAAAACAGATGTGTTTTTCCCCTCACAGTCATGTCACCACTACTAACTTTAAAGTTTCTTTCAATTTGCTGAAATGCAAGTCGCATCAAGGCCTATATTCATCCACCTGTCACATGCAGCACAAGCTTGGCAGTTACCTGGAGCGAGGTGGAAAGTAACTGCACAAAAAGGAGGTACAGTTCACACCACATAACCCCATGAAAATCCACAGTGGCAGTACTTACCGTATTTGCCACAGCAGGCTTCTCAAACATCCTCTTAAGACTATCAAGTGGGATGGCAAACCTTTCAATCCTCTTAGCAGCCTGCAGGTCCTCTCTGAGCACTGGACTGTCTGATGCCTCTACCTGCAGCCCAGAGGGACGACGGGAAACGAAGCCCGAGGTCGCCGACACTGTGCTCGCCACCTCCTCTCCATTTCCTGATTGAATTTCCATTGTTGCACAGAAACTGTATCCCCCCTACTTTTCCCTTCAGGCCGCCGCTCGGAGGGGAAGTCTATTGTGTGAGGTGAAGGAGGGGTGAGGAAGTGAGGGAGAAAAACAGGGAGTTATGAGAGGGTGAGGAATAGAGATGGAGATGTTGCTGGGGTTCCTCTTTGTCTGTCAGTCTGGGTCTTTGCAGGCACAGCGAGTCGCTGGAGGAAAGAGGAGGAGAAAAGAAAAAGTTCACAGGGAAATTTTTCTTCCCCCTCTCTCCCTCTGCCCAGTAATTACTCATACACACACAGAAGCCTATGTAAACTCACATGTGGGCTCAGAAAAGCAAATTGAGATACGAGCTGTGAGAGCAGGCCAAAGGAGTAACAACAAAGAAAGAAGAAAGTGCTGATTCTGTTTCCTGGAGACTCAAAAAAATGTACTTCACATTGGTTTATGACATGACATGATAATTGCTTATAAACCAGAACCAGTCTCATGACTGTAAAACATTATATTTGCTAATAATAATAATATAATACACTTAAGTAAATGTATTGTACTTTACCTGACCATTTCTATTCTATGCTATTTGATATTGGCTTCACTATAACTGAGGACAAAACATTGTTCTTTATGCTCCACTACATTTTACTTTACAGATAAAGATTTTAAATATAACTTGTAAAATATGATTAACTTGTAAAATACGATGCATTATTCAAAGTTAAATCACCCAATAGGCTAAAAACTAGTTGAAATGAACTCTGCCTTGATGATTTATGACATCAGGTTGCTAACATGTTAATGAATCACCAATAATAATCCAGTTTAACTGAAGATATTTGCACCAAGCATTCATTCACTGGTCATACCCGCTTCTCCTTTTAAAGTCTGACATTAGATCTATCACATGATTCGTAGACAAATTCACAATTCACACTTTAGAGTTGCTAATTAAACATACCTGCTTGTCTTTGGACTGTGGCAGGAAGCCGGTGTACCCGGAGGAATCCCAACCCTCTGGTCGTCTTCTTGTCGCCCGGGGGGTGACCTATAAAATATTATTAAAAATGAAATAAAAATAATAACACTGACAGGGTCCATTCTGCTGCACTAGAAATACTATGTCTGTAATTTAAATACATTTAGCTATAACTGTTCTTCTCCAAGTAGCCAGCAGTAACAAGCTAGCTGGTTGCTACCTGAATAGGAAACAGAGTCGCAATTTAGGAAATGGGTTTTAAAAATAGGTTTTCCTTCCCTCTTGCCGTAGATTCAGTTCCCCAGTTCAGGTGCTATAACACTAAAAACTCCTTTATCCCGTTTTGTATCTGCTCCCCTGACTGCAAGTCAACTTTCCCACTCGAAATATCAAAATGTCTGAATCTGACCTTGTGAAAGTTAATGCTAATGCTAATGCTAATACATGAGAGGCAGAAACTGGGGCTAGGCAGCTAGCTAGCTTAAATACAGTATGCACAACACTGCATATAAAGCACAAAATATTTCCTTATCTAGTGTCATAAAAAAATGCTTAATGTTCATTTCTGTACTTGGTCACACTCATGAAATATGCAAGTCTGGTTTGTGGCTAAAGAATGGTTAACACCTCCAATTATTTCGTTTTTTTAAGGTCAGAAGAAAAGAAAAACATAACTGAAGGAAAAAATGATTGTTTGATTTGTACAGTTATTATTTTTATGTGGCATTAAGGACTGTGGGAAACCAAAAACAGAGGAAGTTAAATCCAGCGACACACAAGGATCTGCTTTACTTTCAAATCAGCTGGTCGCAACATTTTTCAGGAAACAGATTAACAGCTTTTTGCCTCACCCATCCTCTCTTAAACAACAGGGTGGGAAAGCTCATTATTCCCGATCAAATCACGGAAAGGTCCATAACAGCTAACCCTGCTGGCATGCCCTGCAGCCATGATGGCGAATATATTGTTAACTTTTCACCAGCCACACCGGCGCTTCCTGGGGAGTGTTTTCCTGAACTCGGCCCTGGCAAGAAAAGGGAGATTAACACGTTAACTGAGCTTCCTCTCCGTGACTCACATTTCAGCTGCTCCTCTCTCATCCTGTCGTGTTTAAGGTGCGATTCTCACTATATTGTGCCACATTTCCAGCCTTGAGCGAGTGGGTGTTTGTTAACTACTCACATGAGCTGAGAAAGAGGAGCAGGGGGTCAAAATGACGGAGGGGAGAGTGAGAGCGGCTGACAAGAGGAAAGCCGAAGAAGAACGACAGCTTAGTTACAGGAGCGGGTGGAAACAAAGAGAGCGCAGTTACAAGCCTGAAACAGTCAGTCACAGTCACAACACAAGCATCAATACAGAGGCAGAGAGAGGAAGGAGCTGAGAGGCAATCCAGATAATCCAATCTTAATGAATGAACGGTCATGATAGATGCATCTGATAGTACTTTAGAGGACACAGTATCACTCCATTTATACCAGCTAGGATACATTATTCAGAGAGGCCCTGAGGTATGTGTGTCACTTTCTGCTGGATCCTGTGTCCACTGAGGCCACGTAGTTTACAGCAGTTACTCACCTAAAAAATACATCTGATTAGGCCACTATGGATTTCTATTAAAAGTTAAAATATTTAACTTTTTCCACATTAAAATGTCTAAGAACAACTTCCATTATCCAAGATGTTTACAGCAACTTTCAAACTTCGAGAAAAACTGACTTTTATCTAGTTTGAAGCCACATATTTAAAGACACTAATTGGTTGTTTTCAACTATGTATTTTAACCAGATGAAGGATTTTACTCATCGAACGTCTGGATCTGAAGTTATCAGAGAACAAAGCTGAGTAAATGTTAGACAGCTCCGCTCCGAGACGTCCTGTGTCCACTCAACTGCGTCGGTGAATCACTGATTTTTAAAACTGCTTTATTCAGTGTTTCTACTGGTTTTAATGCCCTGGTCTGTTTGTTGTGGAGAGGAGGAGGAGGAGATCTCTGTGGATCATTCGGCTCCGGGTAAAAACCTCCTGAACCGCTGACACTGAAGGAATCCAAACCGGAAAAAGCTGACGGCGATCGAGGTAAGGAGACAACAACTCCCATGATCCCGCGCCAATTCACGACGTCACCCAACGCTGTATTTTTGTTATTGTTTTGATTAAGAGAACCCTAGAGACAGAGCTTACACTTACTGTGCATTTAACTTATGTTTTTTCTTCCTGTTATTTCATTTCAGCAACTGAAAAGAGTCAATTTTGAGAGGAAACAGGCCTCTGAGGACATGATCCGGAGTAATGGAGTATTAAAGATTTTCTGTGTTATGCGTCTTGATTTGTTGGATAGTGAAAACAGATTACACACACACACAAGCCCACACACAAGCCCACACACACACACAAGCCCACAAGCCCACACACACACACACACACACACACACACACACACACTGTTTTAAGTGCAGGGTTGAGTGGAATTCAGTGTGAGAGCAAACATAATGGCCCCTAACACAAAGCACCAGAGCAGCTTTCTTTAATACAACAAGACAATATTTCAGGCCAAGTGGGGCTTCAGAGAGACTTTTCTGGTGAAGATCCGCCAGGGTATAAACAGTGTCTGCTTCTATTAAATGAAAGCTGTTGCAGGTTCTGTGTTTGATCCCATGTTGAATTCCTGGCAAAGGACTCTGGATGACTTTTATTCTGAGGACAGACTGAAAAATTATCCCCCTGATAAGATAAGAAGAAATAACTATTCTTGTTTTATTTTGTCTACAGTGTACAGAGAGTACGCGCACACATCACATTTTCCAGTAAACCATAAAAAATAAATAAAAAATGTCACTAAGTACGCCCACTTAACATACTTTAACATGGTTTCTACTTTCAGAGCCAAAAGGTCCATTCTGGTTCCCAAGAAAAAGTCTGGAAACAGCATCTCAGAGTCATGACAGATGACAGATTCAGCTGGAAAAACTGTCAACGTTTCAAAGCCAGAAAAATCTTTTCCCAGCTCATTGCACATAATTCATTGTTGCTGGTTTGTTGATATTATGGGAATTAAAAAAAAAAAAAAGATTCTCTGACATCAACATGCTGCTGCAGCCAGAGATGACAACAATGCCTTTGGAAGCCTGGCTCTTTTACATACATCATCATGCTCTTGAAGAAATTAGCCCCTTTAAACCATAAACCGTATGTGACACTTACTTTGCATTCCCATTTCGGACAGGTCTCTCATTATCTTATGAGACTTCCTTCCTAAATAAAAGGTTAAAGGTCCGAATTTTACACTGTTTCATTAGACGTGTTGATCCATAAGAAGATATATTTGTGGTTTTAAGATTCGAAAACCATCTCAGTGTAGGCTGGTTTTAAGGCTCAGTCTGTGAATGCAGTATGTATAACGTCGACTGGAGCTGAAATGATTGATTAGTTTATCAACAGAAAATTGATGTGGAACCATTTTGATAATCAAATAACTGTTATTTAAGCGATATTTTTTAGGCAAAAATGGCTGGTTCTGGCTTCTCGTTCACTCACTGTATTTCTCATTATACACCCTGTACTTCCTGCTCACTTTCTAGGCACACAGGGAGAGACAGCAGCCAGTACGGATCAAATTACAGCTGTGACTCCAGTTACTTGGGCTTTACTTCCTACCCTACCTTCATTATAACACAAGCAGGTCATCCGATAGGGCCAGAGGATAGTGCTGTGGAGTAGTAACAGTCGGCCTACCATCAGTGAAAATACGAACAGGAGTCTTTTAAGGTGAAACTGTGAAAAATGCATGGACGTAATAACTGCACTCAGGCTCTGAATGTTGGATGTTTTTGTGCAGCTGCAAAAACTGAAAAATAGTTTTATGTCACAAGGGCAAGACTTATAAACCCCTTGATTTGAATTTCTGCATTTATATCATTATGAATTCATGTTTTTTTTAAATATATATTTCCCACTTGGGGTTATTATTATACACTGTTGTTCCATGTTATTTTGGTGTTCCTCATTTGTTATCTCATTTGTGTCTGTACAGCTTCTGCATCATTAGCAAGCTCCATTGGGGACGAACTGACTGCTTGTGTTATATAAACACCTTATCTGGATGCACTCCGTGTAGAAAGGGTATATTTGGTGAATAGATGGTCTTTGCTTCACTGAAAGATAGTGTTCTCCTTGTCTGCGCCTAGAAAACACTATGGACAGAGACCTACAGCTCATAATAGCTGCTATCTCAGAACAGAATCAATTGATCGAATAAGAATAAGAACATTCAGTAGCTGATAAAAACCATTACATACATGGCCCATTTAAGCCTATACTCTTCCATGACCCATAATATAATACATGTTATATTTATAATAAGAAATACTTGCCATCCTCATTGTTTTACTCAAAATTCTACTAAATGGTTATTTGGATTTTCAAAATAAAATGATCAAACTTATACCAATATTAGTCTGTCTCTCTAAGTCAGCCTTTCTCAAAGAGTAAATTAGTTAAAATATGTTTAAAATTTTGTAGGTTGTTTCTCAAACTATGGAGTACTGTCTTTGTGTTGTTTTCAATATTAAATCAACTTGTGTAAATTTAAACATTACTAATAATTTGAACTGGCTGTTTGGGTTAAGGTTTCAGATTTCAGGTTCTTTAGAATAAGGGATGAAAACTGCCCCGAATGTTTGGAATAACTCTTTTTGTGAAGGTGAAAGAGACTTAGACTTAGGGTTAGGGTTCAGCTATGACAAAACTTCATCCACAACTTTGTCAGCAAGCTACTAGCTAGGCTGTAGTTAGCCTCATACAACCCGCCGGCCCCTGTATGGCTCATTAGACGGTTCTGAGCCTGTTCTGATGGAGTAAACGCTTTAAGGTTTGTGAATATAGTCAGGCTGTACCTCGTTATTTCGGTTAGAGTCTCTATAATTCAAATATTCAGTTCATTTTGCGCTAACTATAAGCACATAAATATGATTTATTAATATCTACCAGCATCATGTACCAGCGGAGTGTGGTGACTGCTTACCGTTTAGACGTGTAGAACTCCGGTTCTCTCTCCATTCCTCCGTTATCTGTGTTCCTTTAGTCCGTAACGGTCCACAGGTCACAAAAATCAAAAGGGTTCCTTATAAAAGTATTCCAGGTTATGAATATTGTCATGAGAAGTCCAAAGCAGACGATCGATCATTTGTATCCCGCTCTTCCCTCACTTCTTTCCTCTCTCTCTCCGTCCGGCTCCACCTGCGGCCGTTAGCGGCTCTGCTACTGTTTGTTAGCTTTCTGGCGGCAAAATGAAAGCTTTACTGTAAAGATCATGAAGTTATCATTATAGGACTTAAGTCTTATAATACATACATCATAAAGATCAGATAAGATTTCACTTCTGGGTGGTAGGGGGAAAACAGCGCGTGAGACATCATGACGTATTCTTTTCCGTTGGAGAAAGCCTGTTTTTTTCACATCTTTTCTACATGACTCACTTGTTGATAGACGTCTCCTCTGACCAATCAGAGCAGAGTAGGGGGGCGGGCACTTCAGAGTGAAGTCCAATAGGCTTTGAGAGCAGGGATCAGCTCTGTTTTAAATGGTTCCTAAAGGTTTCTTAGGCATCAAAATACTTCAGTGTGTTTTCTATTATTTCATATTAAAGAGTTAAAACACATTTCTCTCAGTTTTCCTTTTAAAAAGGTGAAGTGAAAAAAATAACTACAAAGGCCTATTAATAAAATAACTACAAACAAAAACACAGAACAAAGTAAAATGATGAGACTACTCTGCAATATAATTTACATTTTATTGTATTACAAGAGTTAGTTTACATTTATATTTAACATTTTTCCAATGAGCTATTTATAGTATTGTTGTTTACCTTTTGAAACCAATGTTCATTTTGGAATAATGCAAACGTCTCTGATTGTACTGGAATACAAGTCTAAACTATTTCAGAATTCTTGTTGAATTTTCATACTTTTTAGAATTGTGCACTTGATTAAAATCAATTTGAAAAGGTACTTTGGCCGAAATGCTCTGTTATTCTTTTTTCCTTTAAGATGTGTTACCTTGTAGGGCTGTATTTTTATTTTTCATTTTTGGGGATTTTTTTTAATAGGGAAATTGGTTTGATTGTTCTGTTCAGTAACTTGCAAAGTAGCCTTAAAAACCAATTTAAAAAAGAACTGTGATAGGTTCAGAGATCCTGCCTGAAAAAAATCATGATATGATATTTTCGCCGTATCGCCCACCGCTATCCCTGACATAATGTTGGCAGTTCATTGCCGCTCAGAGTCAACACACAATCCACACGTAATACAGCGGCAGAGGTCGTGATGAGGACGGCTGTGGAAGGTTCAACAATTCAATGTTGTGACTTCATTGAATATTTAAAGGTCATTACAAAGCAATGTGTTTTTGAGCGAGATTTTTTTGGACAGAAACTGATTGAGAGGTGAGGGAAACATTTCAGGGCCGCTGTCTATGCCACTGAACCTTCAGTGCTCAGGATACAACTTGAGGATAAAATGAGTGGTGCTGTCTAAGCGGTGCTTCACCTCATGAGTGCAGCATCAGGGATCAGACTCCCGACAGCTGACATCTTTAACAACGTCCCCGAGTGTCAGGAGGCTCTGCAGGCAGGAGTTCAGATCTGTGTGGGGCCGAGGGAACCTGACACACAAACTGAACAAGGCAAACTCATGTCAGTATCATCAGTTCTTCAATGATACATTCACAAACTTGATCTCATTTCCTCCCAGTAGCTGAGTTACTGAGATTGGACGGATTTACTTTGGTGGTTTTGTGAATTTTCATTTATAATATGAAAGTTTTCCATGTTAAAATGTCAAAAAAAAATTCTTCTTCTAACATTATCCCAAAGCTCCTGTCATCGAATACTTGATTTAAATCATGGTAACAGTCAGTTTCATTTGATCACATCCTCTATGATCATGTGTCAGTGTTGTGTTTGTCTGACTTTTATTATATATACTGTATATATTATTGATCATTTTCAACAGTGAAGCCTGAAGGAATCCAAACCAGGAGAAGCTTACAGTAACGGTCGTACAGACAACAACTCCCATGATCCCAGGCTACTTCTCAACATCGCCCAACGCCGTCTTTTATTAAGGAACACTTGTATTAACACCAGCAAGATAAAAGCTTAATTCACAAAACGTGATATTCTCTGTGCCAGCGAACTAAAGCACTTTAGGAACAAAGAAATGTTGTGAGGAGGAGTGTCCTTACCTTTCCAGGATGAGTTCATATTCTCTTTTTCATAGAAACAAACAACAAAACAATAATTTGATGTATTTATTAGATTTGTTGAAATGTAATTTCTACAAACTACTATTTGTTTAAGATAAAGCTGTCAAACCTGTCCTCACCCAAACCTCCACGGGGCCCCTTTCATCCTTCTTGTTTGTGGCAGCAGCAGTATCTGTGATGACAACACAGCTGATAAAGAGGTAGTTGTTTTATTTATTGTTTACTCCTGCTCAGAGGAAACCATAAATCACTGAGAAGGATCATTTTAAGGAATCAGTCCAGGTTGAATTCAGCAGATCAGCAGTCCCACTCAAAGTCCTCAAGATGAAGTCCACATTTCCAGCCATGACGGTCCTTCAGGCGTCTGAGTGCTGAACGTTACAGTAACAGCATGATTCGCTTTCATAGCTGTGCTCGCACTATTTTTATAGAACTGAGATCAACTACCTTTGGTCCATTTTGCTGATGCTTTTAAGCAGCACAGCTTTTGCCGCTTCTATACAATTTTCTTTCATTCACAGTAAAAAGCATCAGCAATGATCTTGAATGTTTCCTCCTGTTCAGTCACTTTCCGGCTCACAGCTTTATTGGACTAATAAACACACCATGAAACTTATTTATGTGGGTCTCAACTGAGGCAAGTGAAGGTCAGCTGTCCGGCCTCAGCTCTGCTACTAACAGGAAACAAGATGAAGGTTCGTGTCTGTTGACAATGTGCACACACTCGATTTTGTCTCATCACTTTGTGCAAAATCATCCACCAAACTAAACGAGGAAGAGAATCAGCCTGAGCGTGGAGATGATAATAGCTGGTGTGATGGTTGTTATGAATTTCCTCTGAGAGCTGAGTGTCTGTCTGCTCTCGTCTGCCACCACAGTTACAACAGCTGCTGATTCCTGTGCAGAGCATCAACAACGACATGAGGAAGAGATCGTGATGTGGGTTAAAATAAGTCCTTCCTCAACATTAGACAATGTTTGTTGTCATGGTTACAACACTAACAACCTGATTAATTTGTCGGTCATGGATAAAAGAAAAAACAGAAACTGTTAGATAGATAGATAGATAGATAGATAGATAGATAGATAGATAGATAGATAGATAGATAGATATGTTATAAAACTGATAGAAATTTGTTTATTTCTCTTCAGAAACCACAGTTGCAACCTGGTGCATCAGGCACTTATTAAAAACACACAACCAGTATAAATCAAGACAGCCTTTATTTACAAGGGTCAAATGCATAATGAGGTCATCTGCTTAAAGTTGCCTGTATTTGATACTGTGGGGCGGGAGAGGAGCAGGGACAGTCAGCAGAGTATAAGCACCACAGAAGCATCCATCCGTTTAATCCACTGTGACTCAAACCTCTGTTGCAGCAGCTCTTGTCCTCAGACTCAGCAGCAGAGAGGAGAGCTAGACAAACTGTCTGCACCAGGCTGAGGAACAGCAGAGATTTAATACGTCCCGTGCACGAGTCGTAAGATCCATATTGTGCATCGTCTGGTGTTTTGCAAAAAAATAAAGAATAAACAGAGAGTGCATCTGCTGCCTTTCTACCTGTGAAAATGTGGCCTGTATTTCATCTTGTACCGCTGCTCTCTAACTCATCTGCCCTGCTGCGAGTCAGGAGACGGGACGATATTTAAAGTTTGGGGAGGTCATCAGAGCTGCTCTTGATGCAACAAGTTTCTTCTCGTTACATGAATGGGCGATTAATATGAGAATCTATCAACCTGTATTTCCACTACAGTATAGGCCCATAGTTTCTAAACGATGTGACCCCCGGGCTGGGAGAGAGTTCATGGCACAGCTCATTGGTAAAACATGAGTGAACTTCGGGGGATCTCAAAGTCGTGACAGTAAAATACGTGAACTAAAATCAGAGTTCGGTGGAAGTTTGTTGTGTCGTTTTCCTCAGTTTCTCAGTTTCTGTGTCTGTAGTTCTCATCAGGACGGAGGTCGGAGGAAAACTTTTCTTGACCATCAGAGGTGTTGTTTATGTTTAAATGATGATCATATATAAATGATGCACCCGGAGACGCACGCAGAAACCATGGAAACCAGATCCTCCGGGATCTGTTTTACCCTGTCAGCCCTGCAAAAGCCCTGAAATCAAACCGATGAATAAATAAATCAAATAAGATAATAATAATAAATGGTCTGACAGTGTCCTCAGGCTTTTCTACTATAACATTTGCTTTTCATATTCATTTCATATTCATATTCATTTCAGTCTTTTCATATCACGGGGCTATTTGTATAAATATATTAAAGGTGTTGTGCTTGAGAACTCCTCCATATGAATTGCATGAGCATCATGTGGAAGCTGTTGGTTTGGAGGACTCTATCTAAATAACCAGGTATAGACACAAAATATCAGCTAAAAGAAAGTGGAATAATCTGTCTGTTTCAAGCTCGCACTTCACTTCACTTAGATAATCATATGTTGTTATGATTTTGCTGAGCGTGTCGCGGCGGATTACCAAGTGAGAAAAATAGCCCATTACTCCAGGGCCATCAACATGCATTTATAATGTTGTGGCCTTTATTGTGTTTAAGCCCTGAGACAAAATCTCGTTTTAAATGTCGACATTTTGCACTCTCTTGAAGTGCTGATTCATAGGAAGATATATTTGTGGTTCCTCCTCTCTCAGGTGTCTCTCTGGAGCTCTAGTGACAACAGGTCGGAGAGCCAATCAGAAGAGAGGAGGCTCTGAGGGACTGAATAAAAATATAGAAGATTTCAGGCAAAACACTCAGAGAAACTAAATCCTGCAAATTGGAGATTTATTATGGACCTTCATGAGAGCAGATGCAAACCTGACTTACTGAATTATTTTAGCAGAAGAACACCTTTGTCTTTCATAACTGCAGAGAGTCATGACCTTTTTAATTACATAATTATTTACACTTTCTATTAAGATCAAGATTTTTCACAGCAGACATGTTAACTTGTCATAGTAGGAAAAGCACGGGTGTTATTAAGGACTTTAACAATAGCTGCATTAGTGAGCCATGATTCATTTTATTAATTACACATCAGATTGTCTTCTGTGAAAAAGGCTTATCAAGTCAGCTGTCTGCAGGTAAGTGGATGAGCTGCTCAATGAAAGAGTCTTCCTGATAAATTGAGGTAAATGAGTCGGTGCTGCTTTTTTTTTGAACATATAGCAGGAAGCAGCAGTGACGGCTAACCTGGAGCAGGAAGTAGCTCTTGGACATGGTGACAGGAACAGCTATGGGTAGCAGAGAAAAGCCTGTCACATTAGATATCAGTTAAATTTGCATGTGTGAAATAATAGATTTTTCGCCAGATTTGATTTCAAAACCTTTTAGGTAATGATTTAAATTACAGCCTGCTACATACAGCATAATAACTCTGCAGTGACGGTGTAATTATTGGAGTTATTCTTTACTTCTGGCTGCCTATTCTTTTGTTGCAGGGTACGTAACGTCAATCGGATCACTTTGGCAACGCTTCAGATTACAGCCTGTAAACCTTGTGTTTACCCTGTAACTGAATGTAATAAGTGGGGGAACAACCACCACATATCTAATATATTCTGTATCTACAGAGAACAATATGAGAGCACTTTGTTTTGATGCCTCAAAACAAGGAAGAACAAACTAAATTAACTCCACTGTTTGCTGTCAGACGAGTGTATTATCCGTATGGCTTTGTGATTCATACCTTGTGTTTTATCTTGTTTTATTTGTATTTATTTCCCGGGATGAAAGGAGCCCGTGCACACAGCTGAGAAAAGGTAAGCTTTGCACCTTCAGGAGTTGTAATGCAGGTCAAACACAAGTGGCAGGAAGAAGAACAACTGAACGACTTTGAAATTGTCAGCTTGTGTTTACGCCGAAACACAAGCGAGCGACATCCAGCGAGGATGAATCCTGAGGCATAAACGAGCATCCGGTGATGAACTTTACTGGTGAAGTTAAAATCCATGACAATACAGATCACAGATGCAGCCTGTAGTTGTTTTAAAAAACCCAAACTTGATACCACTTTATTCCAGAACTTCACATCTTGGGGTCGGGCGGAGTGGCATCGGAGGCGACAGTGTGAAAGGGCCCGGAAAATAAATTGCCTTTATCTCCAACCCTGACAAGTTCATCAAGGAGTTAGCACAGTGGGAAGCTGCTCTGCTCACAGCAAGATATAGACCAACATCTAAACATGCAGAGACCCTGAAGAGAGCATTGTTTGGGCCAGTGCAACATCCAAGTAGCCTTGGTTGTATTTGTACATAGTTTATAGTTTTGTTTTGTTTGGCAGGGCTCTCAACTCAACACAATAGAGGGGAATGGAATTCAGTTTGTCCGACTCAAAGCATTAAAAATGGCAACAGCAACATTTCTTTAGAGAAATAATGCCCCAGTTACTTATAATAACTGACAAATCTAAATGACAGTTTTCATTGAGAAAATAAAAGAGATAGTTTATTATTAGGTGTTGGTGGATTATTCTGTGTAAGTGGGACACTCACTGTTTCTGGATATATTTCTGCTCAGTTTCACAAATGTATTTTGAGTTTAGTGCTTGCGCTTGAAAAAGAGAAATGTCCACTTAATAATTAAAATAAATCTTATTTATACATAACAAGTTGTGCTACAGATGGAAAACAGAAAAGCTGCCCTAGAATAACTGTACAAGGGACATGTATTGTGTTGTAAAAATACACCACAGTTGCTAAAGTTATTTTCGCTAAACTTGCTAATGTTAGCTAACCCCAAGCACAAGCTAGGTCAAAGCTAAAGTAGCATTTTTGAAATTATTAGACTCAAATTTTTGGTTGGAAACTTAATTTCAATCTGTAGCACTTTGGTACGTGAACCAGGATGATAAAATATGATGTTTAAATAAGCTGTTGTCTGTTTATCAGTTGCTGTGAAGAATGGTAACGTAGCTAGCTACTCGCACATGCTAATTGCACCGTAACGGTGGTTTGTAATTAAAAGATACTGAAGATATAACATCTGTACTGTAAATGACAGATGGCTTCATACAATATACCCATAATGCTATGCACATTATTAACAAACAAGATGTTTCACGGCAGGTTTATTGGGTATTTTTGTGGTATTTAACGGTCAAATGTCAGTAAATGCTAACAGTTTGGGTTGTATACTGAGTAACAACCATTTAATGTTCAGTTTTGTGGGACTGTAATGTGTTTTTATCACAGACCAGTTAATTCTAGGAAATGCCTTTTGATTGGATTACACTACACTGTGTAATGATTTGGAGTTTAGTCCAGAGCAGGGATTAAAACTTGATGTCTTCAGGCAGTAAAAGCCACAGTGGAGGCTCTGAGATCATCCCGGGCCGTGTAGTTGGCTTGTTTGACTTGGAGCTTCGCCTGTGGTGCTCTTTAAACAGACCAGACAGACGGAGATGCCATCTGCTCTCCTGATTGGTTCTCCGTCACCTCCTCCTCCGAATAGGCAAAAGTGACTGTCTCCTCGTTTTCACATTCATCACAGCTGGTTGCAGCGTTGTCCTCTGGTCTAAAGGGAGTAATAAACCACGATAAAAAATGGAACTGCTGCGTACTGGAAAGGCGGTTGCTCTCCTGAGAGATTGCAAGGTTTGCATGGGTCCTTCAGTGGCTACAAGGCTGACACGCTTTAAAAAACCTCATTTACCTTGTGGTTTTATAGCCTACAGAGAATATCCCGTTTAATTCGACAAGAACACACAGTAAACACAGCACATAAATACATAAATACTAAATAATTTAACTGTTACATTAATTATTAGATTATTATTTCACTATATATCCTTCCATCTTAGATTTCACAGTCCCATTTTCACACATATTGTGGACTGTAAAATTCATCATGAAATAATATTCAACGTAAAACTGTCATATGTCACTGCTGGGGCAATAATCTTGGAATGAGGGTTGTTAGTATATCTGTCTGAAGGGCCCTCAGGATCCTCAGCTCTCATGCCTGGCATCTGATTTCAAAGCCGAGTCTGCCATCTGCTGTTCACTACCTGGAAACACATCATGACAGTATTAAAACAAAGGTGATGTCATTCTTTCAGATATAGAAAGTTAAATTAATGTCAGTGGTTGTTGAAAGAGTAAATGGTGGAAAAATCCATCTCATTGCTTTAAAGTTAATTTGGGAACTAAACAGCCTTTTTATTGTAAGAAATATAATGAATCTGAATAAAGCACAGTGAAATTAAATCATCATCCCATGTAAGTTAGTTTGATTTGTTGGACTGATGCTGATTTATTTACTTAGTTTGTCTTGAAATGTTATATAATTAAGGTGGATTTCATTAGATAATAATGGACAGAGATTTGTTAATCAAGTTTTATTTATATATAAATAAATCATGTCAGTTATCACTTCCATTTCTGTCTGGAAACACAGGAAATCATCACTGTTCGTAAAAATAAAGAGAAAACTGACTTTAGTGTTGGACACTGTTATTCAATCCAGCAACCAAGGTTCAGTTAGTGACGACCTCACTGCACCTGTGCCACCAGGTGAAGGCAGTTGCTGTAATTGAGTGGGGGCTGTGAAGCAAACCCAGAGGTGTATTACTCTGAATCTAAATGACCAGGATTCAAAATCACAGCTGATTTAAAAGCCACACACACCTTCCATGTTATACCAGATTGGATGTAAAGACTGTGTTTGATTGACGTCTCCTTCTCTCTCTTTAGGCCTTTTTCACAGCGGACATTTTAAATGATATTAAATGATCTTTTCTCGTTTTTTCTTCAAGTGTTATGGAGGCATATTTTAATTTAAAATCCCATATATGTTAATGTCAAGTGTTGGTAGTGAGTATACATGATACTGCCATCTGAAGATATTATCTACAGCCAAAACAAAATAAACACCAAGCTAATTAATTTAACATTTAATTGAACACAGATTTTCGCAGCCATGTTTGGTTTTTATATCCAGTTTTTGTGTCAAAGTGTTCCCCAAGCGACGCCAACAGGAGGACAATGAATCATTGATGTGTTAATTACAGCTGAATGGAACAACATGAGAGGGAAATATACACAGCGCAGTCGCACAGAGCGATACAGGTGGGAATATGAACTTGCCAAGAAAGGAATCTGCTCTATGTACATGGAAGAGTAAAAAGGAGTGTACAGATTTTCTCTTCATATAAAGTGACATTTATGACTCCCATGAAGAAAAAAGCTATTATCTCTGCCAGGACTGAAGTGGATGTGCATCAGAGGAACCTCTATTTCTTTTATAGTTTTACAAGTCCTGCTTTTAAAACAAAGTCCTTTGGTCAAGATGGAGAGACAGCAACTGGATTATATAGAAAAAATATAATTCATACCATTTATTTTCACACACGCACACACGCACACGCACACACACACACACACAGGTCTATGGGTCACAGTGCAGTTAGACAGCTGAGACATCAGTCTGAGTCCCTGGGGAAACAATTACACTCGACCAGGCAGCAGAGCCGGACAAGGGCTGGGAATTAATGATGGGCTCATGACTCCAGCTGAAGCGAAACCTCAGTGAAAGGACGGTGTCACCGGCCGAGAGCTCCCCCTGCTGGTCACTGACACCATGATGAAATACATTGTTGGAGTTAGAGTCAATTCATTTGAGTTCTCTTGCAAAACAACAACAATATTCCAGCAGCACATACATTCACACATGACAACTAAATTAAAAGGTATATATATATATATATATATATATATATATAAACTCAATAAGACAATAAATCCCTGTAAGAATAGAAGTGATAACGTGCAGTTGGAGTTAATTACGTAGTTAATTCACTTGGATCGAACACAAGCTGTAAATTTGACATGAACATAACATCACCCTGTAAAGTTGATTTGGCTAATGTGTTAGCAAATAGTTGTGTATGTTACTGTCCAGGAGTCATTCTCCTTTTAGCTTTAGCACCAACTCATGACAGAAATATCTGGCTCTTCAGTTGCTAAATGCTCCACTAGCCAGTTGCTAACTTTTTCTGCCTGATGTTTTTGTGCTCAGCAGATAGAGTGCAGTGGGTTTATCAGATCTCGTCTGCTGAGAACAGCTGCTGCTGGAAAAGGCTTGATGTGAGGGAGGGAGACACACACACACACACACACACACACACACACACACACACACACACACACACACACACACACACACACACACAACTCTGATGAGTGCAGCTTTAAGTGTTTCCATATTATTCTGCTTCATACTTCTAGTCTGCTACATTTAGTAGACATAACTTCCTACAGTCAATAAATAGTTTTAACATTTACTTTTACTTGAAATTTTATCGGCAGCGCAATATTTTATCACTGTTATCACTACTTTAACCATCAGGTAGGAAACTACTCATCATGCAGCAAATGGACAAAAGGGTCACTATACACTGAGCAGCTCCAGGTGACACAGTGGAGGGAATAATAAAAATAATTACAGTAATTCCTACTTTGATTGGTATTATTTAGCTCTTTTTTTCTGCAGAAATGAAACATCCAATAACAATACAGAGAATGGATGTCAGTATTTAGTGCTGTGTGTGGATGTACAGATGGTCGCCGCATCCTCCACTGACCCTAAGAGCCACATCGGCGCAGACTTAGACAGGCTGCGTACGGGACAGAACACCTATTATATTTGGAGAGAGGAGAACAGCCGTGATGGTTTTATTTGTACATAATAACGAGGACATTGATGTGTGTTGTAATAAATACCAACTGATGCTCAAACCATCGTCATGTGTGTGTTGAGAGTTATTTCAATGTCTAATTTTCCTTAACCACAACCATTGTTCAGATTTCTGAACACACACACACACACACACTGTGTTCTTTCTCTCGCTGCCACAGCCCAGCCCCACCTCCCCTCAACCCTCTAGCTGCCTCCTCCTCCTCCGACCCCCCCCCCCCCACCACCACCACCACCACCATCTCCCTCCCTCCCTCCCTCCCTCCCTCCCTCTCGTGCCCGTTTGCCAGTGAATCTGATGTGGAAGATCACTCCGTCTCTACCGCACATCGCCACTCCATCCTTGCCGGGAGAAAACAAGACGATTCGAAGCACAGCAGAGAAACCCTCTGGAGCAGCCAGTGGAGGGTTCACAATAATAACTTCCATATAACAACTTATATTGTGTTTCTTAGTGTAATTTCTTTTTTTTAAATGCAGTAACTTTTCATTTCACTCACTTAAATTTTTAAATCTCAACAGTGCTGACTTCTAACAACCCCCTTCTTCTGCAGTGATATGAGCAAATGTATTCAAACCAAGCACTTGATTCATGTTATGAGTATTTAACTCCAAGTTTCACACCTTAAATTTTACTCCACACACTGGTGGCTCCAGCGTTACAGAGCACGAGCTTCAGCACTTTTTAATCACCCTTTAAACTAATGATGAAGCTCCTCACTGCGGAAAGAGAGGAGACTTGTATCAGCTGTTGCAGATCTTAATGCACTGCTGACCTGGTTAATGTATTTATTCATATTTAACCATTCAACACTTATGTACCATGAATGCATCAAGCGCCCTAATTATGAAGATTAAAGCTTAATTATAAAAACTAGGAAGTCCATATTGTTTCAGGTTTCCTCTGTGTTACATTCAGGAATGAACAAAAAGGAGACGTCCTACACAAACAGATGAAGTTGAATCACTTTAACACACCATCTTTGTGTACAGTACATACAAACTCAAGGCTGAGGCTCTTGGAAGCTTCATTCTGGATATTTTTCTACTGTGCACTACTATAATGGGAAGACTGAACATTCAGGGTCTAGCATTGCTATAGCAACAATGTTTAGGGGCTTGTGCGTGGGCGTCAGGTGGTCAATCACGTTTAAAAGAAATGGTTGGATGTATTAATGTTAACCTCCTAAAAGTACAACATGTATAGTAACAATGTGGTTTGATTACACCTGCTTCTTTGTGTATTTTTGATTTGCACATAAAAAAATACATTTTTCAAACAATCCTGTGGTTGAGCTGGAAAAGTTGGCGTGTTGATAAAAAGCAAAAAGCGACAGAGTGTAATGGAAACAGACTGATGATGTACACGACAACATGTCACAGCAGCAGACAAAACCATCAGATCTGAGTGGAGCGATAAAGAGACCGTTACATCCCTTAAATCAACACATGAAACATAAATGGCATCATTTCCATTTGACTGGAGCTCTCTTCATCGCATCATCTTGCTGTACCACTCTTCTTCTGAAATGAAGAAGGCGTAGAATTAGTGCCAGCTGTTTATCTTGACAAATTAACTGCATTAATTAGCCTTAATTCACTTTTATTTTGACAACATTGTGCTACATCTGGATGGAAACCTGCCTCATGTGAAATTTAGTTTAAAAGAGACTAATTTCAGCCTAAAATTAGGTTCCCAGGACGTCATGATAAATAAAGAGCAGGGTGTTTCTCTCAAACTGATTGCAAATCTTATTTTGAATTTTTTTATTTTATTTGAATGACATGAAAATTTGTGACACCTGAAAGCCCATGCATCTAGAGCAGTGGTTCTCAAAGTAGGGTCCAGGGACTCCCAGGGGTCCTTCAGGAAGATTCAGAGCAAAAAGGATAATTTATTCACTATATTTCCATCCATGAGTAACACAAGGAGGCTAGTCCAGGCTAGTCAGTCACAATCTACCTATTTTCTCAGTATTACTCTCCCCTGGCATTTCGTTCTTGGTGCTGTACATCAATTCATCTAAAAATGATTAACTGAAAAGGGAAGGAAGCTCCCAAAGCTAACGCTAACAAAAGCTAACTGCTAAGCTTGTTGGCTTGGTTGCTAACAACCACATGTCAGGTTTTAGAGGACCCAAATGCAGACCATCCAAGAGTAGGTGAAAACTGTGATTTATTAAACAAAGACAAAAACAACAAGAGAAAATCCAAGAACTAACGAAAACACAGGAGAACAACGAACGGGAACACCCGAACAAAACAGGAGCACAACCAGGTAAACAGGGCCAACTGACACAGACAAAGGGGAGCACAGACACTAAATAGACACCAGGGAGGCAAAGGTGATTGAACACAGGTGAAACACATTAGGGCGGGGCAGACAATCACAAAGGAGGGAAACAGGACAAAGACAGGAAGTAAAATACCCACGAGAAACACAAGGTAGGTTATTACAAAATAAAACAGGAAGTAACCCTCAAGTCCAAATCAAAGAGTCCAAAGATAACAGTTAAATAAATAATAAATAAATAAAATATTGAAATTACATATTAAAGACATATTGAAGAAAGTTGTACGGTGTTGGGTTGTTCTGGTCTATTTTAAGGTTTGTGACTGATGCTACACAGTCCGATGAATCTTCTGTTGAGGTTCACTTCACTGATAAACAAAGCCAATTTATTTTACACATCGTCTCCCACATCAAACAAGTGCAAACAGTTACACACACATTTGGCATTTGGCTTTCAATGTACACAGACATGACAACACACATGGAGATTACACGTATGCACCTTTGAGCTGCAGCGTGTCGTCGTCTACAGGCAACAAAAAAAGCAGATTTTTTTTTTATTTCAGCTAATTTAACATTCTGTTTTCATTTTAATGACTATTTAACAACTATTTAACCACTCCAAACCCATGTGAGTGAAGCATGGAGGCAGGAAATCATTTGTTTTGGACAACTGAAAACAGGCGAAGCAAGAGAGCTACATCAATTGAAAGCTAGCTAGCTAGCCTTGGCTCACCTTAGCTAACGCTAAAATTAAATTCACAACCTTAGCTATTATCTGTCACTGAAACATATAATGAGCTGATATCTCAGTAATTTCGTTAGTTATTCCACATAACTACATGAGCTGATGGCTTAGTCCAATTGTGATGGAGAATAAAAACCTAGCTAAGCTCCTGCTAAAAGTAGCGCTAGCACATGTTAGCAGAGTAAGTTAGCTTTAACTGGCATCTCTTTTTGACTTTTGCAGAATGAATTGAATTAGGTGAGTTTAAAAAAATCCTACATTTACTGTATTTCAAATTTATATTAGTTATTTCAATATCAATATTGTAGCATAAATAGGTATTATATTGCAGTAAATATTACAGACACCTAGCTAAACAGAGATGCATTTAATCTGTGACCAATTGACCAATTAAATTTATTTTCCTAAACAAACAAGATAACATGGAAAAAAAGCTGAAAAAAGAGATTGTGTTACAGTGCAGATACAGTATCAGCATTTCCTAGTTTATGTGGCTAAAACAGCATTAAAAAGCATAAAATAAAGGTAATAAACTTTAAACCCTCTTTCCTTAAATGCTTCTGTAATAGATACCTGCTTCTATTATCTTTAATATACACATATTTTTGCTACTTTCATAATCTTTTTCTGCACAAAGACATACTGAAAATGACTGATTTCATTCATCCGGTCATTGTCTGTGTTTCCTCTGATCTATTTCCCTCTGCTATCAATTTAAATTTCAAATTAGCCTAATAAAAATAAAAAGAAGGAACATCACAAAGCACAACCCCACATTGCATTTGCATTATAAATACCCTGGAAAATTTATCAGTGTGAGAAATATTCAGATTTCACCTGTGAGGCCAGATCTGTGAGACTGTTTCTGTAGTTTAATACTTTACATTTGTGTCAATAATTCTTCCGAAGCCTGTGGAAAGGAGGTATTTCACATAGCAGAGTCTACACTTTCCACCCCCACCCCATCACATCCACCACCACATCTACACCCCCCCCCCCCCCCCTCCATTTCTCTCCACCCTCCTTTTTCTCTGTGATCTCGAAGGGCTTGCTTCACCTCAGTCAAGCTCCAGCGCTCCAGCCGGCAGCAGCATCGAGCTAACAAGTCTTTGTGAGGAGAGAGAGAGAGAGAGAGAGAGAGAGAGAGAGAGAGAGAGAGAGAGAGAGAGAGAGAAAGGAAGGGGGGTGTAGAGCAGAGGAGAATCAGACAGTGAGAGAGCTGACAGCATGAGCAGAGAATGAGGGTGCAAAGGGAGGACGCATAAGATAGCAAGGCAGAGGCAGAAGTGCTCAGTGCTGCACAATAGTGCCAGAGGCTGCTGGAAAGAGAGAGAGAGAGACACAGAGAGAGAGGGAGAGGGAGGGAGAGAGAGAGAGAGAGAGAGAGAGAGAGAGAGAGCAGGCATCATGGCAGCCCTCACTGCATCATCACGACACATGGGGATGTTTGGCTGCTGCTGGTGAACACTGTGTGATGCAGAGGAGAGAGTCGAGGACTTCCTGGAAACCAAAGGCAAGCCGAGGAAACAGGTCAGTGACGGTCAAACACACACACACACACAAACACACACACACACACACACACACACACACACACACACACACAAAGCCTCGACGTGCACGCCAACACACACACACACACACACACACACATACACACACACACACATACACACACACACACACACATTACAGGTTCATACTGATTTACATTTGTCAATAAGAATTCCCCTGTTAGTGTTTTGGGACGTGGGCATGCATGGGGAGTGGGAGGTTGCGCATGCATGCAGACACGTGAGCAGTCTTGTACATGTGTGTGTGTGCGTGTGTGTGTGTGTGTGTGTGCATGTGTGTGTGTGTGTGCGCTCTAAATGGCACCGGTCATGAGAGCTTGAGTGGGAATGTTTAGGTTAAAGCAGCATGGGAAGGCAGCGCAGGAAACCCTCCTGAATCCAAGAGAAACTGCAACACCGTCCATGACATTTAATTTACAGAGAGATATTATTATTATCATTATTATTATTATTATTATTATTATTATATATGTTCAGTGTTTCTCCTGCTGTGGATCTTCTTGTTTTTACTGTTTTTTTTTTTCCTGAAAAGCAACGAGCTGGAGTGAAGGAGTGAATACCTGGGAGGCTGTAGGTAGAAGAGAGTGAAGAGAAAGGGAGATAATAATAAGAAATACTAAAAAAGAAGGTAAGAAACAAAAAGAAATGAGTAACAGAAAGGAAGCTAAGGAAGCAAGGAGGGGGGGTTGTAAGGCAGTAGGTAGTAAGAGAGCGAGAAGGGAGACAAAGCCAGTCAGAGAGGAAAAGCTTGGCCCAGCATTAAGCTCTGCTGCATATGATGTAATCCTCTACCAGTCCAAGCAGTCAGCTCAACAGTTTCTACAAATTTGAAATTTAAGTCTCGACAAAGTGCAGAGGTGCTGGGTGACGCCACATACATCCCATCATCAGGAGCGCTGAGAGAGAACTTTACAATGTGTACAAATCATCTCTTATCACAAAGTGTCATCAGACTCGCAATTTCCCACAAAAGCAACCAATGGAAAAGAGAATATCAGTGTCTCAACATCTTAATGGGTTTAACACTCGATTTGACATGATTCATTCTCTACTTCTGAGGAATCTCAATATTTGGCAAGGTCACCTAACCACACTTAACAGTGGGGCGCTAAGTTCTGCATGAAACATCCTAAAGTTTAGTCCAGATTTCTTTCAGAAAATATAGTTTTCACAGTACTGGTCAAAACATGAGGTCAGATCATTGACTATTTATTTCACTTTCTTTCAAACACTTGCTTTGTGTAGATGCTTTGTGAGTTTATTACAAAGGTTTGTATTAAATCTTTCTAAACTGAGCGGAAGTTCAGTTCATGTAATGGACAAAATGGACTTCATATAAATATTGACCCGAGGGGAAAATGGCCAATTCCCTCTTCCAGTCTATTGAGAATGAACAGGCTAGAGGATGATTGTGTCTATTTATCTCCAAACTTGTTAAAGTGGTTTGATAATCAATTACAATAAGAATAAAGTAGAATTAAATTTTTTAAAAAATGACCACAAAAATACTTTCATTTTTCTTTTCCTTTGTGTCTCCACATCAAGGTTTTCTTTCTTTTTTTAAAAAAAAAAGGTCATATGAAATTCAGTTTTGTGGCTACACAATTGTGCTATTCCAACTAATTCAAAGTTCCTGAGTGGTGACCTTAGTTATTGTACATAAGATTATAGTAATAACATTCTGCACTGACAACACTGAGACCACGCTGCAGGGATGGGAGGCTTAATAGAACTTAAAATTATAAACTCTATTAACTCTATGCAATGTTTCCTGGGGGGGTCGTACAGCCGATTTGCTCCCTAACTAGCACAGGACAGAATAAATAAGGTGTTTATGTAGATTAAATTCCACAGTTTTTCATAGATGAAATGTCTACAGGTGTATATATTTGTAGTGTTAATTTCATTACAGTAAAGTTTTGGGGGAAGAAAAGCTGTACATGCTGTATTATTATATGTTGTAAGTTGATACGGCAAATTCATGGCCAATAGTTGCCTCTTTTACACAGCCATCAGTTATGGAGCCATATTAAGATTCATTTGTGTGTTCACCTCATAAATGTAAATCCAATACTTGTACTATGGTGCATACAGATAGCCAAATAATTACAGCACATGCCAAATAACTGCAACATCCACACCTGACCACACCCCAATACACACATTTTTAAAAATTTAATTTTCCATGAAATAGCTGGAAAAAAAATCGTTAAATATTAAGTACACTGATTAAATAGTTTTGATCTTTAATGGTGTAAATTTTCTAACTTTGTCTCAAAAGCCTGTATCTCTGTTCGTATATTGTAGCATCTTGGATCTGGCTTGTATGATTAAACTTAACTTTGTCCTTTGTGCAGGTGTGACCAAGTGGGAGGAGCCACATTATGAGTGGGATCTTGAAGAGGAAGCTTGAGGAGGGCCCGTCCCCTTACCTCTCCCTGCAGGGGTCTGATGATGACGAGGTTTCCTGCAGCGACAGCGGCAACAGCAGCGACAGTCTCAACCATCCCGTCCCCTCCGGACTGCTGGACTGTAAGATCACATTACCACACTGCTCATCAGTGTCAGCAGCTCCAGATAGTATGTTTTGGTGGAAGTGGAAGCTCTCATAATACCCTCTTTAGTGTCATTTAACAATAACTGTGTATAATTCTGGTTAAACAAAGGTGATAAAAAAAATTTAAAACAAGGGGAACTATTCAAAATGTGAAAAAATCTAATTAAAACGCAAGGATGCAAGGATCTATTGTAGGACCACTTTTGTTTACTATAAACAGTGTATGTTGCCACCGGGTCACATATTAAGGATATCTGACATTAAGTTTGACCTCTACGCTGATGACACACAGTACACAGACATGTATATGTCCCCCTGAAACCTGGTGACACTGCTAACATAACCCAACACTTGTCATGTCTCTTACAAATTAAAAGATGCTAGGGGTCTCCTGGCTCCAGGTCATTTTATTCTGACGAGACAAATTGATCCCATCTTTTAAATAACTCAAACTCATTTTTACCAGAAGGCCTTTTTATATTACCTGACTTTTTACCAATATCCATTGAAATTCAGTTTTTATTTACACAATAAAGTTTATTATAATTATCAGGTATATTAATGCGAGACCAGTAGCTTATGGTGGCTAATGTTAGCTAATGTTAGCAAACTTAAGGTATTTTATAACACAGACAAGGTTTAGTCAGTTTGTTAACTTAAAAACTGAAATTGAAATGTCTGTATTTGTGCTAATGTTAACACGGTGTTTTAGCATTTACAATATCTTTTGATTTTATTCATGAC
Organism: Seriola dumerili; assembly: GCF_002260705.1. NCBI lineage: Eukaryota > Metazoa > Chordata > Actinopteri > Carangiformes > Carangidae > Seriola > Seriola dumerili. The sequence continues at coordinate 739,047 of NW_019174360.1, read as the reverse complement.
AGCTCTTAAACTAGCATTTACTTGCATTTCAAAGCGCTAATTAAAGTTCAGACTCACCTCTCTGTCTCACTTTCAGCTTCTCTGCAGCAGCAGTCAAAGCGACTCCGGGGTCGCAATGTGCACTTTGAGAGCGTGACAGTCTACTACTTCAACCGGCGGCAAGGCTTCACCAGCGTGCCCACACAGGGCGGCAGCACCCTGGGAATGTCACCACGTCACAGCGGGGTGAAGCGCTTCACCCTCAGGGAGTTTGCCATGGAGCAGAAAAGGAGCCACCGCAACATGCTGAGGGATCATCTGAAAGAGGAGAAGCTCAATGCCATCAAACTCAAAGTCTGTGGGACAATTGAGGCCTCATTTACCTGCAGTGTAGCAAATTCTTTGCACAATAATATACACTCTGTATGTTTTGTAATCCTCTGTACACGAACATTCATGGTCCAATCTTAATTTAACTTTCTTTTTTTGTCGTCCAGCTGACTAAGAATGGCACCGTGTCATCTGTAGAGGCAGATACCTTGACACTCGACGACATCTCTGAGGACGACCTGGATGTGGACAACACAGAGGTGGATGATTACTTCTTCCTCCAGCCTCTGACTACCAGGAGGCGCCGCGCCCTCCTCCGCTCCTCCGGGGTCCGACGCATCGACGTGGAGGAGAAGCACGAGCTGCGTACCCTCCGCATGTCCCGAGAGGAGTGTGGGTGCCGCTGCCGTGGGATATGTGACCCGGAGACCTGTGCTTGCAGCCTGGCCGGCATTAAGTGCCAGGTAAATGGAACTGTGGTGAGGCCTATCTATAATACTAAAGTGTTGTTCATGTCTGTCTGTGCAGTAAAACTCTACAGTTACAATAAATTCAAAATCAAACACGGGCAGTTAACCGTTGTTAGCACTACCACATGTATGTAAGTCTTCATTCGAATCTCAGCGCAACGTATGAGTGTTACAGGACAGATGACTCAGCATGTGTTGAAAGAACATGAATAATAATAACATAATAATAAGAATAATAAACTATGGTGAAGGCCGACTGGTAAAACAATGATTCCCTACCTTTGAAGCAGTCGTGAAGTCCTATTGTCTATCTATTCCTCAATTATTTATATTACTTTAGTTCCTAAGTCCTAAATATTCTTTCCCGGGACACGACTTGATGCACTTTTCATTTAGAACTTCATAGTTTCAAATAAAACCTCATATGTTTCCTTCTACTGCTATTTTTGTTTTTTTTTCCTGGTTATGTCGAATCCTGTGTTCGTAAACGTATGAAAACGGGCACAACAGTGACTATTGGCCACTGGTCATGTCTATACTTTTATTTGATTGGCAGCAGAAATACAAAGGTTTACCTTATTACCTAGCAACTGCGATACACATCCACGACCCCACTGTGAATTCAGGTTAGCAAGAGTGTTAGTCAGGTAGAAAGGGTCAGAATAGATGTGCTAAATTGCTAACTGTACAGATTTAATGCTTTTTGGGTTTGTTAAAAGAGGGGAAAACAAGGCGATGACATGCTTCACTCAGTAGCGCACCACAAATATGTTTATCCTCTTTTGAAAAACAGAAAACTGGTTTATATTTTCTCATAAAAATCAAATGTCAGTTTGACTTTTCTACCATTTCCAAGGGGGCTCACGACTTTAGTGCCCTCCGTCTGAAATCACAGTTTCAGACAGTTTCTGTGCACATCACTACATCTTAGAGACCTTTTCTGGTGAAAACGCAGCTTTATTTTTCGACTTATTTATTATTGAATTTATCCTCAAGGATTTTTTAAACCAAACGGGTGAATTATTCTTTCAATGCGTACAGTAGACTGCCATGTAATCATTCAGTTATTTAAATTTAAGTTAAGATTTTCAGGGTCGTGATGAATGAAACCAACAGTGGACTCTGCGGCTTCTCCTCAAGCATGACCAGCTCTGGCCGGCAGCTGTGTTTACCTTTGCTGTTACTGCTGTCCCACACTTGTGTATTGACCTGTGATGTTTGTCTTCAGGTGGACCGCATGTCCTTCCCTTGTGGCTGCACCAAAGAAGGCTGCAGCAACACCACGGGACGCCTGGAGTTCAACCCGGTCCGCGTCCGGACCCACTTCCTGCACACCATCATGAAGCTGGAGCTGGAGAAGAGCCGCGAGGAGCAGCATCAGCAGCAGCAGCAGCAGCCGGAGCAGCAGCTTGTAACCAATGGCAACGGTTACCATGGCGACTCCTCCTTGGTCCAGCAGCAGCAGCAGCAGCAGCAGCCGAACCTGCTTTTTCCTCTGATGAGTAGCACGCCGCACATTCCCATCATGCACCTCCAGAACACAGGCGACACGGATTCACATCTAGATGAAGAAGAGGAAGAGGAGGAAGAAGAGGAGGAGGAGGAGGAGGAAGAAGAAGAAGAAGATGAGGAAGAGGATGAGGATGATGAAGCATATGAGGAAGATGAGGATGGCAGCAGTGTTTGCAGCGGGCTGTCAGACTGCAGCACACACAGCTTAGAAACAATCGACCCCGAGGAGGGAGAGGAGGACGAGGAGGACGAGGAAGACGATGACGAGGAGGAAGAAGACGAAGAGGAGGAAGATTGGGATTGTTCATTACATGGAACAAGTCCTCCGCCCTACTCTGTTCCACTTCCTTCTGTGCTGAGTTACTCTAATAACACACTCATGAGCCTCAGTAACCCCTTCCACAACACTCCCTCCATGCAGCACTATCAGATAGACAGCTCTGTAAATGACACTCCTGCTTTTCTCAGTGAAAATGTCACCGTCACTCCCACGCTCCCCACAGTAGAGACCGCATTAGAGTCTGAAATAAACACAGAACTCCACTGCCGAACACTCTCCGACCCCACAGATTCCCTGACACTCCAAACTTGCTCACATGCAGACACCCGTGAGACTGACGCTGCACCTGCTGGAGCGGCCGCCAAACAGCCGCTCTCCACAGACCGCCAGAACAATCCAGACGACCATGAGTCACAGACTGAGGCTTCGGCTGGGTCTCTGGAGCAGACAGGGGAGGAAATAAAAGAGCCATTACAGGAGCGACTGCAAATGCAAGGAGCCTTGGATGATGAAAAGACAGACGCATCTTTCTCAGAGAGTGTCTGATGCTTTAGAAAGGGATAGGTTGTTATTTGGAAACCTTTATTCAAGAATTGTGACCTTCAACCATCAGAGTTTGATTTATTCTTGATAAGTGCACTTCCAAAGAGAAAAGAGTCATACAGACGGCTCGAAGAGGTGATCTAATTTTAGCTCAGTTTGTCTCTAAACCTTTTCAAAATTGTTGGTTTGGATAAATGACTATAAAACTATAAAATGGTCGTTGATTAAGCTCAATAAAACAGTGTTTCTGTAAGTTACCTGTAACTACATGGAGTATCATTTTGCCCTGTTATAAAGTCTTTGATCATTACAGCATGTTTTCTGGTTGTGACTGGCATCTATGACAAATCTGTGAGATTCTGAGGTGCTTGTATTGTTTCACTATTTTCCATTGTTGTTGCTGGTGTCGCATTCTTGCTGCTGATCGTTCTGAAATGCCTGTCTGTAAAGCATGTGTTCATTTTACCTGAGGTGTTTACACAAACTGTAAAATGATAAATGAGGTCACTGGCAAAACACTGACATTCATGTGAATTATTACCAACACAATGCGTTATGTAGCTAGCTACAGCTATTGGATCGATTGCTTCAAATTTGGTACATTGGACATTTACATTCCACACAGAAGTAATTTTAATAACTTTGGACATCCCTTAAAGTGGCTATAAATAAATATTTTTATATTAACAATGCATCACATGACTATGTGTATGTGTAAGGAGTGATTAATTATTACCCAGCGCGAGCAGCGTTAGCAATCTGCCTGTGAAGAAAGTGGAGCATTTAGCAGAGCCAGATATTTCCCTCAGGAGTTGGTAGAGACTAAAAACAGAGATAAAAAGAAGCTTCATTCATCATTAAATACAACTCTAAATGTTTCTCAGTATCTGCTGGTTGTGTGAATCGGCAACCGTTTGCAAACAAGTTAGCAATAGCAACTTGACGTGATGATGTCAGTGTATGCAGCTTCTGGAGGCATAAATTATTAAATTATTGCAAATTTCACTTTGTCCAAAACTTATGATTAAATATCTGCACAACTTATGACATTTACTTATGCACTAATAAGAAAAAACTGAGACGATAAACTGCTAAACATCAGCAGGTTAGCATTGTCATTGCGAGGATGTTAGCATGCTGACATTAGCATTTCTTCACAGTAATTTCTCAATCTAATGAGTCTTTCCTGTTTATTTTAACAACATCACAATCACTATCTCTGTAGCACACAAAGGCATTTATTGATATAAACACAAACATGTGTCTGTGCATGTTATTTATCATTTTACAGTCATCTGAACAATGTGATAAAGCTGCAATTTTTCCAGGTTTCAGATGAGTTCAGGCTTGTGTCAGAATAATTAAACTTTGTCTCTCAATACTGCCGACAACTGGGGGCCAAATATTCTTGTTCTGTACATTTCCATGAGAGTGTGAATAAAAAAACAACTTTTTAACATCCATCTCAGTTTATAGGTGGTTAATTAATTGTGTTGGTGGTGAGTTGAAGATAAAACTTTAGCAAATTATATCATAAAATTGACATTTTAAGACTCAGATGATAAAATAAAATAATTTATGTGATCAGGGCAGAGAAGCATTTTATTTTTCTACCAGCAGATGGCGTCTGTGGCTTAACATCTAACTTCATCTTGATTGCCACTGACATCCTCCATCATGAGGAGGTTAAATCATGTTTTTCTGACGTCAGTAAATTTGTTGATTCTGCCTCAGGACAATCTGTGACATTGGTTTTGCTCATAGCATCTGTTCTCTGACAGGAAACAAACAGGATTTCAACCATTTTTCTGCACTGAACCCTAAAGAAAATGTGCATAAAAGTCAGTCTGCAGGGGTATTTTGACGTCAGCACACACCTGTATCATTCCACATGGAGGATGATCTGTCTATCTGTCATGTCACCCTGATGTCCCATTCCTATCTATTCTCCTCCAGTGCTTCCACTTTGAATTGGTTGCACCTTGTCGCCTCTAGAGAGCACTGCTGAGTTAACACTGTCCTCGGCTGAGGCAGAGATCAGACAGTGTGTTCCAGCTGATTCATGTATAGAAATATTTTCATGGCTCATTTCATAACCACACAACAAACAGGCTCTGCAGCAGGTGCTGTGCACAATAGAGACTAAATGCACGTGGACATACAGCAATGGTGCTCAAATGAACTGTAGCTATAGGCTGTACACTGGATTTCATTAGGAACACAAGGTCATCAATTGACCTCTCCTTTTCTTATATAATCAAACTGTCAAGGTGTGTGTCCACTGAGTCGGGGGCTGGCACAGGGAATGCATGCTTTTTTTTTGCCAGCAAGGTATTGTGGGTAAGCAAGCTAAGAGATGCTGCTGATCAATCACAGACAGGGGAGCTGTGATGTTAGGTTGCCAGGCAACAGGAAGGGGGCAGCAGGCACAGAAGCTGCAAAGCGTTAGGAGGGGGCTGCTGCTGGGTGGGGGTAGTCTCAGCTTTTTCACCTCCGTCTCCCTCTCGTCTATCCCAGCACCACCTTCTCCTTCTCCCTGTACATGTCTGATGGTAGCTCAACAAGACACTGACTGTGATATGTGACTATGTTATCTACAGCAAACACTAAATATGTTGATTAAGGAACATGTGAAAATGCTAATATATATAGCACGTTTAAAGGACGTACAGTTCCTTCAGCAAATTCTAACACACAAGGGCGTAGGTTTGGTCTCAACATTGGTAGGGACACTGTCAACCAAACGGTTTATTAACATATATAAGATCTGAATTTACATTCAGAAATGTATTTATATTTAAATAAAACTATGCCGTATCAGATCAAAGACTAAAAGTTTAGGAAATTATCATGTGTTATATATAATAACTTACAAGTTAACATCAGAATAGGTGGACTATGGTTATGTTAAATATAAATTAGTAATTTAGTTAATCCATAATAGCATCTATTTAATCACACAATCATTTTAAAACCTCACTTAAAGCCCTGAAGCTGCGTCTGTTTCCTCATCAGCCTCCTCTATCTGCTGCCGTTATTTTATCTGTTGTTCCAGCAGACAAAATAATTAATTCATGGTGACATTTTCATGGGATTTCTCAGAAAACTAAAACTAAAGTCATAGAATCTAATAACACATAAGCCAATATGTTCAATTTAACAGATATTTGGAACCGATATGCAAACAGAAAACTACTGCTACATAAGGACTCTCTCTCGCCATGACGTCAAGGTGTTTCTATTGTTTTGTCCACCCCATTTATATCAGTGAAAATAGGCTAAACAACAGAAACACCTCTGTATAATGTAATACAGCTCCACACATTACATCCTCTATATGATCATACAGTTGAATCAACAACTGTCTAAAACTATTTTAATAAAAACTGAACATTATAACCTTCATGAAGGATTAACTGCTGAGTGTATATTAGTAATTATCAGTTGTATGCAAAGGCTGCAAAGAGCCTGACTGTAATTGGTTGATTTCAGTGCTGTTGTCACTTGGGAACTGATTCACCTGGTAACCGAAAGACGCTCTTTAATTTAACAGTTTTATCATATATTATTATTATTATCACCATATAACATGTTTTACCCCTCCCCTTTTAAAGTGTAACACGTTTACTCAGAGACATTTTAACTGACTCACTTTGTACTCTGAGAACATCTTTACTTCTACTGTAGTGTAATGTCTTTTCAGTAACAGTTAGTGACCGTTGACGCACTGACGTGCTGACGTCAGTGATGTCTCATCTCCAGTCTCTGGAGTTTCAGTTACTGGTAGAGTTTATTGCTGCTGTCTACTCTGAACACAGTTAATGTTGCTGTTTACTTCATCACAGTGACTAACTACCTGCTGTACATTTAAACTTACACTAGTTCTGCTCCAGCACCCAGAACTCTCTGCTCCTTTTCGCGACTTTCACTAATTCAGCAGTTGTTTACATGCTGTTCAGATGTGCTAGTTACTTTAGCTTAGCAGTTAGCGCTAGCTTCTCTCTCTCTCTTGAACCAACAGGTGACCTAGTTCATCAGAGTGTGGTGTTGTTGTAACTTCAGTGTGGAGGATCGTGATGTTTGTTACGGCTTCAGTGATGTCTGCAGTCTTACCTTCGACACGCAGCTGTACAAATCTGTTTGCGTCTGTGTTCACAGCAGCTTTCAGCGTGATAGGCTGCTACTCGTGACGTCTAACCAATCAGATGGTGCAGTGGGCGGACAGACTTCAGCTACCGACTATTTATTCGTGACGTCAAACCAATCAGATGTTTGCTGTGGGCGGGACAGGCGGCTGCAATTTTTAAATTAATTTATTTTATCGGTTGTTGGTTAAAGAAAATAACGATACCAATAATCGGAAAATGCTGAATATCCTTACTTTTTATTTATTTATTTCAATTTTAGGATGAAGCCGGCTTATTTTTTTCCTTTAGATATTTGACTGTTATGATTCACTGCACATTATACAACTGTGCAGAAACATGATTAAAAGATGTTGGGTTATGTCAAAAATAAACCTTTTGGGGCTGAAAGCTCAAGGAGAAATCTAGTAAGTTGATCTTGAGTGAAGAGTTGTTATTATTTTACCAACTGCTATTTCTAAGGTATAGAATAAACTCAACATGCCTTCTGTAGTTTTAAACCTAAGTTTGTAAAATAATTTGTTCTTGTGTACTATCAGTTTCTAAATATTTTTCTGCAACAATCATGTAAAAGACATCCATCAGTGTCACCCTGGGAGTCGCATCTGTCTATAATCAATAGCTTATCCTCAGTCTGTAAACAGACCATCATCTCAGCAGCTACATAACTGTTTAAACCTCATTGAATATGCTGAGCCTCTTACCTCTCTCCATCATGAGTCCAGCAACACGAGCTCTCACCTCAGAATGAATGCATCCTGCAATGCAAAATATGCTTCCCAAAATAGGTTTTATTTTGGAAATCTAGATTTTGTGAGTTGTTGCCACATCTTTGGTTATAACAAAAAGAAATGTCACTTGTCACATTTTGCAAATTGATACATAGTTAAGTGTAACATGTACTTGAACCACATGAATGATCCTGTTCAACCAAAGTTCCCGCCATGTTTAGCAATCATACTTCAGGTTCAGATCACAGACCAAAGAGCTGATGTCACTCACAGAAAAACAAAACAAAAAACCTTTTGAACCACTGAACAAAGAAAACGCTGGAAAGTAAATGGAGAAAATAAACAAGCATTTACAAAAAATATGTCCTTTATTCTTTTGGCTTTAAAATTATATGACCATATGAGCGGACAGTAGTCACTTCTTGCATGCAGTTCACTAAAACACTACAAGCGCAATGAGAGATGGCTACTGATTGCTTCATGGTTTGTATCTACAGATATGGGGACCATACATGTGTTTCATCATGTGTTACAGTGCAGAACGGAAAAAAAAAACTGTTCTAGAAAAAATGTAAATCAAACCCAAAGACTCATATGGAAAAATGGACTCATATCTACAGTAAAAATGTTATTTATATCAGTAGAACATAAGCAACCCGCAGACCCCAGTTGCACACAAACACACGCCTGCTCACATAAAGAGAGATGCTTACATTCTCACTCTCCTTTCTTACAAAACACACACATGGACGTACGAAGACACACACTCACACGCTCTCTCTCACACACACACTTACATGTATGACCGCCACACGTGGTATTACATAGCAGTGGGGATAAAAAGTGCTCTTACATCAAATGTAAGTGTGATGCATACTGTGGGCCCAAATAGCGATATTATTTACAAACCAAACCACTACATTAAAACCACTCGCTTCTCAATTTTAAACAACATGAAAAACATTTGTGATATTATAACTTTTAAATGTGATATATTGTCGTGTTCTAGCTTAAGAGCAGTTAGAAAGATTGACATTTTCTTTTTAAGTATATTCAGATATTTTCTTTACAAGAGCTCTGGGAGATGTGAGGGGAAGGGGGGTGGAGGATGAAGGGGAGGACAACGAATGCATGGGAGGAGACACCGCAGTATGACAGTGGATGAACGAGTAGATGTGAGTGTCACTTTAAGGAAACCATTTTGACATTTTGGGAAATATGCGAATTAACCTAGCTGTAAAGAGTTAGATTAGAAGATTGATACCATTCTCATATTTGTATGTTAGCTAACTTAGCTTAGCCTGTAAAAAAAACAAGCCCATAGGTCGTCTGTGCCACAGGTTATTATGACCCATAGTTACATTTTGTTGCTAGGCGACATCTAGTGGTCGTAGTGATTATGACAGAAGGAAGAAGCCCGGTTCGATCCCCATGTGAAAGTAGCAGTTTATGTTTTCGTTGTTATTATTGTAACCGTGACAACAAAGATCGCCTGATCTTAAGGAAGCACGATCTTTTCCTAAATATAACCAAGTACTTTTTGTGCTTAAACCTAACCAAGTCATGACCGTTTATTATTGTAACCACGGCGACAAAGGGGGCATTATTTCAGGAAACACTCGTGTGGGTCGTATCAGAGGGTTGGAACAAATGACCTATGTAGTGGTTAATGTTGGAGGACTGGTTGTTAGCAGAGACTTACACCCACAGAGAAATAGTTCCATGTAACTACAGATACAGCAAAACATCAACAATCCACATTCAGTACAGTTTTCTCTTCACGTGAAACTACCAGTGATATTTTATAAGCTAATGTGACCGTACGTCCCTGAGCGGCTCAGGGATCTTATTAGCAATGAACTTTTTGTAAGTGGCATTTAAAACACTCCTGGAGGAGCTAGCATGTGTGTGTGCCATGCACAGCTTAAGTTGTTAGCTTAGCAAGACTGGAAACAAGAGGGAAAAAATCAGCTTGGCTCCACCCCTGCTAAAAGCTACCGCTAACACTCTCATGTTAAGCTAGCATTACCCTAAACTTACCGTACAGTATAGCCTACTGTATGTTATGGAGGATTTAGACATTTCAACACTTTTTGTCAGGAGGACATTTTGCTTTTTATTACATTGACAGCAGCTACGGCTATCGACCGATATCCTAATAATCAATATCAGTATCAGGAGAGAGAGACAGTGGGGTTAAAGTAACCACAACTTGTTGCTCTTACATTTTTGTTTGTCTATGGTTTAAAAAAGCAAAACAAGATATGATAATTAGTAAACTTTAAAGGTGCTAGCAGCTGTAGCATTATCCAGGCTAGCTCAGTGTTAACGCAGAGTTAAGCTACTGGTCTGCTGCTTCTAGCTGCATGAGCGTGATATCAATCTTCTCATCTAATTCAGTTGCTACTGAGCATCGTAAGAATTTCCCAAAAATATCAAACCTTTCCTTTAAGAGTATCTCATTCCTTCAGCTTGCATACATTCAGCTTCTCTGCACTGAGAGACTTGTGTTTTCTACTGAAGTGGGGCGATGGCAGTCCAGATAGAAGCACAGCACAGATTTGAACAACCACTGATGGCACACCAGTGAAAAGAATGTATTTGTCCATTGTAATTCAGCGGTATGTTTGTTGGTTCAGCCTCGTATATACTGTGTGACCGAAGAGCGCTCTGGCACTGACCCTGCATTGTGCTGGTTTCAAATGGTTGTTGTACGTTTCCAGCATCGACTCTTCTCTGCCCTTGGTGATTTTACAACAGTGAAAGCTGCGGACACATCCGCACGATAAGGACACAAAAAAGTAGAAAACATTCTTTCTCATAAAAAAAGAAACGTCGTAACCAAAATAAATGAACCAAAAAAGAAAATGCAGAGTACTTGTGATACAGCGATTGTTAAATTCAAGACACTGGATTTATAGTAGTAGCAGCAGCACTAGCTACAGACAACTTAACAGTGCACACAGTACAGTGTGTCAGATAGTAACAACAACCAATAGGAAAATCACAAGCGTTTTGCAGAGAGGCTTTTCCAAGTTCCACTCGATCTCTGGCAGTGTCTGCTGGATTACTTGTTTCCCCGTGAGAAGACCCCACATATTCATCAATGACATAACCACACTCTAACTTTAGGCCTACCTGGCACAGCATTCCTCAGCTCTTAACAATCAGCACACAAGCGTACATCTACTGTATCTACCCCCCCCCAGTTAGAAGCTGTAAACAAATTTCCCTCATGTCTCTGATGCATTTTATTTTTTTTTGTTCCTTTTTAAAAAGTCTATTTCTTTCGCTCTTTCAAGTCTTTGCCTTTGTTTTCTTTTTCCCTATTCTCTTTCTCGTATTTGTCCTTGTCTGATTTCGTCACACTGTTGTAGGAGGGCGGCGAGGCTGTGGAGGGGGTCATGTCCGTTTTGTCCGAGGTGGAGTTCTCAGTGAACTTGCTGATGACCATCACGTCCTTGTCCGGGTCGCGGACGCCCTCCTTCAGCCGCTCCTTGTAGAGGGCGGAGGCCTTCTTCATGGCTAGACGGATCATGTAGCGGCGGAACGCTCTCTGGATGATGACGGCCGACATGTCCTCTTGTTTGCGGCGGAGGGTGGTGGTGATGGGCTCGTAAGACACCTTGGAGGGGTTAGAGGCCATGAAGCGCTCCTCCATCTGCCCGCGCAACACGTCCATCTCGCCGCCTTCACCCAACACTCGCTTGGTGAAGGCGAACAGGATGTCGAGGCAGTGGATGCGCTCGCCGCTGACCATGGGCAGGTCCATGGAGATGAGCTGGATCATGTTCGGCTTGGGCATGCGCAGCGGCGGATCTAGAGCATCTGCAAAGTCAGAAAGCTTGCTGTACTCCATGAACTGAGTGGCGTCTGGGTCGAAGCGCTCCCACACTTCGTAGAACATCTCAAAGTCGTCCTCGCTCAGCGGCTCGGCGCTCTCCTCCGTAGCCACGCTGAAGTTCTCCAGGATGACGGCGATGTACATGTTGACCACAATGAGGAAGCAGATGATGATGTAGCTGACGAAGAAGAAGATGCCCACTGATGGGTTGCCACAGTTGCCTTTGTAGGAGTTGCCCGGGTGCTCCATCTGGCTGTCACAGTCGGGCTCCCTCTTGTTCAGTATGGGCGCCAGCAGGCCGTCCCACCCGCCTGAGGTGGTAATCTGAAACAAACAAATCATACTGTTCCCGAACGTCTCGAAATTGAACATGTCATCGATTCCCGCCTCGCGCTTGACGTAGGCGAAGTTGGACATGCCAAAGATGGCGTAGATGAACATGACCAGAAAGAGGAGGAGACCAATGTTGAACAGGGCGGGGAGTGACATCATCAAGGCGAAGAGAAGCGTCCGGATGCCCTTGGCGCCTTTGATAAGACGGAGGATTCGGCCTATTCTGGCCAGGCGGATCACTCGGAACAGCGTCGGGGACACAAAGTATTTCTCGATGAGCTCGGATAAAAACATTCCTGCAAAAGCAAAAAAGCAAAACGAACAAAACGTTAAAGACACAGTTTCTATCTACAACTCTACTGCGAAGCCGAGACCCATTGAAACATCTCCTCACCTACGATGGACAGGATCACCACCACAAAGTCAAATATATTCCAGCCGATGGTGAAGTAATAGTGACGCAGGGAGATCATCTTCAGCACACACTCCCCGGTGAAGAGCACGATGAAGACCAGGTTGATCCAGTAGAGGATTTTGTCCATGTCCGGCGTCTGGTCGTCCGTCTCCACCATCATGGTCACCATGTTGAGGCAGATGAGGATCATGATCACGATGTCGAACGCCTGCTTCGTGATGAAGTCAAACACGCAGCCTTGAAATGCATTCTGAGGGGAAAAGGAGGACAAGGAGCAGGGAAGCGTTAAGATATGTTACACCGCCACATGTGGTCCGTAGAGACGAGCACGGAGGATTCTTACTGTCGGCCGAGGGATAGGTTTTTGAGGTTTCTTGGAGCCCAGCTTCTTCATGGCGTTGTAGTATTTCTTCTGTTCTTCTGTCATGAAGATGTCCTGACCTCCGAAGTAAAAAGGGAGCACAACAAAACCTGGTTATAACCACGTAGGAGGAACTCTTTTAACAAGCAACGTGAACACCAGAGGAACCGCCCTGCGTGCCGAGGGGTGTGCTAGGTGTTAACACGTATCTGGATTTTGTGTTGAATGATATTATGTGAGGAATAAAACTTGATCAGAACAGGAGTATGAGTATTTGAGGATGCCCCTGAGAGTAATTCTATCCAGAGTTGAAACAATTAGTCAATTAATCAAATAGTTACTGATCGTTTTAATTGTTTAGGTGATTTTTAAAAGCAAAATTCCAAAAAAAATTGAATCGTTTTCTCTGGTTTTCATGATTGTAAACTAAATTTTATTTGGTTTTAAACTTCCTGTAACTTTGTGATGTCACAACAAAGCAGAAACCAACAGGTCTGCGAGCCAATCAGGAGAAAGTGAGCTGATAGAAATATAGAAGATTTCAGGTAAAAACACTCAGAGAAACCAAATCCTGCAAGGTTTGGATGGTGGGTCCAGGTGGGCGGGGCTTGGTGACTGCTTTGTTGTGACATCACAAAGTTCCAGAAGTCCTGACGGCTGGTTTTAAGGCTCAGTTTCTGAATACAGGCTGTGTGCATTTCTCTGTGGACTGAGGCTTTGATACTTTCACAGTATTAATATAGAAGCTAGAGCTGATCTATAATCACACTACACATGGACACAGACCTGTACACTGGAGGAGCTTTAAATATATTTCAGACTTTCTGTCTCAAGTAATGCCTGTCAAAAAAAAACAAATTATTTCCAAACATGTCTACATTTCAGCCGACACAGTTACTATGTTCTCATTAATCAAAGATATGAATCCCAGGCACACATCTCACTCTCAGAGCTGCTCGGTGAATGTGTGATACGTCTGGAGGGAAGACTGGTGTCAGCAGTGAACCACCATCTGTGTGACGCTGTGGCTGTGGGGCTGCTGAACCACACCAACTGATGTGGTGTCTCAGTCAGTCAGTCAAATCAAGTCAGACCTGCTAGCACACAGCAAATGCAGTGCAAGCCCCCCCCCCTCCCCCTCCTCTTCTCTGCTCTGCCTGTCATGTCATCCTCCACCCCCCCCCTGCTCCATCTCTTGGGCGTTGCCACTCCTACTAGTTAGTGCCTTGATGAAAAGAGGCCAGATTTCCAGACTACATGCACTGTGACACCGCAAGTGTATATGTGTGTGTGCAGGCAGGGTGTTTCTCAGTGACTCATGCACCCTCACTAATCCTCAGCAGCGGCAGGTCCTCACCGTGCTCCAGATAATCATTAGTCTGTAGCTCAGTTCTTTCTTTAACACAGCCGTGGGTCTGCTGCTTTGGCTAAATCTGTGCCTCAGCTGCTTTTGTACCCAAGCTTCGAATGTGCAGGACCTGGTACCTGCTGGTCTCCCGTTGCAACGCAACAACACGGCAGTTGTGTGTTACTGGAGTTTGATCTTTATTTTGAAATATTACTGCATCTCCAAAAGCTTCAGTTACAAGTTTGACTGGGTAATCCATCACATTAATTCAGTTAATTTAATTTTTTGTTGCTGCCGGACGTATAAAACATCCGTCTGAATCTCATGCTACAGCACGTACTAACTGAATAAAGTGTATTCTGTGTTCTAATCTTTATATTTTGTTGTAACTATATAAGACCTCAACAACTACCACGACTCACACCTGTGTTTGATTTTTTTCCAGGTGACCATGGAGTTTAAGGTGGTAAACATGAAGTCGAACATCCCATGTTCAAATCTGGACGAGGCCGATATTTAAAAAGTAGAATTCCTTCATTTTGTACGAGTATTTTTTAAATATATAAAATAACACACTGAAGCAGTGAAGCAGTGGTTGGAGGAGATAAAATAAGTCTAAGAGTGTCACTTAATGCAACTTATCTTCTTCTTCTGCTGGTTGAAGTTGTCGATGATGACACCAATGAACAGGTTGAGGGTGAAGAAGGAGCCGAAGATGATGAAGATGACAAAGTAGAGGTACATGTACAGGTTCACTTCATATTTAGGCTGGTCCTCCAACTGCAACGAGCAAGAGAAATGTAATTGTGTCACACTGTTCACGCAACCGGACATGAAAGCTCAGTAAACGGATGCGTTGGGCACAGACAGACTCACATTTCGAGAGTCCACGGCTGCGTACATGATGTCCATCCAACCCTTAAACGTCGCCTGAGAGCAGATGACAACAGAGAATGTGTTGCAACCGTCCCCACTGCACCATACTTTTTTAAATCCCATGTGCCAGTGTTTACTTACAGCCTATTAAACTGGTACACGTTGTTTTTGCATACGTATATTTATACTTTTTATATTAAGGTTAAACTCACGACTTGCAACAGAGCCAGGTAGCCGGCACCGACGTTGTCAAAGTTGATTTTGACATTCTTCCAGCGGGCGCTGTCGTTGACCAAGCTCATGCATTCGGACTTGTTGTTGACGATGCTGATGGGTAAGATCTCGTCCGACGTGGTGTTGACGCAGCGGTAGTACTTCCCTGCAAACAGGTTGACACCCATGATGCTGAAGATGAGCCAGAAGATGAGGCAGACCAACAGCACGTTCATGATGGAGGGGATGGCCCCCAGCAGCGCGTTCACCACAACCTGGGGAGGTCGGAGCACACGGACAAACTCAGCACTCTCCTGTCGCTCACGCTGAGTTTGGATTTGTGGCCACTACAATCATCTAATCACTTAACTGGTCTTAAATAAAACATGTGGACACCTGATTTAAAAATTTACAGTGTTCCTACATTATTCAAAGCTGTATTTAAAATGTCATGCGTGCACACATAAAGCTCTTGCCACCATACATGTCTACAAAGAGAATTTAACAACGTGACAGTTGGAAAGAAGAAGGTGGACAGGTGAAAAAGTTAACATTTGATAGGTAAAAAAGCAAAACAGAAAAAAACCTTAGAGAGGCGGGATGAAGTCACAACATTTTGTTTGACTGTAAATGAAAAAAGACAAACAACAAAGAAAAAAATTACAGGTCAAAGGCACCACACAAGCAACGTCAGAAAACAATGCCTGAGAACGGCTGTATGCAGTAATTGACACAATGTGAAGAAAGTCATGCAGAGAGAAGAAGTACAGCGTTGAATTGCAAGGAAAAGATAACGTTACAGAAGTAGTAACAGATCCCCGAATGATCTAAAACCATCTGACATCACTTTTGTTTTCAAGCATGAACCCAGAACAATGTGACAGTCTAGAACCGGAAATATGAATTATACTGTGGAGTTTTCCAGAGGGCGAGCAGACACTGAGGACGAGTCTCTACAGGTTTAAGGACACAAGCAAAATAAAAGTAATGCGACTAGAAAAGCAAATTTTGTAAAAAAAATAAATAAGTAAATAAATAAATTAAAAAAAGAATGAGCTGGCTGAAAGCAGCTGGAAGAGCTCAAACACGCTCCAGCTTCACATGTAACATAAGAGTTTAAGAGTTTTATCAAAATTTTACAATTTAACTGAATATTTTCAACTTGAACCATTAAAAAAAGGAGTTAAAACTAATTTAATAAACTGCACGTGTAACTATGCTTTCAGGTTGCCCATGAACAGTAATCATTTACAAGTTGGCTTTCATGTCGCTGTTATTCCTCGTGTCCTTACCCTCATGCCCTCAAACCGAGACAGGGCCCTCAGGGGCCGCAGGGCTCGCAGCGTCCTCAGAGATTTGATAGCGCTAAGCTCGGAGTAGCCCAGAGCGTTGGCTACGAGGCTGACCAGGGACACCTGGGAGAAGATAATGTGAGAGACAAGCAGGGTGAAAGGTGAGCAATGAGCAAGTCTCCTCTGCAGAGGTGGCACAGGTGTTTCAAGTGTTTGAAGAGGACGGCTCATTTGTAATTAATGATCCGTCTGAACATAGTTCAAGAGATAATAAAGTATTAATGGTGATTAAAAATGAATCAAAGAAGATTCTCTGAAGACTGTGAATGTCAGTGATTCAACATTGACTTAAGTGGACTCAATGGTATAGCTAAAACTAATGCAGTCTAATGCAACAGTCCTGAGATAAGTCCTACCTTTATGAAAGCTCAAAACAACAACAGCATCACAAAGAAGGAGAATCTGAAGCAGATCCCTGTTGCATGAATACATTCAACTATATACATACGTCTACAATGAGGAAGTCGAGCCAGCACCAGGCGTTGGTGAAGTACTTGACGAAGCCGTACGCCACCCACTTCAATAGCATTTCCAGAATGAAGACGTAAGTGAAGACCTTGTCCGAGTACTCCAGCATTGTTTTGATGGTCCTCCGCTGCTCGATGTAAATGTCCTCGAACGCCTGCACACAGTGGAACAAACAATGAAGACAGCTGGTGGAAACAATGAGGTGTGAGTTACAGAATTCTGCAAAAAAGGGAAGATGTTAGAGGAGGTCAAGGGGAAAATAAGCATTAGGAATGTAAGTGCACATACATGCAAAAACATTCACTCACCAGAGCTCCACTGCTGAGCAGGATCATGAATATGATGAAGGATTCAAACCAGTTGTGCTCCACTATGATGAAGCAGGTCTTCCTGAGCGTCCACCAGCTCTTATAATTGCTGCCCTCCTCGTTGATCTGGCAGCACTGGAACCTGCGCACACAGCCTGCAGGCGTGGGGCAAATGTGGTGAGAAAGGGGGGGTGGGGGGTCGGGGGTCGGGGGTGAGAAACGGACCACAGGAGTATGAGGTGTATGGGCTGGTTCTCTGGTCGGGTGCCATTAAAGCATGTGCAGAAATGTAAAGAAGAGCACCAGTCACCTCCAACTTCCACCTTTCCATAAAAGGTGGTCAGCCACATTTACTCCTCGTCTAATCTGAGATCAATAGCTTGTAATTCAAAGAGATGTGAACAAAACAACTAAATAATACTGAAAGAGTATATTCTAAACGTAAGGTAAATGATCAACAAATCAACAAAATTACTTCCTCCTCCTTCCTGAGAGGTATTTTACAGATTCAGATTTGTGCTGGAGGTCTGTCAGATAAAATGTCAGGTTACATTACAAACCCAGAGAATCCCACAGACTACTTCTCTTTCTGTCCTGCTGAGCATTCGTATTCACTGTCATTCAGCCCAGAGTATGACACACCGGCGCCAAGCACAAGCAGTTAACGCGATTTTCTCCTCGTCTTGAAATGTGCTGTGGAAAGCATTTTCGTCTCCCACCTTTCTCGCTCTGACCCACTTTTCCCTCTACCCATCATCCTCCCTGCCTGTCACACCCTCACATCCCTCTCACCCTCGGTGAAGCAGGCCTCTGGGTCCAGTGACTCCTCCGGCTCGAGCTCCACTGAGTCAACCCCATCTCCTGGGGGGCGAATATCAACTGTGCTCCCCTCCGATGAGCTCAGAGGTTGGGGCTCTGCGTCGAGCTTCTGCATGGGCGAGGAAGGAGACGAGAGCACAAAGTTACACCGTGGTGCCTGCAACCACAGAGGTTCAGTGGTTTTAGGAGCCAACCTTCTGAGCTGGTTATTCTCCATTCACATGTACTCCAGTGCCACAACTGTACACCTCAGTGTGGAGACTAGGCACTGTAATAGCTCACAGAGTTGGGCTCTTTAAAGTCATCGTCATCGTATCATCAACATGCAGCATCGATCAAATGTACCTACAGGCTTTGATATTAATTTCATCTGATGGGGCTCGAATCAGATTATGTGGCAACACATGACACGGGGAGGTTGGCGTTGGCAGAAATGCACTGTGGGTACGTTTGATGTGACCTCAGTTCGAGGAAGAGTGCATGCAGTATTCCAGTGCATTATCAATCCAAGCCTGAAATAGTACCAAGCAGAACGTGTGCTTTAGTATTTTCATGTCCACTGAAAAAACACCCCAAATCAATTTCTTTTATAATTTAATCCCATTTCCAAAAAAATTTTCTTTCATGAATAAAAATCCCCCACCCTCGAACGTAGAATCCACCCAGGGAGCTATCGCTAAACGTTTTCCTCAGTGACATGAAAACACATCATTTCCATTCCTTGAAAGCGGTGTACAAGCTTCTTCTGTTTGTGTTGAAGTAGACGGATAACCACATTAGCTTACCAGCAAAAACCAGTACTGTGCACTGTTTATAAGACAGCATGTGGTCTGGCTTTTCTTTCTTTGAATTGAATTAGCACCCATGCATACCCAGAAAACATACAGGACTAAGTGTGGTACTCAATGACTTTCGTCCTTCTTCTCAGTGATTGCAAAACACATGTAAGGACAAGTGTTGCTGCTGTTGTTAAGTTCAGTTCACTCTGTCTTCCCTCTCTCTCTTCTCTGATAACACTCCTCTGAAACCCTACAACCATCTTTGTTTCTGCAGTAATGTACATTACAACATCATCTGCATAGAGTGAGACTTTTTTTTATTTTTGTGAGGCTTCCTGTCTGTTTTTCTTTGGGCAAACATGGTGTTGTGTAGCCTCGTGCCTGATCTGCCTAGCGTGTGAAGGAACATGTCATCCTAGACAGTGCAGCAGCCCTGATTGCCGTGGGACCCAGCTAATACGGCATGGGAATGATGGAAGCATGCTGCTCGCAAGTGCATCGTTTTCTGGAGGGGTGTTTCCCTCCCGCTCTTTCTCTCCTTCAGCAAGAGACCCATTTTACCTCTTCTGGACGTGGGTTATATGAGACTTTGACTCTTAACCTACCACGCTTTTATCTGTATAAGAAATGTCAGATTTTGATGGCAAGTTTCACTATAGTTGTAGTTGGGATGATAAGATAGTTGCAGTGAAACGAAAGTGGATAACACATGAAAGCACATAGAACAATCAACAATAACCCATTAAGACCGGATGAAATGTATTTCGTTTGTGTTTTCGGTATTTTAAGCTGCAAAAAAGTTTTTAAAGTCGCGGTTCAGACAATAGCTAATAAGCTGAGCCAGAGGAGCAATAGTGAAGCAGTTATGTGGATTAAAACAACAAAGACAACGATTTAGAAGATTCAGACACTGACTCCAATTGCTAAGACGCTAACCAGCTAGCCAAGGCTCAGGGTGACGCATGTAGAAGCAGGAGGGGGAGGAGCCAGTATCACCGCTAGCTAGAGGCATTAGTGAACGTTAAATTTTTCAGAAAACCCTGAGGTTTTAGGAGGTCGTTTTCAAAGAGAGCTGAGGATTTAGAACAGAAGGCACCTTCAGTCTTAATGGGATAATTGTGTGTATGTATCATATCTTTTAGAATTCATTTTAATTTAGAATTAATTTTGTTACTAATTCTATATTTGAGGAGAAAAGAAAATGATAAAATTACACTAATTTACCGCGTCATCATAAATAACGGATTGATTCTGTATAAACTGCCATGTGTTATCTGTTTTGCCACTCTGCAAAAATCAGTATTGATCGATTATCTCCTTGGAAAGAGTTCTGTAAAGAATCTTTCATCATTCCACTATTATTTGAGTATCATAGGAAACAAGTATGTACAAGTATTTCATGTGCGTATGCATGGGCTATGAACCAGACAAATGAATTTTGTCAAACTACAGCAAAATTCATTCCTCCACTCCATCAGTTTTATTTTTATTTTATTTTTTTATCTCATTCTCCTCCATCTCCTCTCTTCCTTCATTCTCAAGCTCGGAGTGTTGGATGCCAATCAAGTCCCAAAACCAAGTCAAAAACCAAGCAATGAAATCAAAAGCAAAGATCATGTTAGATGAGTTTATATATCAATGGAAACAAAGGTGGTGTTGCTCATTCCTAATGGTTGGTAACTGCAATACAGCCTGATGCTTGGAGATCAATTATGAAAGGGAATAGGGGGAAGGGAAGGATGAAGGGGGGGAGGAGAGAGAAGGGGCTAAGGAAAACTCACAGCATTGAAAGTGTGCTGTTTGGAGAAGGGAGGGAGGCGACGTGGGATATACAGGAGAAGGTAAGGGGGGGTGAGTACAATAAATAAAGCAAAGAGGGTGGGGGTCGGGGAGGGGTGGGGGACGGAGGGCAGACCAGGCAAAGAACGAAAATGGGCAATCCATTGAAGGTATGAGAAAAAATATGTTGTTTGTCTGTAAATGGCATAGGCAGTCCTCATGGTTAGTGCTATGGTACAATAAAGTGGTCTTACAATTCTCCTCTCACTGAAAACCTTGAGAGCGTCTGTGACACAGCTGCAATAACAAACGGGGGGGTTAAACAAAGTAAGTCAGACACACCAAAAGCCAGCATACAACCTCAAGTCTGCTTTCACTGGTCAGCCACAAGGCTCAGTGGGGGAACGAGTTAGCCGCAGACAACAAACAATTCAGATTCCCCTGAAAGCATTTTCCTCCACAGATGCAGTACAAAAGATGTGGGTTGCTCATTTTATTTTTTACTGGCAATGACACGTGACGTCTCACACAACAGGCACACCAAATGCATGCATGAATTACTCACTATCTGTAACTTAACTTGTGCTTAATTCACCAGCTCCCAGCTACAGGGTGTGGTGAGAGAGTCGATATATGGAGCATGTGGTGCCGTGGCTAGAAATAGTCCCCCCCCCCGCCCCCAAGTTGTTTTGAATCACAGTGGATTGGCACCACACCCACAGTGGCAGGTTGACATCACCAGGGAGCAGAGTCCCACCGCTCTGTCAGCCTGGCAACACTTAACAACCATACCTGGCATTTGCTCTGTTAGAATCTGTAATAAGACTTTCAGGCAAATTGCCATTTTAAAGTGTTAATCCTATTTTCAAATCCATTTTAAACTAGTTTTAACTTAAACTTTTAGTGTAGTTTTTATTGCTTTTTACATGTGGGATAAAGTATTGAAAACTATTCATTTAAATAAATATAATTATTTGCGATTGATACCATTCTCATATGTGTAGGCTAAATATGTATCTAGAGCCAGGAGACGTTTAGCTTAGCTTTTTACCAGCTTTAGCTGTTTCCCCCTGCTTCCGTGCTTTATGCTAAGCTAAGCTAACTCACCTCCTAGCTTTTGCTAAATATTTCATGGAGAGATATACAAATGTGGCATCAAACGTCTCGTCTAACTGTCGGCAAAAAGCACATTTCGAGACTTTCGTGCAAATTGTGCATCAAAAGGGGAAGTATTTGATTTCATTCAAATGTTATAATATTTGATAAAGTTTCTGACGTGTACTGATAATCAGTTTTGGTACACTATTACTCAGAAAGAGCTTAGATCACCTCGATAAATTCTAAATTAACAGTTTGCTGCTTCATCTTTAACACATGCACACATATGCACAATAAATTATGCAGTCTCTTTTGCAGGTGTGCCTGATAGTGAGTCAAACACGTAACACCGCACACAAACACACTGACACACTGACACATACACTCTGTTATAATTGTTATTTTTCATTGCTGTTTCTTGTTGTCCTGCTTCTCCAGAAGATTCCCTCAGTAGCACAGCATGATGCATGCACAAGTGAGTCAGCAGGTTATTTTCAAACTTATCCATTTCAAGTCAACTGACTTGAGTTAAATTATAAAGGAGCTAATCAAATACAAAATCTGTGCGACTCAAGAGGTTTCCTACAAGCTGACAGACACATCGGTCGTCCAATCAAAGTCATTCGTCTTACCTCTTTGCTGCCCTCTACGTCCGACGAGTCGCTGCTGAAATCTTCTGTGTTCAGGTTCTCAAAGTCTGACTCGCCCACAGCGATGGGCACCGTCACTGTGAGGCTGGGGTTATGAATAAATGACATGTAGTCGCTTTCCTCTATGGGGTACTTCACCGTAGTGTCCCCACCAGCCCTGACCCCTACCACCAGCCCTCCTCCAGGCCGTCCATTGCCCTCCGTCATGTACACCCCACCGGGGTCTTTGGTGATCTCCACTGAAGTGTGATTGGAGATGCAGTTGCCCTTGCCGTTGCTGTGCAGTTCGTCTAAGGGTTTGCTCTCCTCGGCCAGACCGGATCCCTTACCGGCTCCTCCAAAGCAGAGGCTCTGGAGGAACTGCCGCACCGTGGCTTTGACGAATGCGATGCCACGCTGGATGCGGCCCACGGCGATCTGCAGGTTGTTCATCTCGCTGTCGTCGTCGGTTGCCGCCAGGTTGTCGGCGCTGAAGGAGCTCAGGAGGAGAGCGAGGAACAGGTTTAAAACCTGGAAAGAAATGGACATCAGGCAGGGAAAATCAATTCAGCCAATAAATACATGATTAATACCACAACATATTGAATATATGTAATTTTCTTCTCATTATTATGGAAAGGAAACAAAGACCATACCACCAGGTTTCCAATGACCATGACCATCATGAAGACGATCAGGCACATCGACTGTCCCGCCACCTCCATGCAGTCCCACATGGTCTCGATCCACTCTCCGCACAGCACCCGGAACACAATGAGGAAGGAGTGGAAGAAATCGTGCATGTGCCAGCGAGGCAGCTCACACTCGTCGGAGATCTTACACACACACTCCTTGTAGCTCTTGCCGAACAGCTGCATGCCGACCACGGCGAAGATAAAGACGATGATGGCCAGCACCAGAGTCAGGTTCCCCAGAGCGCCCACCGAGTTGCCGATGATCTTGATCAGCATGTTCAAAGTGGGCCATGACTTGGCCAGTTTGAAAACCCTCAGCTGTTGTAAAAAGGAAATTAAAAGGATGTTTTCCTCGTAAGTTAACTTGTGGCTTAGACTTTGAGTGCTTTTTAAATATGGGATAGTGTTGAAAACTATTCGTTTAAAGTTGCCACAGCACATTTTATTTGTTAAAAGGAATGGTTTCACATTTTGGGAAACATAATTAAACATGTAGCTAGAGCCAGGAGACGTTTAGCTTAGCTTAGCTTAGCATAAAGACAGCTAGCCCCGCTCTGTCCAAACGTTAAAAATCTACCTACCAACCCAAGTAACAAGAGGCAAGGAAGTCACTCAGAGAGAACCCCAACTTGTTGTTTTTATGCTCTTGTTTCCCCCTGCTTCCATGCTTTATGCTAAGCTATGCTTACTCACCTGCTAGCTTTTGCTACCTATTTAATGAACAGATATGCAAGTGAACTATCAAACTTCTCATCTAACTGTAAGAAAAAATAAGGCAGCAAGCACATTTGCAGAAATCTCAGACTCGCTGCGTTAAAAGCAAAACTAAATTCTTTGTGCGGTTGTTTTTGCTTTTAGACTTTTAGAGACGAGGTGAATATACTTTCAGTCTCAGTTGATAAAAGCACTAATTGTGTAGCAGCTCTGATAGAAAGCTAATCAGGTGAACAGAAGAAAACACATTGTGCCCCAAAGGCCAAAACAACTCTCAGTGGGCTTTTTATGTACTGCACAAAAGCTCTCATTACATCATTACCTCATTAATAACATGAGTGTTGTTGAGAGAGTCTTTGTGTTGCCTAAAAGTACAGGTTCATCTTAACTTAGATACACAGATAAATGATGTAATGTAGCTTCTCTAAAAACCAGCCAACCATGACCCCCAGCGCTCTTACCAGTCTGAAGGACCTGAGCACAGACAGGCCTTCTACGTTGGCCAGGCCGAGCTCCATCAAACTGAGACTAACAATGATGCCGTCAAAGATGTTCCAGCCCTCCTGGAAGTAGTAGTAGGGATCCAGGGCGATGATCTTGAAGCACATCTCTGCTGTGAAGATGCCCGTGAACACCTGACGACAAAGGAGGGGAAACCCATGAGAGATATTTCACAGTTACTGTATATTGTCTCCGGTTTCATCCACTCGGACTTGGTGAGCATTTCACAAAATACTTGCCAGGTTTCCGACTGAGAGGACAGTGTCGAATTCTTTCGTCATGGGGTAATGCTCCATGGCCATGAAAAGGGTGTTGAGGACGATGCAGATTGTGATGGCCAGATCCACAAATGGGTCCATGACCACCATGTTCACCACCTCCTTGATTTTCAGCCATGCTGGACAACAATCCCAGATCAGACAGGTGTTGGCAAATCTGTACCAGCAGGGGGGGCACTTCTGTCTCGACTCCTCAAGCTCTGGAAAAAGGAGAGATAACCACATTTCGTTATAATGCTCTTGCGATGCTCTTGGAATACAGTTGAATTTATCTCTGTGGTGACCTCCTGACCTTCCATGGTGTTGGTGAGGATACTGGCCACACTCATGGCTCTCTGCCGGCCCCCTGGTTCATCCAGATAATCCATGGACGGCTGGTGAAAACCTGACCGACGTTTCTTCAGCTCAGTATCTGTCGTTGTTCCCTGGAAATATGTGAAGGACGAGAAGATTATCAGTGTTGGGCTCATGTGAATGACTTGACACACCTGCACAGGGGTTTTCACTTATTTCCCTGATTAGTCCAGGCTCCACCTCTAAAACCCTAAAGCAGTATGGCTAATGAATTAATTATTGTGTATGTCTTTCTCTTCTGTTCAGCACGAGTCAAGAGTCTCAACCTCAGCTGATGAAAATGTAATTATCACTGTCGGTATTTGCTCCATCGGCCAAATTAAAGTTTTGACCTGAAAAATTAAGGGACTGCCAAATATATTAGCATTCGTGCTGAGAAGAAGATGAATGTCTTTATCCAACAGTTCATGATCAACAAAGTCAGTAGGGGGCCAACAGGAACCAATGGGCTTGGAGCTGAGAACCACAGATGGGGTTGAGAGGTGGGAAAGCTTTTGCTGACAATAACAAACAACATTAAGAACTTGACTTAACAAAAACCCATATAACTAATTTATTAATTACTTATCAATAAGATCAGAACAAAGGGATGTGAATTATATACAGTGAACTGGAGGGAGGTCAATGGGAAAATAAAGCATGAAACAATGAAGTCACCTCAGGCAGCAGGAGACCTACAGGGGAGGTTGTTACGGACGTTCCACCGACTAGAGAAACCACACCATTGCAGTCTACAGTGCAGTGCATCTTGCCGTTGGCAGGCAGTATGATCCGCGGCGCCCCGAGGCTCGTCTGGCTGACGGCGCTGGAGCGGCGCTCGAGGCGGCGCGGCAGGAACAGGGAACCCCGCCGGCTGTCGCTCTCCTCGAAGGTGCTGTGCTCGTCGTCGGCGAAGTCGTTCTCGGAGCCCATGTCGCGCGCCCGGCCGCGGAAGCTGAACAAGCTGGCACGGCTGTTCCTCCGAGGAGAGAGGAGGGATCCGCGGATACTGAGCAGAGACTGAGAGAGAGAAAAAGAGAGGGAAATTCAAATTAGAGGGAGGAAGGACAGACACCAAATGACCATATTTGGTGTTGGGTGGTCCTGAGAAAACAGGGAGGAGCTAGACAGAGCTTAGCTTAGCATAAAAAGTGAGCACAAGGGGAAAAAAACTCACCTAGTTCTGCCCAAAGTCAATAAATGATTGTTTTTTATTGGCAAACAACAAAATTACAAATATATTAAAGATGACGTAGTAGACTGGTGCTAACAGAAAATATCAATAATGGGCAAATGTACAGACAATACTATGAAACTGTTACACCGATGTACGAGAAGAGCCAGGGGAGTGGAGATGATTTGTATGTACTATCTTTATAATAATAATTTCTAAGTAGTATGATAATGTAATCATCATAATATGATAATATGATAATGTAGCTATAATAATAAATCATTCAATATGCGATAATATATTAGTGACTACTCAACGCTAAGTGAGGAGCGAGGGCAGACCAGGACATCAACGAGGCAGGCGACCTTCTTTCTCATAATTATCTAATTATCATTATTATCATTATTATTATTATTATTATTATCATTGATGGATTACATCGTTTGTTTAATCTGTACAAAAACAAAGAGTAAAATGGAGAATCTGAGTTAAAATAGCTAATCTCACCTCTGTGATGAAGCGTATTTCTTAAATCCTTTAATTTACACACACTTATACACTGTAATGAGTGCAATGAGTTCATGTTTGTTTTGTGTATTTGAAGTTATTTTTTGCCTTTATTCTGCCTTTATTAGTCACAGTGAGAGAGAGAGAGAGAGACAAGTCATCTGCTCCGTTGGGGAAGTATTTACCTGGTTGGGCGAGGAGCATCTCTTCTCATAAGAAAGCCGGTTGGCATCGATTGAGAAGCGGAAGCTCGACCTCTTGATGCTGTCCTCAGACTCAGACTTGTGGAACTTAAGTGCCCCCCTCTCCTCCTCCTCCTCCCTCTGCTTCCTCTTCTTCCGCCTGTTGCGTCGCTCCTTGGCGCTCTTGGAGCTGAGCTTAGACGTCCCCGAGGAGGACTCGGAGGTGGGGCCCCCTCGCCCGCTGTACTCTCCGCTCTCCGTGGCTGCTGCTGCGGCAACCTGCCAGCCAATCGGAGCACAAACACAGTTGTCATGGCGACCCAGCGCCTGTCTCAAAGGCTCTTTGCGGAATGGAGCGGAGGAGAGAGAGAGAGAGAGCGGCGGCGGCAGCAGCAGCATGAAGAGACAAATCAGCCTCAGACACCTTCTAAAAATGGACGCCTGATTGTTTTCATGCAAACCAAAACATTTCTAAATCTTTGCATTTGCAAGACTCATTAAGTTAGAGAAAAACTGCATTTCTACGAGTCAACAGAACTGCACAAAAAAAATGCATGAACTTCTGTTTTCCACAGAGATGTGTTCTCCTAATGAAATGCTTTCAGGTTGGGGATGTGAATAAGTACAAACGCTTTTTATTTCCTCTTTTTCCATCTTCTATCTTCGCTCCAGAATGTGCACAAGCCTGACAAAACAGTGTTAAGCCTGAAAGAACAGCCGGAGAGAGCAGAGGTGGGAGGAAGGTCTTACAGGAAACACAATAAAGCAATAGAAGACGGAAGTATCTGATCTTCCACTAATCAGATCGAGATAATGTGGTATTGTATATTAAATAATGCAGAATATAAAGGGGAACTATGGCCTATTAATCCTCTTACACTATTAATCTGTATATAAATCAGTTGCTAACTTTTTGTGTCATGTAACCCGTCGTCCCTCTCTGATGAGCTCAAGTACCCCTTCACCCACCATCACCCGTTCTGATTCAATTGACTTTAAAGTGGATGTTTAATAACACTAAATAAAAGTGGATATTGTTAATAATAATACATACAATTCATATTACAACCACTTGGAGTGGCAGAAGGTGAACATGTCAACCAATTATCTGCTACTTTTAACCGACTATTGTGTTCATCCATCACTTTTTAGCTCATTATTTCATCTGTTTATCCGTCCTTTTTTAGCTAACTACTGTATTTTCACCATTTCTCATTAATTTTTATCTCATGCACATATATAGATGCACTTTATATTTTTTAACCAGAACATAATTTCTCTTTCATCTCATTAGCTACTCCACCATAACCTCCTGGCAACTGCAGATCCGCTCCCTGGGGGACGAGTACATCTCTGCTGTGTATCATCTGAGGCCTCTACACTTAGTTTTATCAGATTCAGCCTCCGACCGTGCACATGCACTTGTTACATGTGTAGTGGGACAGAAATAGACTCTCTGGCTCTGTCGTCATAAGTTTCAAAGTGACGCCGGGAACACACTGCCTGCGTTGCTGCAGCTCTATCTCACTACATAGAGCTTGCAGGTCACTTGAACGTTGGATTTCTCTTCATTATAAATTAATTTCTGATTTATACTTTGACAGAAAACATCAGTAAATTGTCACTGTCTCCATATGTAGCTGCTAAAATGGTTATAATATACTGTATATTTATATTTTTTCATGTCTGTGACATATTCAGATTCAGAAGATGTCAGTTTTATGTTGGTATGACGTCAAAATGACATCAACCGGTCTTTTTTTGCCGGGAGACGTGCGTCAAGTGTGAAAAACAGGCGAAACACCGACTCTGTAGATCACACGCGACACACGGGTGAGATGCTCAAACCCGTTAAGATGAAAACCAAGACGTTCAGCAGCCGCGACGCATCCAGTGTGTTCCTGTCCTAACTGCTCGGCTGCTCAGTGACATCAGGACGGGTTCTCCCTTGGTAACCAGCGTCTCGTACGGACGACAGGCAGATTATTAAACTCAGCAGTCAGAGCCACAGTGGGTAAATTTCCATTATCCAGTATTTCCACTTGCACACGGTGTCCAACTGATCATTTCCACCTCATTTCTGCAGGTCAACCTCCTGACACCACGGCTGCAGCAGGGGGGTGTCAGTCATCCAGGACAGCGGTTGCTAGGGGCAACGCTGCTTATGGCAGCTGGCTCAAGACTCTAAGCTGAAAAATCAACAGAGCCCCCCTCCCCACATACGTGCAAAGAGACCGTCTATGTTAAACGCTGCGCAGTTAAAAACATCACTTTCTTAATGTACTTGTGAATGGATCCTCTCTCAATGAGATCACTCTCAAACGAAATGAGATGAAATGGAAACACTGATCAGCTGGGGGCCTGTAATCGAATCATGACTTGTTTTTGAAAAGACAAAGATGAATGTTCCTGCCTGTGCCTCCTCCTGCTGTCTCTTCAGCTGCTCCAGCATGGCCTGGAACTCCTCCTCCTTCTGCTGGGCCTCCTCGATGGTCGCCTGGTTCTGCTCGTCGTACGCCATGGCCACCACGGCCAGGATCAGGTTGACCAGGTAGAAGGAGCCCAGAAAGATCACCAGCACAAAGAAGATCATGTAGGGTTTCCCCGCCACGCGCAAAGTCTGACGGATCCGAGACAGTCGGGAGAGAGGAAAGGAGAGAGAGGGTTGTTGTTATGAATTCATCTTATTGAACTGACTGGATATGTCTGCTGACTGAAGGTTCTGCCAACCTGCTGGTAGAGGTTTTCCCAGAAGTCCTGGGTCATGAGTCGGAACAGAGAGAGGAAGGCCCAGCTGAAGGTGTCGAAGCTGGTGTAGCCGTAATCTGGATTACGACCTGCTTTCAAACACAGGAAGCCCTCTGGACAGAGCCTGTCAGGACACACAGGTGTTATGCTAATATTTAGCATTAAAGGTGCCACATGTACTTCTTTTTAACATTAAACAGTTACAGTGTGTTCACATTGTGTAGCTGCCATTTGTGTATTAAAGGTACAGTCTAAAGGTCTGTGTCCATGTGTAGTGTGATTATAGATCAGGTCTAGCTTCTATATTAATACTGTGAAAGTATCAAAGCCTCAGTCCACAGAGAAATGCACACAGCCTGTATTCAGAAACTGAGCCTTAAAACCAGCCGTCAGGACTTCTGGAACTTTGTGATGTCACAACAAAGCAGCCACCAAGCCCCAACCACCTGGACCCACCATCCAAACCTTTACAGGATTTGGTTTCTCTGAGTGTTTTTACCTGAAATCTGCTGTATTTTTATTGTTTTACTCAAAAAACAGTCAGCCAATCAGAAGAGAGGCTCAGAGCCTCCTCTCTTCTGATTGGCTCACCGACCTGTTGTTACTAGAGCTCCAGAGAGAAGCCTGAGAGAGGAGATGTAAAACTACACTGAGATGGTTTTTGGTTCTTTAAACCACAAATATATCTTCTCATGGATCAACACTTCAAAATAAAACAGGAAGAGTGTGAAATAAGGAGCTTCTTAAGCATCTTAAACTTTCCATGGAGGAAGAACTTTCTCCACATTTGCTAAAACACATTTAAATGAAAAGCAGCCGTAGTTAACCAGTTCAGACTCCTGCGACGCCTCAGCGTGGTGGTGAGTGTCGACACTAATTGTGTATGCTCAGCTTTGTGGTGCATCTAATTGGCCATATAAATAAAACATGTCAAGTCTTACCCAGCGCCACTGGCATTCCCGCAGAGCAGAGCGTCCCTACGGCCAGGGAGGTAATAATAATTATCTGGAGAGGAGAAGAGACAGAGCGACGGTAAGTCAGAGACACATCACAGGATTTGGTTGTTTTGTTTGTTTTAACACCCAACCACATGAGTCACCCTTAGTCACCCTGACTTTCAAAGCAGTCTTCCACTTTCACAATCACATCAGATTCTCTATATCCATTGAAACTATAACGATGCCAGGCTTTAACCGGCTGTCTCTCTCTCCTCTTTCCCTCTCGCTCTGGCAGCAGCTTGTCATGTAGCCGGTGCCCGTCTCCTCTCTATCCCGCTGGCGGTCAGTGACTCACCCTCCTCTAGCACTTTAGGCTGCTCATGCCACACAGATGGGCCACGGGAGAATGATGAAGGAAGTCGAGGGGGGTGAAAGAAGAGGGTTTTATTGCTGCGGCGATTATCCGCCACATTTGCTGCGTTCTCCCACCAGCCCTTGTTAGAGAGCACAGCCTCTGCTCCCAGCCATTGCTGTCACTCCCTATCATGGCAGCAGGCCTGACCTCCCCCTACACTACCACCGCCGCCACTCTGACCCGTCTCTGCATGTGCAGTAGCCAGTATCTGACTCAGGCTGTCTGGGGCGGATGCTAACTTGACCCTGGTTAACCCCCTTGTGCTCCTGGCAGACATGTAACGCCACGTTCACGCCGTGTCACTCGGCTTACTCTCGTCGCTGATGTACTCTGTCCAGTTGAAGGCGTTCTCTGTGCCGTTCTGCTCAAACGTGCTGTTGCTTTCCATCAGGGTGCCGTTGAAAAACATCATATCGTCGGCGGTGATATTGCTGCTGTTGGTGAAGAGCGGTTTACGCACGCACTTCTGCCTCAGGTTGCCCATGAAGAGCTGCAGGCCGATGAGGGCGAAGACGCTGAGGCAGAACACGGTGAGGATCATCACGTCCGACAGCTTTTTCACCGACTGGATCAGGGCGCCGACGATGGTCTTCAAGCCTGAACGTGAGAGAGGGCGAGGGGGCGGGAAGGGGACATCGCAGAGTGATTACTGCCCGCTAATTACAGCCACAAGCTTGTATAGAGAAGACGCTACTAATAAGAGCTTACAGGAGCAAGCAGCCAGGGGGATCTGCAGTGGAGGTTCCTGTATGAACTGCTTGCTGTCATACAGGAACCACGCTCACACAGATCACTGCTAATCATGGATAAACCACTGGAGAAACATGTGTTGTTGTGTTTTTGTATCTATTTACCAGGAAGAACGAGCAGCATACTCTATAAATCTGTGCTGTTGTTTTCTGGTTGTAAAGCCACTGAGCTCTTGTTTTAGTGCAGTTGCAAAGACCAGGCGCACAGCAGCAGGTCAATGGGGACCTATCCAAGTGCACAGGCTGTTTATATCCATATAGGCACAGCATGATGAACAAGATCATTAAGTGAAGTGGAATTAAAACTGGAGGGTGATTTTGCTGAGTAATTGTTATTCTCTCAGCCAGTTACATCGCTGGTTTCATACCGCTCTCATGCAGCTGTAGTGGAGCATGAGGTAAGTAGAAAATAATATTGTGGCGTGGAGGGCGAGTCCGATGTGTTGCACTGTGAATCAAGTATTTAGTTTGTGCTTGTTGATGGAAGCAACAATTTATTCAAGGAATAGTTTAACATTTTGGGAAATACACATAGTTAAATGAGGAGATTGATACCACTTTTAGCTGATTATTTTAGCATTAGCTTAGCATTAAAACTGGCAGGAAGGGGAAACAGCTAGCCTAGCTATGTCCAAGGCTAAAAAAAAGCACCTTTAAAGTTCACTAATGATGTCATTGTGTTGTGTTTTAGTTTAAATATAATAACCACAAGTTGCACGCACAACTTGTTTTTACATTTAGGCTTTTGGTTCAAACAGGATGTTAGCTTAGCATTAAAACTGGCAGGAGGGGGAAACAGCTAGCCTAGCCTACCTTGTCTGAGGCTAAAACAAATCTGCACATTAGCACCTTTAAAGTTAACTAATGATCTCATTGTGTTTTAGTTTAGTTTAAATGTAAAAACAGCAAGTTGCACACAACAGCCACACAACCACAATTTATTGTTTTTACATTTTGGCTTTTGGTTCAGACAAACAAGATACAATGGGTTAATTAGTGCTTTAGAGGTGTTGGCAGGTTTATTTTTGAACTTTAGCCCTGCTAGCTACTTTTCCCTTCTTTCCTACTTCTCATTCCCCAGGTTATGCTAAGCTAAGCTAATTGCCTGCTAGCTCCAGCTTCATATTTACTGTAAAGACAAGAGAGTGGTGTCATTTCACATTTCCCAAAACGTCAAACTATCACTTTAACAAAATGACATGGTGTTCGTCTATTTTCAACATCAACCACTCGATATTCACCAAAACACCATGTTCAATTTTGTTGCAGCTTCTCCCACCACTGAGCCATGAGCTAATAAATACCAAAGACACAGGCAAAATGCTTTTAAAGGTCAGAAAAATACCAGCATATGTTTGTGCTGCTTGTACTAGGCTTTGCACTGCCACAAAAACAGAGCCCAACATGTTTAAACTAGGTCTAAATGTAGTAAATAATACGTGTTGTGGAATTGGATGATTCTCTTAATACAAACAGCCAATGACAGTTTTCCTGGATGGTTTACATGTGACCTTTTGGTTAGTTTGTGATGTGAATAGTGTTAGTGCCATAACCCAACCACCACTCACCATATCACAATATCTCCAAAGAAACACACAACATTGAACAAGACATGCACAGGAAAAACAAGGTGAGGAGGAACCCTACACACACAAGTGCTTGCCACCAGAAAATCGGCTTTTGCAATGTCTCATGCAAAAAAGGAAAAAAGAAATAGTGCACAAAATCTACTTGTAAGGCTCCCAAGGCAAGAATAGATTTCAACCAAAAAGAATTCTGCCTTAAAGGATGTTTCTAAAAGCTAAGAATCCTGTCAATCTGTGCAGATTGGAGCCAGATTCCAGCTTTTACTGGCCTTGGGACGAAGGCAGCATGAGGGACGGCGACGGGCGTCATCAGGCTTAGCTACAGTGAGATGAGCTGAGAGGGGGGCGGGGTGCTTGGATGTTAGCGAAACGCCAGTTAGCCATTAGCATTTCATCAACCCTACGGGCCTTGATGGCTCTCTCACCTGGGATGACTGATATAGTTTTCAGGGCTCGCAGAACCCTGAAGGTTCGCAGTGCTGAGACATTGCCCAGGTCCACAAACTCTGTGACATATCTGTAAGGGAAGGGAGGGGGGAGGAAGGAGAGGGAGGAGGAGGAGGAGGAAAGCGGTGGGGAAGCGGGAGGAGGTGGGTGGGGGTTTGTAGCTATAGGGGCATTTCGGGGAAAAAAAAGGAGTGGGACACACGCACACATACGCACACGCACACAAATCAGGCACCCGCACACATGGCATGACGAGACAAGAGGAGGGTCACGGGAAGGGGGGAGGAGGAAGGGGTGAGGGGGTGGGGGGGAGAGGAGGGAACGGCAAACGGTCACACACAGAGGACAAATGGCAGGAGTGCTGGCAGCAGGCCCGGGCAGCCTTACCTGGTATTACTGAGATAGTTTTCAAAGCTCGCAAAACTCTGAATGTGCGCAGAGCTGAAACATTGCCTAGGTTTACAAACTCTGTTATATACCTGCAGGATCAAATGCACAGTTACTACACAGCATCACACAAACACAGACACACACCTCTGTTAAAAGCATCGTCAATGACATAATTAAAAGTGAGTAATCCTCCATAGAAACAGATACTACGATCGCTAAAATCACTGCATGACCTAATGCTGAAGGCTTTATTCTGTGGTGTCAAGACAAGTAGCTGAAGTCACTGAAGCATGGGACAAATCTAAGCCAGGATACTGCAGGTTTTCTTGGGGTTAACATCCATTATTACGGCAGAGCTGAGATTTCTGGCCATGCTATCAAAACATACAGCAGTAAGCTCCAGATTATCACGCCCCTCTTCATTTCTCTGCTCTTCTTCTCCAATTCAGTGGGACTTAACAGGCTGCTGGGCTGATTAGCATTAACAGCATTTGGCCTCTTAATCTACGCCAGATCATGTTAAGCTGATCCTAACCGTGCTTGTCATAATACTTACGCCATGAGGATAACACTGAAATCCAGCCAGTTCCATGGGTCCCGGAGGAAAGTGAACTTCCCCACGCAGAAGCCCCTGGCCAGGATTTTTATAAGGGACTCGAAGGTGTAAATCCCTGTGAATGTGTACCTGAGAGAGGAAATGAAAACACACGCTGAGGGAAATAACGATGTCGGTTAACGACTCTGTTGCTCAGAGGCGAGGTGACAGACTCGCTGTGTGCAGTGCAGCACTGGCTTCTTAAACTACCTGTATCACTGCCTCTTCAAATCTTATTAGTCAACCATCTTCTTCATGAGCTTTCTGGTTATTACATCATGTCCTGAAAACGCTGCAGTGTACATTACTGAGATCAATTACTGTTTGATGACTGCACCTATATCTAATGGAGGCAAATACGTATGTGAAGCTAACATCAAACAGTTGACCATAGTAGTATTACGAACCAAAGTTATATACATGTACATTTTTCAGCACACAATTTGTAAAGGACTTTTCTTAGAAACAATGTAGTGCAAAGTGTTTTGCAGAGTAAAAGCAATAAAAAAATCCTCCCTTTGGAAAGCAAAGATACAGATAGAGAAAAAATAATAAAAAACTAAACAGAGGAGATGTTTGGAAGTGAGTAAAACCAGAAATAAAGGTAGGGTATTAGAAGGAAAACAACCTAGAAAATAAAAAGGACATATCATTAAAACAGTCTAACATATATAAATAAATAGACAGAAAAGTTTTATAAAGCTGCTGTTTTATTAAAATGTTGTAGCCTCATACCCACAGTCCATGTGATGTGCATACAACTACACTCCTTCTAAAATAGGTTTTATGAATTATGGAACTACAGTTTCCAGTATGCTTTGAGGGATACGGGCAGTATGTATGGTCATATGTTGTCAATGGACAGTATTTTAATACTTATGCAACCAACTCTGTAGTTATACAACTGTCTTGATGACCTGAACACTCTCAGATCATTAACATCTTTACCATGCGGCCCACATGACATGAACGCAGCATACGTCTGACTCACCCCCGACTCATTATACAGGGGACTAGATGTACCCTTCACCAGTCTATCTGAGTGTGAACTTTATCAATATGCTCTATATAGTGACGTCAGAAATTCTACAAAGGAATGAAAAAAGTAGCATTCATGGTATGGCTAACAATCCCATGATGCAATGCGATATATTTTACACATTAATTCCTGTTTGCACAGTAACCAATCAATAATTTTTCCCATCAAATATACTGACACCCCCTGCATGTGCAGGTTGTGCTGCTTTCAGGAATTTGTGTCTCAGAGGATTCATCAAAATGTACGTCAATGTAAAATCAGAAAAAGTCACACGGGAGGAGGAAATGAACAGCTGAGGACTTACTCTACATTCTTGGCCCATTCCGGGGGGTTACTGAGGGTCATGAAAGCACAGTTGGTCAGGATGGTGAACATGATCAACATGCTGAACAACGTAAAAAAACCAAGTTAAGGAACACAATAGAACATTTTTGTTGAGCATAAATCCCTGTACGCTAACATTCCCCGTCCATTACTGTTACAAGAAATATAAAGGAAATCCTGTATGTTTCTCATTTTTAATCTTAAGTGTCTTCAACTGCTCAGCTGCTGTAAAACCAGATGTATGTCTATGTGCAAAGTCTAAACCAATCATGACATTTAGTCTTCAACATCAGCTCGTTTAAATCCGTCTTTTGTCTGATAAACCCTTTTAATCCAAATCAAGCTGTGACCGTAGCAAACTCTGAAAGGATATGAGTGTACTAAAACTCTAATAGCTATCCTCCTTAGAGGGTTGAAGGGGCTTAAGATGTACAAGGCAGGAGTGGCGTTGAAACGGAAGATTGCCTTCCCGCGATTCAATACTATGAAGGTCTGAAAGAGAGAAAAAACAAAGATGAATTAAAATATGTATCATGCATGCGAGAGATGCAGCACCCGGAGGCTTTGATAAGTCAAAACAGCAGAGAAGCTGCATCTGTGTGCAGCCACTGTGGTTGTTATTGTAATGAAGCTGGATGAGTCCACCTCAGGCAGCACACGTTTGGCACTGGAGTTCAACTGGCACAGCAGCTCGGATTAGCATTTAGCACCTCTGTTGGCCCACGCTTTCAAGCCTCCGACTTGGCTGAGCACGTTCATGTTAATGTGGGTTTTACATCTCGCCTGTTGACAAACTAAATGTTGACTTTTGCAGATTTAAATGTTGTGAAGAATTAACCAGTTGTTATACTTATCGTGCTACGTCTTAGTGCTGCAGTTGACACCATCGATCGGTGGATTTTAGCTAGTTAGATAGGGAAATTAAAATTGTCCAGCAGTTGGCAAGGCTGATTTACGTCATATCTATCTGATAGATTACAGTTTGTTCATGTTAACAATGATGCATACAAAAGTTAGTCATGGAATTGCACAGGGCTCTGTGCTAATGCCGATACTTTTCACCCTATTATATGCACCGTTTAGGCAATAATATCAGGAAGTACTGGATAAATTTCCGATGTTACGCAGACGACACATCGCTGTATTTATCTATGAAGCCGGATGAGACTTATAACTGGATGACCGGCAGACAAAACTGAAGTTATTCTAATTGACTCGCCTGCTCAGAGCATTTGTGCCCACATGGTATGCACCCTAACCTAAGCACCCCCTTTGATTTAAATGTAAGTGTTTTTTATTTAGATTTTACTTTTTCTGATCCCTGGATCTCTGGAGGAAATTGCTGCAGTGCTTCCTTAAAATAGTTTATATTGAGCACATTGGTCAATTTACTTCAAGCTTAAAAAGTGCAGATGTGTAATGTATGAAAATTCAGTGCCTGAGTTACTCATCATTTCAATCTAAATACAGAACGATGCTTTAAAGCCAGCGCAGAGAGAACATGACTTAAAGGTATTCATCCATTATTTTACCTTTATAAGATGGACTCTTTGAAACTGACCTTCTGATTGCTGTAGAAGGGGTCCAAGTCCTCCAGAGGGGTGGACACCAGTTGGGATGGGGTGTCCCCATAGATGAAGGGGAGAGATTTCCCTGCCTCCAGGTCACTGTTGGGCTTTGGACCGTTTTCATCATCACTGTCACTGCGGCGATCCGCCCGTGGTCTCCGGGCCTCCTCCTCGGCGATGCGCCTCTCGATGGCGGCCAGCGACTCGGGGACGAAGGGGCGGAAGCTGTCAGGTCCGGGCGGTACAAGCAGTTGTGCCATCTTGTCATCCTGCTTCTTCAGAGGGCAACGAGGGGCTCAGCTGGGGCGGGGAGCTGCAGCGAGAAGGGAATGGGTCAGGGGTCAGAGCCAAGCTTCTGAAAAGAGTCAGTTCAAACCTATAGGTGACGTCAGGGAGGCTACGTCCATCTTTGTTTACAGTGTATGGTTGGGAACCACTGTTCTGAACAATTTACAATCAGTTGATCTGCGGTTAATTATTGTCTTTGCTACTTAGAGAAATTCATTACAATCGTCAGGCACTGAGAGTGACCGGCATGACTTCAACCTGGTGCTGCTGCAGCTTTTACATTAATCCAACAGCATTCAGCTCAGACTGTTACTCAGTCTGACCTCAGTTTACGTAAAAGTGACTCAGACACTTGTGAAACATTTACACAAAGAGCTTAATGACTAAAAGGAGCTAAAAGAAAAATGACCTGAGTTCATTCGTTTGACCTTAACTCTCAACTTATTTGTACATGAATGGAATTTCCTCCTATAGGCGTCTTATCACACAAGGATGGAGACACTGCGGAGGTAATACAGAGCTGCGTTTGAAAGGCTGGAGGAGAAAAACATAAAAGACAACATGTTTCACATGCAAATGGCTGATGGAGTGACTAATACCAATTTGAGTGCTTTACTGTATAACACAATGGCCTGACGTTTCCAGCTGGGCTCTCTGCTGTCTGTTTTATAACCGATGACTGATGACTAGAAATCATCACATGGACAAATTACAAACTTAACATATTGATATGAATTTGTTTTGTTTTGGGAACAAACCAACTGTCCGCTAAAAGGCAGATTTATGCTTCTGTTCTTTAGAGGAGATTAAAAAAAATGTGGTGCGTGCCGTGCTGACCTCTGGGCACAGTGTTTTAATCAAAGCAGTGAGAGGTCACAGGTAGGGTGGAGGTTTTAGAGAGGCAGTAAATATGGGGTCTGACGTTGGTGACACGCCTTCAGCTGATTCACAGGGGGACACAGAAATAGCTAGCAACAGCTGAGGTGGACAGCATGAGAAAAAGACAAGCAGAGAGAACATGATCTTGCCACTTCCTCCCATTTACTCCTCTGTTTCAGTCTATTTATTTCTGCATCTGTAAATGGTTTTTAAAGAGTTGGAGGCAGCACTTTCCTTTTATTGAATAATTAATATTTAATTAATGGCCTCAAGTTAGAGAAAAATTGAATGAATGAACTGTTTTCATAGTAGCTTTCATCAGTAGAAAGTAACTTCGCTGAGTGATTGTAGATCGGCAACAATCAGCAGCTACTGTCCCACCCTTCACACCCAGAAGCCCATCTTGTTCTCACAGGACAAAGAGGGAAGAAACACAAACAAGATCTCCCCCAAAAACCCTGGTGAGCCATTATCAGCGCAACCTTGGTGCCATCCAGTCTCTGCAGTCTCACAGGTGGGCCTAGTTCCTCCTGGGACACTGTACTGGCCCAGAAAACAGGAGCCTCCCTCCCTCTGGCAGAATCTCAAAAGTGACGTCTCCTTCAGTCATCAGTTTTTTAATGGTTTTTCCAAATGGAGCAGAGATGCTTTCGCAACCTAATTTTCTTTCCATTTGGGTAGAGCAAGAGGACATTTTAAGCTTGTTGACATTCAACCCGAGTGGCAAGCAACTCAAGGGAAGGTCTGGAACACGGTGTAATCCACCAAACACAGTATGATAAAAATATGAGTTTGAGCTTCATGTGTCAGGCCCAACAGAACCAACTACTACTTAACTTATTACAAAACCTCTCAAAATTCATGATAATATCAAAAACATACTGACATTACTACAAAATCGTCCTGTAAAACACCTTGTTCTTAACAGTAGAAACTACTTGACATGAGTTAGACGAGAATATTGATGCCACTTTCATGTGTGCACGGCAAATATGAAGCCTTTGCCAAAAGCTTGTTAGCTTAGCTTAGCATTAAAAATGAAAACAGTAGAAAACTGCTAGCCTTGCCTTCCCCAAAGGTTAAAAAAATCATCATCAAATCAACTACAGCCAATTATTTGTAACTAAAAATTCAACTGTGTTTTGAACATTTAAACACTACCACACTATCACAAACCGTTTGTCTTAATGTCAAACCACACATAAATGTTTAATTATAACCATTTCTAGACGAGGGAGCCACAGCAGCCAGCTAATGTTGTGTTTCAAAGAATTCATCAGCCATAACTGTGAATTAATTGTAGCTTCTCCCATAGGGGCGTCTCATAAAACACATCTGCTTGTGTCCCAAAGACTGCCCCGGGACCCGCGTTGTGATGCGAGGACTGACAGCTTGTCTAGCATGAGCTGCTGGGTGGTGGGGGCGGGGGGTTGCAAAGCCTGATCGACCCTGTAGGTCTAACATCCACACCCACCTCAGAGCCCCAGCTATCAGCATGGTCAACCCTGGAGTCAAATATAACATGACAGGCTGGAAACATATAGGGACAGATGACATTTCCGCACATGTATGATATTCATCACATGATACAGCCTATACTATCTCCAGTGCACATCAAATCTTGTTGTGATATTTCAAGGGTTATCTGCGGTTTTCAAGTATTTCCACACAATGACACAACGCTGTTGCTAGGCAATAAAAAAAAAAAAAAGCCTCAGAATAATTTATCTCAATCTTTTTTCTAAGGGTCACAAAAGGAGCCGTCACACCGACCTCTAAATGATGACATGAAATCTTGACGCAAGATGTCACGCTCTAAATCTTTCAGCAAGGTGGTCAAGCGGTTAAATGATGAGGTTGAAATAACACTCAAATGTCCATGTGCTGGACAGAGATGCCAAAAATGTCTTCAAAAGTTAAGCCAGAAGTCTGATTCAGAGTGTGTATCTGTCTTTTCTCGTCTTACTCTTCCTCCACCACAGCTCAAACAAAATACTGTCTACTGAAGCAAAAACACTGAATTTAGCACTAAAAAGACTGTAACTTTACCCACGATACACACTTTGTGTAATTCGGACAGGTGAAGCCTCATTTCAGCTTCAACTGTGGAACAGTGAGAATCCATTTATTGCACGAGTATTGTTTTAAGACAGACTTTAAGACATGTGAACTTCACCTTTACACAACATGCCCTCCTCTAAGAGCCCTCAAGCAAAAACACTAGCTCTCTTTTTCCACGGACAGACATTTCACTTTCCAGGGGCAGCTGCTTCAGAAAACAAAACAAATGTGCAACCTACCTGCGTATCAGACATTTTGAAAAGACCTAACAACAATACATCATCTCTGGAGTGTTTACCTGCTCACTGCTAATCCTGCTAAATCTACCTCAGTTGTTCAGATTTCATGTGAATGACTGAAACTGCAGCTGACATGGTGTCAAAGGGGCGCTGCTGTCCATGGTGCTTAAAGCAATGGCGGCCTGTGAAAACAAACAGAAACCCACCGAAACTATGTGTTTAAATACATTTAAGCTACAACAACATGTCTGTAATATTCATATAGATTTGTGTCACTACAGCGAGTTAATTGTGACCTTAAAGCACTTTTTCTTTTGCATCCCCTTCCTTTAAAAGTGGCTAAAGGTAGCAGACGTTTACGTATGACACTTCTATTTTAATTTGGAGCGGCCATATTGATTTTCTTAACAACTAATATGGCTAATTAGAAAATCAGAAATACAGAGACGACGGGTGTCAGACGACATGCTACCTTTAATTGTCGCGGTTTCAAAAGGAGCCGAGGGGGCCGCGGCAGCTGTCGCCATGTTGATGATGTCTCCGCTTCATCTCCACGACTCCGACAAAACAAACGACACTTTTTGAATTATATCGACCGTTGATTAGCGGCGGCCATCATGTTTCCCCCCTCCTCCTCCTCCTCCTCCTCCTCTCCAGATACGCCACCAGCAGCACGACGACTCGCGGGAGCAGAAAATAACAGGAAAAAAGGCGACGGCACGTAAACACACACACACACACACGCACACAGACACACACACACACACACACACACACACACACACACACACACTCACACACGCCGGTGAGCGACCGACCGAGGTTGAGGCTGTTAATCGCTTCAGCGGCAGCAGCCTCCCATTTACATCCCCGGGAAACCGGTGATGCTCAATCTGGGGTCCGGGAGCCACCCGGGGTCCTTGAACTGTGGATCCAGGAGGGCTTCAGTTTAACTAACATAAATAAATACTAACACGTTCCCCCCGCCTCACTTCTCCATTTTGTTTTAGCGTATACAATTAAATGCTGAACCCACAACAATGAAGGTCAAACTCCAATCAGACACGTTGAAACTGGAGGTGTACTGAGGCTCAGTGATGTAACAGGTCCACAACAAGTCCTGCCATAAACCTCTGAATGGGTCTGAATGAGTCTGGGCGTGTCCTTCCCAGATGTGTCTATGCTTGTAATCAAGACCCTATATAAGCAGCAACTGGTTTACCAGAAATAGAAATAAGCCTTCTTTTAAATTGTCACTATTTATGACATGTCTTCAGAAGGTTTTTTTGTTGTTGTCCTTTTTCCATCAAACATGTAAATAACAGTTAATATTTCACACCAAAAAGGGCCTGTATATAGGGGGAATATATTTAGGGGTGGGGGGATGCTAATATTTGAAACGTATTTTTGTTTGTCACGACGTGGAGGTTATTTTTGTTCATTTAATTTGTTTGCAAATGAAGGAAAAATGTCTTCATATAGTCTGTAACGGTGTATATAACGTCAGTTTAAAAACACCTTCAGTGAATTAGCTTTTATGAAGGGAAGAATAAAGATATATAAAATATGTATTACACTGAGGTTGTATACGCCTATCACGCACGCAATTAGCGGAGGCATATCAAAGATTAAATATAAAAGATATATAAATCACAATACGTTGTTCTTTCATTGCCTATGTCTCAAACAAAAGACATCAACATTATAGTGTTGTTTCGTCTCGGCAGGTCCCGGTATCTTTCAGTGGAGGTAAAATATCATGTTAATAAGGTTGAGAGACCCTTCTCCAAAGATCTGGATATACTCACCACCATTACGGTGCCCAGCAGGTGGGGACCTTGAA
The DNA here is from genome assembly GCF_002260705.1 of Seriola dumerili. Taxonomy (NCBI): domain Eukaryota; kingdom Metazoa; phylum Chordata; class Actinopteri; order Carangiformes; family Carangidae; genus Seriola; species Seriola dumerili. The sequence continues at coordinate 695,942 of NW_019174360.1, read as the reverse complement.
GGTAGATCCCATCTCCGAAAGAATAATCCTTTATTCTCGCAGGTATCTTGTCAATTTGAGATTTAAAACCTTTGTCTCTTCCCGAGAAATCCCGTCCGAGAGGTTGGCGGATTATCATATAATAAGCGCTCCTTTGATTTCTTTTTTCTTTTTTCTTTTCTTTTTCTTTTTTTTTTAGCCGCCTTTGCTTGCCGTGGAGAAATCAATCCGCGCTTCCGGTTGGTTAGGCATCACAGGCTGGGAGTGAATGTCCTTAAAGCTGTGACTGTCGCAAGATGGCCTGGATGTGCACTGCTAGAAAATATCAAACTCACGAGGGAAGCAGAGCAACAGCAACCTGTTGTTGTTCAGAATTCAACCATGAATCACATTAAATAGTCGTTTTTTTTCCATAAATAGCCCATAATGCAGATTAGATGAATTAATACTGAGTTTAATTTAATTGAGAGCTCAAATTTGTCTTATTTTGGTAGCCGATTGCCCTATGATAATCAGTACATTAAGGTAATCATCCTGCATATTTATGTTCATTCTTATTCAATTTAATTTGCAAGTTACTTTCTAATAGACCAATGTAACTATAATACACCTGTTTAGTAATGCACAATGCATGACTTTTTCCAGGCATTTACAACAGTGGTCATATGGTAAATAATGAAAATAAAACTAAAGATAAAGATTATTGTTATATCACTTCTAGAAAGTGCAAAAGCCACAGTCACATACTAGTGTATCTTTTAGAAGTTACATTTTTGCTGACTGCTGTTAAGATCAAAATATAGTTTATTAATATGTTGAATGTTATACAAATAAAACTCCACTTCTACATTGCCATTAAAGTATTTTGACTGTGTAATAAAAGTTGGAAGCTGGATTTTATATCTATATAATAGATAAAAATTTATAAAAAAATAAGGAATTTTAGCTGAAAATGAGGTGGAGATTGAGGTGTCAGGAAACAGTCATGTGCACGCTCACGTGGAGACCACATTGGGGTACAGACCTCAACTCCCTCTGCATTTTTCTTGTAAATTCATGCCACCTGGTGGACAGTTGGCTGCATTACACTCACTCGGTTACCTAACGCCTATATTGTGAATTAAGTTTATTTTCTGCTGTAGTTGGGAAACTGTTGCACACAGTAGCATATGGGAAAAACACAAAGGTGGACAAACTGGTGATCCCAGTGCGGGTGTGTGATATGAATTTATCTCAGATGTGTGTGATTTGAATAGGAAGGTAAAGTCTCAGTCAGCAGAGGTAGACACACCCTGTGTAGCATGTCACGCTCTCATGGGCGCAGGCAGTTTCACTTCAATGTGCAAACATAACTGACAACTCCTTGAAACGCACTTTAACAAGCTGCATTTGTTATTATATCATTTATTTTAGTTTTTATTTATAAAAAGTCACTATAAAGTGTCTTTTAATTGTCAAGCTGCCAAAATCCAGACAAGAGAGAGTAGCTGATCAAAGCATGAAGTGTTTAATGGACTTTTTTTTGCCCCTGAGTTTTACCTCTTGCACCACATACAGTAGAGTCTGCCATGACATTCTGGTTTAGGAAGCATGTATGCAGGCTGACAGTATCTGCAGATGTTACCTACAGACCTAGAGATCCACAGTCTCTCTTCTCTATCACTGAAACAAAACAGTAATTCTCAAGGCCACATTTCTACAGAATTTTATAAAGGGTTTTAACCATATATAACACTATAAAATTGGTCCTTACAATGAACAGTGGCAGATGAAGCCTAAAAAAACACTCATTATACAAATTTGACTGTTTGTCAACAATGAAATAATGACATTTGAGGACATTGCTTAAAAGTGTTCATGGTGTAAAACATACATACGGAGTGTCCTTGGTTATCTCCCACTCCACTGGTGTGAGCGAGTTTGCCGCCGCCCTCCTCGACAGCTGTGTGTGACTTCGCTGCAGGTTTCATTAGAAGCAGGGTGATGAATTTGGGAGCCTTGTTCAGCCTGTGGGGTGTCACAATTAGGTTGTAGCATGTCGGGAAGCTTTCAGTGTATAATGCTGCAAATTAGAGTATGGAATAGGAGGAGAAGTATCTCCATTATAATATCCACTGTGTATAACAATCTGATAGCATGTGTCATATCAACACCTGTGATAATAATGAGGACGGCTGCTGATAGCATGTCAATTTAAACAACACTGCCAAGGCCTTAGAGTATGAATCTGGTCATCTGATATGATTTGTGGTTAATTGCTGGTAACTTAACAAATATGTGATGAAGCAGCGGGTACAAATGCTGGAGGATGGAGAAAACAAAAAAAGCTCACTAATGAGATATGAGGCTTAACAGTACAGATAAATGTGGGCTCACTATATGACAAGCAACAGGTGAGTAATGTGTTGCAACAGCTTATAAATGATTATAAACGAAGTAATTTCTGGAAAAACCAAGAGTTTGCATGTACTGTACATACACTTTGATTCTATAAATGTTAAGCTGAAGAACAGTACACCACTTCCTGAGTTTACATGAGCCTACACATGAATGTTGAGCAGAGGATAACACTGGGAAATGAAATCATATTGTTGCCATTTTAATTTCCTTTGACAGGAAACATAAAACTTGTCAGTATCACGCCACTTATTTCCTCACACGTCTCTGGCCCAGTGTGGATTTTATGCTATAGGCCATGTGGTAAATCTATCTCTGTCCTTCTACCTGCTTATCTAACATTAGAGGTAAAACTCCAATGTTTGCTAGGCTAGTGCATGTGTGTGGCCTGGCCCTCTTCCATTTCACAACATGATAAGTGATGATACAGAGCGCCGGACTGGATGGTGTGACTAACAGGCTTTCTGTTCATCTGTTAGTCATCAAAAGAAGTTCATTAACCTAGACAGTCACACAGTGATCTGTTTACTGCAGCCAGCTACTGTAGGAGCTCATTGAGTCTCCACTGACAGACTTCACAATGAGATTACAAGATTACAGCCCGTGTGGACATGTGTTCCCTGCGCTTAATTTGATTAAAACTCCCACTTAACTGCCTGTTACTGCTCACCTACCGCATGCAGATGAATCAAGAGCTGTGTGTCATACTACAGCAGTCTGCCCCATAGATAACATCAATTTGATTCATTAATGAGGTGCAAAACATTTTCTCTACAAGAGAGTTTTGGCTAACTACACATTATTTTTAAATGTAAAAACCAGGAAATCCTTCTCTGAATCAAAGCTAAATAACTCTACAGTATAAGTAAGTACTGTAACAATAAACCAGTGACACTGTGTCAATAATGGGGGGAATATAAGATAATATCTAATAGTTTGAGGCTAATGTGATATTTAAAACAAATAGCACAAAGTAGGTCACTGAAGTTGTCATACCCTCTTTTGGTAATCCTTTCTTTAAACTACAGAGGTGCAAAGATTAAGATAACTTCACCGCCAATAAATTACAATTAAATCTAAAAAATAATATTTATCTAACCCAATAATCTAACAAGACTAAGAGTCTACTGTCACGCTAGCTGTTCGGCTAACGTCAACATGCTAACACGTTTACAGTGACAATGCTAATGTTGCTGATGTTCAGCAGGTATTTTGACCATCTTTGGTGTGTTAGCATGCTAACATTTGGTAATTAGCATAGTAGTATTAGTAGTATTAGCATTAAAATGTTTGCCACAGTACATGAGATAAATACAGAATACACTGAACTTATTGTACTTACTCTTCTGTATGCTGGAAATTTTCCTGTGCAATATATTAAAATATAATTGTGTCTATTAATTATCTGCACAATTAATTAATTACAGGAGTTATTTTTAGTCCACACACCTCCCTCAACTTGCCTCAACTACTTCTACTTGAAGATTTACTATGACAGCCTCAGCTGCCCTGAGAGGACTGATGTGAACTTGTTTCATTCAGCTGGGTTATACAAGAAGGTTGGAAAGACAAATTAATGACACAGAGAAACAAAAGTACAAACAAGACAGTGTGACTTTCCATGGGAACAAAAACAGTCTCATGCAAAACCAAAAGCTCAATATTGTGGATGCAGAGGACGACTGTCAGGGCATTTGTTGATTCACTGCCGTAACTGCTCTGAAGTACTTTCATGTCACATAACCTCCATGTTCAATAAGATATAATACATTGTTTTATTTAACTGACCCTTTAGCATTGATTTACATATACCTTGAAAAACTGTTATCTATTTATGATTCTTTTATCAGAAAAGGGGATGAAGCTTGATTAAATAATTTACATTGAAGCACTGATTGGAGAGCAAGGCTATACAGTATGAAGGACTTACAGCTGAGTAAATATTTAGCCAGATCCTATGGAGAGGATCAGTAGCTTATGTGGATTACAGGCCTTTTTACAAATTGACTCGTATACTCTTTTAGGGAAAAGGTTTCGCTTTGCAGACTGGTTCACCAGGTTACAATGTTAATGCCCGTGTAGATACCCCCCCCCTCCACCACCACTGCCACCCACTAAGCATACACACAGGACACACAAATACAGACATGCAAAGAGAGATCACATGACAGGGCAGGCCCTGTAGGTGTGGTATAGGCTTGTCTGCTAAACAGGGATTGCAAGGGAAAGAGTCCTCACTCCCTCTTCCTCATCCTCTCTCCTCCCATCACTCAATACAGAAGAGAAAGCTGAAAGAGAATGGGAACAATCTATGGACACAGGTAAGTGCAAAATACAATAGACTATAGATACGTACTGTATGTAATCAATGACGTGTCTCTGAATATGGTAGCGTGGAGAGACGCAGCCTTTTAGAAGCACTAATCCCTCTTACTGGGGAAACAGTGTAAGCTTATCTGGAAGTCAGCATTACTGCTTGGACAACATGGCCGAGCACAAACAGGGGCTGAATGGAGCTTGTCCTCAGAAACATTTGTTTGTGGATAAAGACGACTTTTTATAGTTTCATTACAGTATTAATCCAATATGTCAACTATACAGCAGGCTCAGTTTCTCTAAGGCATTGCACTGAGGATTATTTAGCTCTTTCTACCAGTAGAACAATGATCCTATTGTTATAATATGCTTTTGGAAGAATTTATTTATTTATTAAATACTTTTATTTAACAAAAAGTAGAACCAGTGGACAAATAAATGAACAACTGACTGAAAAAGCTATGTTTCAGTATTACAAATATATGAAGAGTAAATTCGCAGCTAAATAAATAAGTAATTATTTCAGTTTGTGCTTTAAATTCCCATATACAAATGTAATATAAGTACATATATTGAATTTCCATAAATGATCTATATGTACATATAAAATAAAAGTGAATATGTAAAAATTATTTATGAAACCTATTACAAATTGGAATACATATGTCTAGCCCATACAAATATGTATGTTTATGTATATAAAAGCATATAGAATTTTTATATGTATGTTGTTTTAATGAACTTGCATATATACATATATAGTTGCAACGTGTTATACCATATAAAACTTCATCATATACATATGTTTTAATATATGTACATGGATTTTTCATATAGGTTATAAACTTATATCTTCATATATCCAGAGGATGTATATATGTGATAATAATACAGGCGACATATATGACAACTTGCTGTAGGGACATGCATGTCATATATGAGATTTCTGTATGGGAATATATATTAACACATTTTATATTTTAAATACATATTTTATTTTTAAATGTAGTTTGACTCCAATAAGATATGTTTATGTTTAAGTTTATCTAAACTAACAATAATAACTGACGATACTGAATTATTAATGTCATACTCAGTCACCTCTTTACGTGCGCGCCAGAGGCAGTGCCAGTGGCACGCGCGCGTTGATGAGCAGATGCACACAGCTGTGTTGTTGGCACGCTCCGGTGAGCTGCTGGCTTAAAAATACACCGAGGGCGTTGACTTTAATCAAAGTGTTAAAAGACGCTGTTCCTAAGCGACGGAAAAGTAGCACGTAGGGTCAAAGGTGAAGACACACAGAGTCGTTAAATACCTCGAAGGAGGAGGAGAAGTTTCCTGGACTGTGTCGGTCGTTGTTGGAAGTTACTAAGTTTTTCACGAGGACACAGCAAAGTTGGAAACGTTGATTTAATTCAGTTTTCAATCAACACTTTGGATACAGGTTTCTGATTTGTGGTGTGGGAATAGTTTCACGCTTGAAGAAGAGGCTTGTCAGGTAAAACTTTAATGTGTTTATTTGCCTAATGTTTTTGGCTTTTTACAGGCTTGGAATGAATGAATACATCAGATCTGTGCTAGCATTAAACACAGTATATCAGCTTGGTCGTAGGACAGTTCTGCTGAGTGTTTTCTGACCAAATAATGAATTGATTAATAGAGGAAATAAAGGATTTTTGGGTGTACCTACAGTATGGGAGTGAGAGTCACACCCTCAAATCTCTGAGATGTTTTCGAGCAGCTCTACCTCACTGACTGTTTGTTGTTCCTGCAGTGACGTCTCAAACAGCCTAAATTCTTTACTTAAACTGATTCATTTAATTCCCGCAATGTGTCTTACCTGTCAGGAGCTTTACCTGACGTCGGGAACAGCATCAGATCTTGGGTGGCGCCCTCAGCTCCCTCGAGATGGAGGAACAGGTGAATCCGCTGGAGAGGGACCACTTCCTGTCCGTGGTTCTGCCAGGGGGGATGGAGAAGAACGCCACAGTGCATGGAAGGTCGGCCATTTCTTCACTTTTTCTTCTCTTCTGTGCAGCAGTTTTCAGATTTAAAAATACACTGTGATCTCTAATCGTTTGCATAACATGGCAAACTCAGAAGATTTAAGATAAATTACCGTCATCCTTCTCTCTCTAGTAAACCAGTGATGGACTTACTGGTGACCCTTTGCGCAACTTACCACCTGAATCCGTCTGACTACACTGTGGAGGTTCTGTCGCCGAACAAGAACAACATCAGCTTCAAACCAAACTCTCCCATTGGCTCTCTAGAGGCGGAGAGGATTGTGCTGAAGCCCAAGATGGTGGAGGAAAAGATCAGGAGGCCATACATGCCAGAAGTAAGAGAATGAGGATATAAAGTCTAAAGGGTTCAGCATCCTGTAGATATAACTTCTACTTTATTATTAGGAATATTTATCTTGTTTACTTTCAGTGTCAATCCACAGCTGCATGAAATAAGCAGAAACTCTCTCTTTGCAGGCGACTGTGCGTCTGTTGATCAACTACAACAAATCCCATAAGGCAGTGGTGCGAGTGAATCCCAGAGTGCCCCTTGAGACGCTGCTGCCGCTGGTGTGTGACAAGTGTGAGTTTAAAGTAGAAACCACCGTCCTGCTGAGAGACTCTCAGTCCAAAGAGCCGCTGGACGTGACCAAGACCTTAAACGACCACGGGCTGAGGGAAGTGTTCGCCAGAGATGCGGCCGGTAAGGAGCCGGCGGAGCATCAGCTCCGACCCAAGACACCTGAAGCAGGTACGTCAGCGGACTCAGCCTCTATTCCAAAACCCTGAGCGCTGTATGTCCCACTGAGTAATGCATTAAATAAAATAAACCCTCGCTCTTGTTGTGTTCTCCTACTGTTGCATTGATGCACGGCTTTTGAAAAAGCTCGGTGCTTTTCAAGCTCAAGGCTTTTCAAGCGTTAGACTCGGACCTAAAAATACTATGTTTGATTTATTTTCCAGCTTTTCCCGCAGCGGCCCCCGAGAGCTCGGCGCACTGCGAAAACAAACTCATGCAAATAGACGAAAACATCAGCAACAATTTGAGTCACATGCAGCTGTGATGTGTTCCTCTATTTGCTTGTTTTCTGTCCTTGCAGTTTATTCTGTCGTCACATCTGTGTAAACTGTGTTTGAAGCTCTAAATGCAGCTTGTGTTTTGTCTATTTGCTAAAGCTGCGGCGTGTTGAGCTCTCAGGGCCACCGTACTTTGAGTTGAGTTCCCTCCCTCCTCCTAAAGGACATCCTGCAGCTCACTATCCCACTGCTCCACACACATTTAGTTTGAAATGAACTCTGGGATGTGTATTGTATGTGTATGTATCCACGCGGGTCTCAGTAAAATGGACTTAAGATATAATAATAGTGTTGTTTTCTCAGCTGTGGCACCAACAGAGCTGATCTCACCTCCTGCACTACAAGGTAACACACACACAAACACGTTCCTGCACAGTCTCAGCTGTTATCCAGCCTTCGCTTCATTCACTGATCAGGTTCTCGTGCTTCCTGCAGACCTGTCGAAGAAGGAGAAGAAGCAGAAGGAGAACGCAGGATTCCTCAGCTTATTCAGGAGAAGGAAGAAGAAACCTGAGATGGTACGTCGGCAGCTGGCGATGACACGTGATGTCAGCTGTTTACGTGGATAGGGACGCTGCTCTCCAGTGATGCAGCTCGTCTGACCTGATCATTTCCCCTCTCTGTAGGAAGAAGCAGTGAGTGCTCCAACTTCTCCCGGTCTCAGTAAGCAAATGGCAGTCAGTATGAGTGAGCAGGATGTTTGCTGTTCTGACACCCTGCAGGCAGATATGCCCAAGAAGAGGCGAGCGCCGCAGCCACCCATGGGTGCATCACAGAGCGTCCCCAACAACCTCAGCACCTGTCATCTCAGCGGGCCACAGGTAGGTTAATGGTGGGGAGGAAAGACTTCTTCTTTCTTCTTCTTCTTCTCTGTCTGTAACTTCTTTTTCTTCACCTTCTTCTTTGTGTGTGTTCTTCTTCAATTTTCGGTGTTTGGGAAACAATGGTGACATCCTTCAGTAACATAATTATCTCTCTGTAGAGATCAGCAGAATCTACCTTAAGGAGTACCAAGAGGAGGGCCCCACCCCCTCCCTGTGCAACCACGCTGCAGGAGCCGCAGCAGCTGCAGGAGCTGCAGGAGCTGCAGGAGCTGCATGAGCTGCAGCAGCTGCAGGAGCCGCAGGAGCCCCGGGAGCTGCAGGAGCTGCAGGCAGACACACAGCACGTTACAGGTAAAATCTTCATCGATGACCTCTGAGCTGAGTGATTGGATCCTGTTTTATTACTGTGAACTTCCTGTTTGTCTTGCCATCTGGTGGAGAAAGCTGAGGCAGCATCACTGAGACAGCAGCAGAGATGAAATATGCTTGTCGAATAATCCCAATTGACCTTTTACAGTATTTCAGTGGAAATCAAATGGGTTTAGAGTAGGGGTGGGGGTGGGGGGTGAATTCTTGTATCTGCCAAATCCTCACGGCTTCATTCAGGGTCAAGAGAGATTGAAGTTAAATCAAGATTAAAATGTCAAAGTTAAAACCATCAAATAGAAGATTTAGCAAATATGAGATTTAGCAGTTAAATCCAGCACAAAACGCCTGCTTTTATCAGCCCGGGCAATTTAACCCCGCTCAGGGCAATTAAAGTGACCCCGAGCCTTGTTCATAGAACATGTTGGCTTCAGTCCGTCCCGAGATAAATCCCTCCATTGTCCGAGCTTTCATTCCCCTGTATTAGTCTGTCTGATATGCTTTTATCGCCGGGGTTCAGCCTCTCTCTTTTTTTTCCTGAGCTGCTTTCACAGGCTTTGAATGGACAATGGTCATTCTGTCATTAGACACAGGTTAATGGGGAACTGTAATTATGTGAGGAGCACTCGCATTGTGCAAATAGTTTTTAAAAAAGTTTTAAAGCAGTTCTTCTTCTTCCCTGTCATTGTTGTAATCATCAGATTAAATTAGTGTCTCGGTTCACTCCCTTCATAGTCAACACTGCTGAGTCGGTGTCAGTCGCAGGCGGGAAAACAAACTCCCGGCTCAGAGTTGATGATGGTCAAACACACTCCTGCTCCTCCTGCACTTATATAATCATGACCTGTCAGAGTCTAAACGCCTCCATTGAGGCGGGAACAGTGAGAGAGTTTCATCCCGGTCGAACTTCATCGTGAACGTCATGATTGTAAAGATGGCCGCCCTAAAGCCGAGCTCTTTCTCCTCCCTGCTTACAGACTCTGTGTTACCTGAAGGGGCTGATTGAGGGCTGCTGCTGCTGCTGCTGCTGCTGCTGCTGCTGTCGTCTCCTTTTCCTCTCCTCCTTCCATCATCCCTCTTCCTCCTCTCCGTCCTCCTCCTGCGTCGGCCTCTTCTTCCTCCTTCCCACCGTAGTGGCTTTTTATGGATGTGTCACTGTGGCCTGCTGCACCTAAACTCTTTTCATTTGTCCTGTTTTTTTTAATTTTTTTATTTGCTCATTCTTGCCTGTTTTTGTGAAACTCTGTTGTTGTTTCTTTTTCTTTCCATCGATCAGAGTTTGTAGACGAACTGCCGTGCCTTTGATTCAACATCAGTACTTGGTAAATGAATCATCTCGACCGTCGATACTTTTATGGATCGACCAAATCGATCAAAAAAAAGTCTTTATTACCAAATTTAAGTGAGCCAATCAGCATGCAGCATGCTTGGACCGAGATCTAATAATGTGAGTGTAAATGAGAATAAAAGTAAAACTAGAATTTGCACCGTGATGTTTATTGTAATTTTCTTTTTTGTTAAAATAGGTTCGATCAAATTGGTTTTGAAAAAAGTATCAATAAGAATCGATATCGAAGTCGTTGGTTCATCTATAAGCAATTATTATTTTCCTGTCCCTTTTGTGAAATCATAAATATTCTCTTTATTATAATCATGTTTTATATGTTATATGTTTATTCCTCTCTCTTCTATACAGTCTGTTGTATATTAATGTTTTGATATATTTATGACTCTCTGATCTTAATTCTTATTAATTCTAATTTATTTAGACATGATGCTTCATAATCACATGACACAAGTTTATATGCAGGATTTTTCGTTATTAATCAGCATTTGTCTTTTTGCAATAAAAGTTGAATTTAACTGTAAATCTTGATTTCATGTTAAAAATGTCTCTGATCATCTAAAGTGATTTAAGTTAGAAATAAAACCACAAGAGATAAATGAATGTGGAGAATTGAGTTTCTTATGTGTTTTACATGATAAATGACACATGCACTGAACTCCAGACCTTTTAATTTGAAAAACTGTGTCCATGTCATCAAGTCTTTCCTGTCTCCCCAGGGACCGTAGACTCTCTGAACACTGTGGAGGAGCTGAGAGAAAGTGATGAGTCGGCCTCTGTAAACCAATCAGTGTCCTCATCTTCGTCACCACATCCATCACAAACACGCTCGTCCTCATCCTCCTCACGTCCGTCGCTCGATCCGTATCTGCCTTCGTTCAGAGCGAAGGACTTCTCTGACGCCCGCACGTCTCTCGCCAAAGTCCTGACGTCCTCTGTGTCCAAAGGAACGCTGGTGAGGCGTTTGAGGAACTCTGCCACCTTCCCGAAGTTACACAGTGTCTCCTTCACGTCCAGGACTCACAGGGGTCCAGAGGCTGCGGGTTTCTGTGCTGAACTGGAGTCTGTTATCAAGTCTAAACTCCCCACTGAGCCTGAGTGGGAGGATCCTCTGCAGAGGAAGGGAACGACCACTTTCAAAGTGGTTCCCTCAAAGAGACAAACGTCCCACGACCCAGAAGTCACTGAGGACGTCCCAGACCAGGACCAGGTAACGGAGGACATCTCAGACCAGGACCAGCTAACTGAGGACATCTCAGACCAGTACCAGCTAACTGAGGACGTCCCAGACCAGTACCAGGTAACTGAGGACGTCCCAGACCAGGACCAGCTAACTGAGGACGTCCCAGTCCCGTACCAGGTAACTGAGGATGTCCCAGACCAGGACCAGCTAACTGAGGACGTCCCAGTCCCGTACCAGGTAACTGAGGATGTCCCAGACCAGGACCAGCTAACTGAGGACGTCCCAGTCCCGTACCAGGTAACTGAGGATGTCCCAGACCAGGACCAGCTAACTGAGGACGTCCCAGTCCCGTACCAGGTAACTGAGGATGTCCCAGACCAGGACCAGCTAACTGAGGACGTCCCAGTCCCGTACCAGGTAACTGAGGATGTCCCAGACCAGGACCAGCTAACTGAGGACGTCCCAGACCAGGACCAGGTACCTGAGGACGTCTCAGACCAGGACCAGGTACCAGTAGAAGATGATGCTGGGAGTGAAGCTTCTCCTGAGGCTGAGAATCATCAAACTGAGGCTGAGGAGGATTCATATCCCCCTGACAGACCAGACACTGGATCACTCTCCTCCAGTCAGGAGCTCCAGGCTTCTGACTGGCCAGACTGTCCTCCACCTCCACATGATTCAGACAGTCAGGACTGCACAGNCTAACTGAGGACGTCCCAGACCAGGACCAGGTACCAGTAGAAGATGATCCTGGGAGTGAAGCTTCTCCTGAGGCTGAGAATCATCAAACTGAGGCTGAGGAGGATTCATATCCCCCTGACAGACCAGACACTGGATCACTCTCCTCCAGTCAGGAGCTCCAGGCTTCTGACTGGCCAGACTGTCCTCCACCTCCACATGATTCAGACAGTCAGGACTGCACAGGTACACCTCCTTCTGAGGACCAGGACAGCGATGAAGGGCAGGGAGAAGAGGAGGAGGAGGAGGCAGCAGCTGGACTGTCGGCCTGCAGTGACGGTCGGATCCACTCACAGGATCAGAGTGGATGTCTTCAAAGCCCCAGAGGACGGTCTGTCAATACAGATGTGGACCAGTGTGGCTCATACACTGATGAGAAGGAAGCTGAGGAGGAAGTGGTACAAGAAGAGGAGGAGGAGGAGGAGGAAGAGGAGAGTTTCCCTCCTCCTCCTCCACCTGTCTTCTTTAATGAAGAAGTGATGGAGGAGGGGGAGGAAGATGCAAACACTTCCTCTCTGCCACCTTCCCAGCCGACAAGTCCCACCTGCAACGGGCAGACCAACGAATTCAGCGACGACCACCGACATCATCCAGATGTGTCGACTTCAGCCGCGACGAAGCTCCGGGACAAGATGAGCGCAGGTCCGTCCAGGTTTGCTCAGGCGGTGGCCATGGCTGTGCAGAGGTCCCGCCTCCAGAGCCAAGGGAAGGCTTTCAGCCCGCGGGCCCCCGCCGGTCCCCACGACGCCCTCCCCTCACCCCCCAGGTCTACCTATCAGTACGGTGAGTCGCTTCATCCACCATGTAATCACAGTTTTCTGTGTCTTTTTTCATTGGCGGAGACGACACCGTGCGTTTCTTTAGCAGAAGCGTTTTTTTACTTTGTCTTGAAAGCATTTTTCCAGAGTCCAGTCATATATTAGTAGTTTATCCAGTAGTAACTGTCGTGGTCTTACAGGACTTCTGCGTATATGAACTCCAGTAAAGTTTGATGTAATGTACATATGTGTTTGTGCTGCAGGTGCCTGAGCAGCTTCCTCTCTCTCCTCTGAGGGAGTGTCAGCAGCCGGCCGAGGACGCCGCGCTCAACGAGCGACTCGGTCATTAAAACAAACTGCATCATTTTTCAGAGACGAAACAACTGAGTTTGGATTTTGCTAAATACGACTCTTTATTTTTATTTTTTAATTTTTTCTGACACCGTGTCGTCTGGTTTCATTTTGAACTTTACGTTCACGGCTCGAACATAAACATTCTCTGTTGTGGAGGAGGCCAAACGTGCAGGACACGAGTTGTTGAACTGACAGCGTCCTGTTGTTTCTTTACTTCCTGTTAACTTTTCACTGAAGATGTGCCAAGGCGGACACAACGCTGACGTCAGAGCTTTTTTCTTGTTTGTTTTTTGTTGGGTTTTTTTTCTTACTGTAAAACAAAAGCAATGATGTCATTCCAAAGACTTATTCTATGTTTGTGCTGGAATTTTATTTTCTCCCTCAGGATGTACTTTTTGTTTTTTGTTTTTTTGCAGTAAAACTCATGAACTGCGTTTCAGGCTGGTTTGTTTTCCCGCCAGCAGGTGGCAGAAGAGCATCGTTTTTAAATGAGGCTCTGACCGTGAGCTCCTTGTTCATCCCATCATCTGCTGGATGATTCACAAGTGACACATTTTAAAAAGAAATAATAGCAACTATTGTTTTTCTTTACTCAGGAGCCATAAAGAAAATTTTAAAATATTAATTTAACATTTAAATTTCCATAAGTGTCTCAGGATCCACATGAAGGACAGAATAGAAATATATATTTAACGGAAACATGAGAATTTCCTGCATTTCCAGAAAGAAAAATAAAAAAAAATCCTTGTTGGAAGCATCAGTTTTATGCCAAGCATTTCAACACCTTCCTGAATAAACTCAGTCCACTTTGCTCACATGCACACACTGTTATGTCTTTAACGGACCCATAGCTCAGGGCAATACTGCATAGCTATACTTGGGTGCCAAAAGAATCCGCACTACTATACGTATTGATCCAGCCCTGGCCTTGGAGGAACAGCAAGGAGCTGTGCGAGGTAGAGACCTAGCCAGAACCGCCTGTGGCTAAACCTCCTTGTTTGCCAGGCCTGGACTGAGTGGGCTCGCTTCAAGACTTTTCTTTCTCTCTCTCTCCAACACTCCTCGCTCTACCTGAGGAGAGAGAGAGGGAGGGAGGGAGAGGGAGAGGGAGAGGGAGAGGGAGAGGAGGACGGGTTGCTGGTGGATGATGGGAGGTGACCGTTGACCCTGTCGTGTTTCTGCAGCGCTCCCCCCAGAGGGGGTGCCCGGCCCTCAAGGGCACAGCCGTGTCACACTGCCGTTGTCATGGAGAATGCCATTACCGCCCCTAAGGGAGAGAGCCACATCTAACGTTTAAAAAAAAAAATAAAAGTATGTGGAAAAAGAAACACACACACACACACACACACACACACACAAGAAGCTGGAGAGAAGCTCTTTTCCTGCCTGAAGAAATGATATCCAATGTAAGTGACAACTGTGGCATTATCCTTCCTCAGCACTGAAAGGTTGGATTTCAACCTGAGCAGCGACGTTCATGATTATGCAGACACAAGAGAGCGGGAGTCATAATGCAGCCTAACATGAAATGCTACTCTGTCATGTACGTTTATGATCCAGCACCTAGGAACGAAACCGCTATCAGCACCGAGGAACCTTTGAACAGCAACGGACAAACAGGGGGAGTCTAAATCCTGGAGGACGCGTCAGTCACGTGACCACGTCCCCCAGGTTCAAACGCGTTAATGAGCCAGGGCCGTGGCGTGAACGCGAGAAACCAATCCTTAACTTGGATTAGGTATGAAGAAAAGAAAAAACATGGCTGACTGAGCAGCACAGCAGTGACGTGATGGAGCTCAGAGCTTCTGCTGGGTCAACGTTCGACTCGGGACAGTTTCCTTGGACGAGTGAAGACGTGCGACGGTGTCCTCGCTGCTGCACTTGTTTGCTGTTATTCATCAACTGGTGTCACTTATTACCATGGAAACGAGTTCAGATGGCAAAAGAAACCTGGCCCACATGCTTGTTTTCCTCAGGCCCAGTATAAGCCGGGGTTACACGGCTCGAATCTGGCCCGAATCTGGCTCAAATCCGGCCCGTATACAGCATGATTTTAAGGCGCTACCGCCGCATCTGGACAAACAACCCGGCGCAGTCAGTGCTGCCGGATATCAGCCGGACTCCGCCCGGATGTGAGAAGTATACGATGCGCAAAAATCCCCCAGAATCCCCCCGGAGAGGTCGTTGCCCAGATATTTCAAACTATGAACCCAATCCAGATATGATCCCGAGTCGTGCAAGAACCTAAACAGTGTATCTCTGGATTCTTGGGGTTTCGGCGCAGTGATATGGGCCGGACTCGGGCCAAGTTGGTTTCTCGCTGGGGTTATTTTTGTGAAGTTGTCTAACTTGAATTAATCTAATTAAGATTAGAGAAGAAAATTACGACCCAACACTACAGATGGTTCGTAAAGCCTCTTAGATAAAGATTTCATCTGTTATGGCCTATATCTGAGAAGACGCTCAAACCTTCAGATCTTCACCTACAGAAATACACATTTTACTCATTTTGCTCAGAATAAACAACAATTTGACTTGGCCCACAAACTGAAGCCGACTCTGAACACACACACACACACACACACACACACACTACATCTCCCAGCTCCAATCAATAACGCAATAGCTGGCCCACACAAATAGCGGTAATGCACATTTATCATTTATTTATTCCTTCATCTTTTCATTCATCTCTATTTAGTTATCCATCAGGTGGTGTGAAGATGCCCACGAGCTGGCAGAAGTCAGAATCTGATTATAAAACAGCGAGCAGGCCCGGAGGGGGGAGGGGGGAGGGCGGCGGCGGCGTCTGCATGTGTGTTCGGGGCGCACATGTGCATCGCAGACTACTAATATATGTGTGTTTACATGGCACCTCAATGCTTGGGTAGAAATAATCAATAGATGAATCACCAAAAGCGATGTAGCCCTCCCCAGGCAGAGCGGTTGCAGCTTAATGCTATTCTTTTCCATTCACCTTGGGAACGGCATCCATCAGGCCTCCCCCCGAAGTGAGGCACGGTTGCCTGAAACATCACCAGCGCTGGAGGGGCTTCTTGGAAAGTGATGCAGGGAGAGCACAGTTGACCCCCTTCACCTCCTCCATGTTTGCGCTCGTTTCCATCCTCTTTGGCGGAGCGGCAAATCACAGAGTTCCTGCCTCATTGGCATTGTCAGGCGCTTACAGTAGTGTTTCTC
Source organism: Seriola dumerili (assembly GCF_002260705.1). NCBI lineage: Eukaryota > Metazoa > Chordata > Actinopteri > Carangiformes > Carangidae > Seriola > Seriola dumerili. The sequence goes on along the minus strand of NW_019174360.1, from coordinate 679,401 downwards.
TGCATTGTGCTGGTGGTTAACTGGTTCAAATGTTATGGAAATGATATTTACCTCGTCTTTGATCCTGTAAACTCCAAACAGGCAGGCCTCCTTTTCTTTTTTTTCTTCTCTCCTCCTCTGGTTGAGGGAAGAAGGACTTAAAGAGGTGCTATAAATACAAACAGCAGGAAAAAATAGATATCCAAAAAGTGAGTGTTAAAATCAATCAAGTATCTGGATTGTATGTGCTTGAGCTGGAGCCTTTTTTCAAATCATGATTCACTGCTGCTGGCACGTTAAAGGACACAGCCGAACCTTTTTGACACAAACCACAAAGTCAAGCCGGTTTGATTCATGACGCTCGGGCGGCACTATATAAAATAAGCAGCGAGGAACAAAAGCAGAGGCAGCGTGTGATGGCTGAACGTGGAGGAGACGGTGATAGATAGTGGACAAGCCCTATCTCGCTGTCATTTTTCTTCATTCATCCCTTATCACTGGATCCTGAGAGAGAGAGAGAGAGAGAGAGAGAGAGAGAGAGAGTGCAGCTTTTCTCTTGTGATAAATGGTCGACATCTCCGTCACTGCTGATCAAAACCTCTGTGCACCTTAATGCAAAACAATGCGTTCCCTCCCTCTGATGCTCTGACACCTGCAGCCTGCACCTGCGACCGGCTCCAGTCTAATCACTCTAATGATCGCAGCAGCTCTGCCCCTAATCTCGCTGACAACTCCAGCTCTGCATCACAGTGCAGTGCTCGTGTGCGACCGAGAGGGGGCACAGCAATCCCTGCTTAAGAGCAGCGGCGTGACGACGGGCCTGAGCAACACATCCGCTTTGATGGTGGTAATTAAGACATGAGAACAGAGCAGTCCACGGCGACTGCTGAGGTTGTTGCTGATTAGGCTTTTATTTTTGGTAGTTTTGGCTGTAATTTACAAAGGAGCTTTATATGAAAGTCTTAACATGCGCACAGTCTCTCTTCACAATATTTACAGTGTCAGTTCACCGGATGAATCAGGTTCGAATACTCTCTGAACAGCTGAGAGTTACGGTTTGACGGCCCTGGCGTTTTTTTGGATTCAGATTCAGATTTCATTTTATTATCCCCCCAAAAAAAACCAGATAAGAAACGACACAATACAATAAAACTACAGTATAAAAACTCAAACACAATAAGAACACAACACAAAGGGGAACCCGCTTAAACACTTTTTATAGACTCCCTCCTGTTCTTTATATTAATGGATCAAGAGCAATAAAAATCACACGTATTTATCAGGTCACATTACAGCTACAATAAACAGTAAAGAACAGACATCGCTTTAGAGTGTGCGCTCAGTTTTTACAGGTGTGTCTTCACTGTGTGAAGTGTGTGTAAATGGGTGGAACAAGTTCAAACAAAAAGAAAAACCCACGAAGCCGCATCATGACAGTGTCTGAACCTTCAGCATCGTCTTCTCCATCGACAGCGCGGCGGCCCCCGAGCCGCTGCCGCTTCTCAGACGGTTCAAGTCGTGTGATCATCCGCCTCAAAGTGAACTTGAACAGATTTGCGCCGGACCACGAGACAAACTTCTTCTGAATTTCTAATTTCAAGTTTTCGAATTGCGAACAAAAAACAAAACCCCAAACACAGCCCCGGTCGTCGTCCCTCCTTCCTCCCCGCAGGTGCACCGTTATTTAAAGCTTAAAACTCTGACGCAATAAAACAAGGTAATAATAAGAAGAAGAAATACTTAAAAGTCACTTTAAATGAGGGATAATGGTTTCCATCACATGTGGACAGATGCAGTGAGTGTGTTGACCGCTCTCCTCTTTAGGAACAAGGCCGTTTGCTTTAGTTCCTGTCTGCTAACGTTACGTCTCGTCTTCTTCCTCTGAACCTACATTTAAGCAGCAGCAGAAACTGGTCAGTGTTTTATTGGTTAGTGATATCACGCTGTAAATATAAAAACACTGATGTTTTACGGCCGTACGTCGCAGGCCTCTTGATGGAGCCGCAGCACTCGGCAGCATTCACTAAAAATACAAGAGTTTTTATTATTTTTCTTTCTTTCTTTTTTTGTCTGTCGTCATTAATAATTCATCTCTTTTTCTTGGATGCTAAAACAACAACAAACAGGACAACAGCTCAGATAATGTATTCAGTCAAAAGCTCATTGTCTGATGGGGGGGGAGGGAAGGGAGGGGGGGGGGGGGGAGGAGAGGGGACAGAGAAAATGTGCACTGGAGTGAGACAAGAGAGCACCCCGACAGGGAGAGGCTCAATGTCACTCCGCACCATGGCGGGAAGGAAGAAAAAACAAACGCCAGAGGGGAAAAAAATAAAAAAAATAAAAATAAGTAAAAAAAAAAAAAAAGAGGGAGAGAAAGGAAGATACAGTTTGTAAGTCATAAAAGCCCAATTAGAGGCATTAGGGTCCTCAGATGGAGGATTACAATGAATAATTTGTGGCTGCAATTTTTCTCAGGCTGATTGTGCCATTAACGTGTGTGACAGAGAAGAATATATTTTGGAGAAGGGGCTTGTAGAAAAGCTTTCAATGCAGGAAAAAAAACAAAACAATAACTCAAGGTTACATGTATAAGGTGCCAAATCTGCAACTGGAGCGTCCATTGACTCAGCTGCCTTACTTTAAATCTCTTCACTCCCCCCCCACCCCCCCCCAGCCCTCTCCGTCAACCCTTCATTTGGAGTAGCTCGACCTTGAATGTCTCCGGTGTGAACCGGTGCCCCGGCTTTCACATTACGCCAGAATGAATCCTGACTCATTCAATTTAAACCCATCAAGAAAGCACAATACAAGGCAAATTAGCTGCCATTATTTAGACACTTTCATGCCCCCAATTTGAGGTTATATGACAATTAGTTACATTTGTCTCCATTATCTTCATGGTTGTCCTGTTCTCTGCAACATACGTAAACCTCTTCTACGGGAGTTTTATATTTATATCTTTACCTCTCATACAGGAATTAAACTACTTTAACACTTATTATCGCTTTAATCTACGGCCGTTTCTTTGAGTCATTATCTTCTGAAACATATTGAATATTTATTTGTGTGAGGATCCATTCTTTGAGTTGAACTGTGTATGTGGAGTTTACCGATAAGGCTTCGGCCTTGTGCGGATAATTACGATCTCATGGAAAAACATATTCTCCTTTAGGAAAGTGAACAAAGGAAGTCGCAGCTTGTTTTGCTCGGGAAAGATCGACTCATGATGTTAAAGTGGCAGATAAACTGATGTAGATGTAAATTGTTCTCAAATGAAAAATATTGTTTTAAAAAAAAAAAGAAAAAAGGGTTTACAACAACCAATCATCCTCTTCTAGATTTTAGTTTTCTTCTGTTTGATTTGATTAATTAGTCGTTCATCTTTGTTTGCTTCGTCTTCCTGCCTCGTGTTTTTGTTTGTTTGTTTTGTGACTCTTGCCAGGCCGTCGCTGTAAATAAGAATTTGTAAAATAAAGGTTAAATGGAAAGTAAAAAGACGGTTTCTCTTATTCGTGCAGCCCCTGTAACGTGACTGAGAGATCCACATGGAAACTCCTGCACGGTGCAGAAGTACAAATGATTTCAGATGAACGTTTTACTGCATGTTTTAAATGTAATTGTCTCAGTTAAACGGTGTAATAAAATGTATAATGGCGACGTTTTCATGAGTGGATCCACACGAGTGACACGATTCATATTCATGCCAATAGTTTCACATTATTCTGTTAATCTAGAATAATAAAATAGAATAATAATAAATACAAATTTAAATAATAATAAAAATCTTGGTGTAATGTGCCAGGAAACAGCAAAGTGGCAACGAAGGCAGAGAAGAAGAAGTTTGCTAGCGAGTAAACATGGAAATGATTTAAAAATAAATGTTTTATTTGATGAATTAAACAGTTTTCAGGCATCAAAGACTCACACCTTGTGTTTTCATGTCTAACACTGAATGTAAATAAAACTTTAGTTTGTTTGTTTACAACAAAACGCCACATGGCGCCTTTGAGTTTCGACAGTCACATGGTCTGTAGGTTGTGCTGACAGTGGAAATCTTCACACTCTTATGATCAGTTCTAGTCAGCGTGTGTTTAAATGTCGTGGTGTATATTTACACAGCGCTGTGACCTCGCTGACCCGGAGTCTGTCAGTCACACGTTCACTTCCTGTTGAAATGCGAAGCGGCGCAGGGATCGGTTCAGAGAACAGAATCAGTTTACGTCCTTTAATGCAGTTTAATGACTTTTCTCATCAAACCCAAACACTCCCTCTTCTTACAGCTTCTACTGTCTTATCTCACACATATTTCCTACATCCACCTCCGGCCTCGTGAGCTGAAGGTGGAAGGTTCGGAGCCTGAGAGAGAGGAACTGAAAGGCAGCGCCTCTTTGGAGAGATACGTTGCGTGAAATGTAAAGTCTCACTTTAAAGAGTTTGCTGAAGTAAAGGCCAGCGCTATTAACAGGTGTTCGCGCCGCCTCCCGGCTCCGGTTCTGGAGGCAGCTTTAACCCCGGCGCCATCACACTTCGGGTAAACAAACATGAACCCAGCACACAGCAGGAATCTGCTTTTCAGAACCTCTGATTCCCCGCTTGAAATCACGAGATATATTTACGGCAAACTGTCCGTTTTGTCTGAGATTGCTTTTAGAGTTCTGGCATTCACATCGTCTTTTGTTAAACATGCTATAAAATGAAGGCAAACATGTAAAAACCTTTTAACGTTACAGAAGTTTCATGTAAAAAAACAAAAAAGCAGTTAACAAAAGGTCTTTTTTTTTTTTGACAGCGTCTGCCAGAGATAATTTAGTGCGAGATAAATCCTGCCAGTTATGTTTCTTTGTTTTACCTGAGCCTCAGTTTTCCTTTTCCCTCCAACATCACTGAGGGAAAAATAGTTTTCAGTGCGGCAGCTGCTGCTTATCAAATCTGAAACTCAAGTGGTTTCAGTCCCAGACAGCAAAACGAAACTTCTGGCTCAACAGACCCCCGGATCCTCGGCCCGAGTCTGGCCCATATACGTCCACATCTGGGCAGAGTCCGGCTGCTGTCCGCCAGCAGGAAGACTGTGGTCCAGATGTGGAGGTAGCATCTTAAAATAACGCTATGTATGGGCCAGATTTGGGCCGTGGAACCGGGCGTATACCGGGCCAGAGGGGAACAAACATGTGGGCCGAGTATGGGCCGGATCTGTTCTGCTACTGGCGTCTGTACAGTGTTGTAGTGTTATCCAGTATCACACAAGTTAAAACTGAGCCTTTTCAGTTTTAAGGGAATTTAACCATAACCTTTTAATACTAAATAAAATCAAATAAAACAAAACAATTCCAGTTATATGGAATAAATAACCGTCTGTGTTGCCGGCATGAAATTATAGGTTTTCAGCCACTGAAGGAAAATCTTCATCACATTCTCTTCATCTGTCAGTGTCAGTAAAAAGAGATGTTTTCCCACCCAACTGAGTGATATATGTTCGAACCATTGATTTCTGCATCTACAAAAATAGCACCTGAATGTGCGTGTGTGTGTGTGTGTGTGTGTGTGTGTGTGTGTGTGTGCTGTACGAGGCACAGCAGCTGTCTTTTTCTTTGTCCTCACAATCTTTTTTCAAGGCAATGACCAAAGTTCCACGTTGAAGAAACTGCTTTGAACTTAGTTTTAATTGTATGTTTTTAGGATATTGTAAAGAGCAAAAAAGAAAAAAGCAGCATACCTGGCTCTATCTGTCTCAAATGTAATATGAATTCATGATATGATACCTGGAGTTTATTAATTCAGGGCCACAGAGACAGCTGAATAATGAAATTTAATGAAAATTTTAGATGGACTAAAAGTCAGAGTGCTTCTGTCATTAATTTTAAAAGCACACATACCGTCAGACTTCCCACAGTAATGATAAATTCCTCCACTGCGCTTCATGCTATATAGTAACTGTGCTGTGTAAAGAGGACGTTAGGTTTTTCTGAATCAAGTGGAATTCAAGGTCTTATTATATGAAATGGATTTCTAGAAAATGTGCACAACTGAAAAACAGTTTACTTTAATGTAATATTAGGGACTGTGGAAAAATGTGTTGTGGTTGAAAGGACGTCTGAGTCTAACGGTTCCCTTTTCTGTCTTTATTAACAATATCGATGGATTCCTCTTTTAGCTTTTAGCTCTTGGTTAGCGCGGCTTGTGGTGACTTTTACAGACTGATGAGAAAAATATGGACGAGACTAAAACACGCCTTTTCATCACAGTTTCTTGATTTTGTGTTGCCTGTGCTTAAAGTCGCTCTCTCTCTCTCTCTCGCTCTTCACCTTTCTGCACTCCTTCCTGCCTGAAGACGTTTTAGGATTATTCCATTGAACTGACACTGAACATATCGAATGTTTCTATGGTAACCTTCAAAAAAAAAAAAATGCAATGACACTTTCCTGGCTCGTCGTCCGGACTGCAGCTGAAGCATCACCACCACGCACACAACCTACGCCCTGATCTATTCCTGAACGCAGCGGCTCGACTCCTACGGAGCTGTATGCAAGTTTTGCTATTGCTACATGGCTAGCGTTAGCATTAACAGCTGTTTACTTACCAGAAAGAAAGGTTGTGAGTGCAGCATCAAACTTCATTCAAACACTGATGCTTTTCTTCCGGTGAAGTTAGCGTGCTAAGCAGCTAGCTAGACTAAATTAACTGGGTAATGTTGGTAGAAATGGAATGAAAATTAAAATACTGTTCATAACTTGACCCCAGAATAATTTCTCTACAGTCCTTTTATTTAAACATTTACTAACCACCAGTGTTTCCTTAGCAGGTTGTTGTGTTAATTGATACAATAAGATCTGCTGGCAGAGTATTTTAATTGGTTCATTATCAGGAGGAAACAGTACAAGGAGAGTCTGATTCCACTATTTCATGTGAAAGAGGAGAAGCAGCTACAGCTGCTGTTTGTCTTTGCATCACTTACGATTGATTAACTTCCTTACAGGCAGTTTCCTAACGCGATGAATATCTTTTTACAAGTAAAAACATGCAAGTCTGAAGGAAAACAACCACAACAACATAAACAGTAGCCTTCACAAGCTTCATGCTGAATTAGAAAGTGAATTATGTAACTCGGATAAAGGTGAAGACGAAAGGTAGTCCGAGTCAGACGCTTCTCGATAAATCATAACACACAATAGCAGCAGCCACAAACAACCATCTGAATTGTTCATTACTGCTGTCACTGCCGAGCTGCGGCTCTCCAGCTTCTCCTGACACCGTGTGGGTATTTCAGGTTTTGGCATCATAAAGCAACAACTTTTCAAAGCGACGTCTTCAAAAGGGAACGTTTCTGATCTTCCCGTGACCCTTCCTTTTTATTCCAACACAAATTCTCAGAGACTCTGGTAAAGAGGTAGATTTGTCACACTGTAATAAATTAGTTCCCATGCAGTCGCTTTATTCCATTGTCAGTGCGCTAAAACTTAATTTCAGGACAATGAATGTGAACGAATCAATACATATTTTGACCACATATTCCAGTGGTAGGAAGATATTTTCTAAGGAACAGCCTTCAACATTTTCTATCTTAAATGAAGCTATTTGAAACAAATCCAAATTCTCTGCATAGCAGAGTCATTCACAATTAATTGGGTTATCATCTTCTTTTCACATATATTAAATCAAGTTTAAAGATAAGTTGTACATAAGTATAAATGAACCAGAAGTGTTGATAATTTTCAGCTTCATGGCCTTCACTCCTTTTTCCTATCAGGGGTTTAATTTTTTCCGTGTGATAAAAAGCCAATTTTTGAAAAATGACTGAAGCGTCCTTGTTACATCCCATCTGTGAACACCATTCTCCACCTGTCTTTATTTGTTGTCTCCTTCACTCCCTCTTTGTCTCCATGTTGCTTCTAACATATTGAGCCGGTACAATAGCTCCACTGTTGACCAAAAAGGATGCTGACAGGAGAGTAAATCCACTCCGATCCCTGTGGTTTACTCATCCTAGCTCACGTCCCGTGGACTTGCCACTATACCTCCGGCCCAGCGTGGGCCGCACTCAGCGAAGCGTGGAGCTATTGGACCGGCCGTGGACGCTTCATGTACTCTGACCCCAGAGGAGATTGGATCCTTGGTCATGGAGGAACTTAGTGCCAGCTGCCTCCATGGCACCGCAGTGTGACTCCTTATAGTGGGATAATGTGTTAGCTGTAGTGATAAGACTCCAGGCTGCAGTCAGGGCAGGAGAGAGAGAAAGAGCCTCTACTTTTCTGGGAACTGTAGTGTTTATTACTATTATTCTGTACACAAAGTTACTCGCCTGTCTCAGGGCATAAACATGCTCCAAACCTCATCAAACTTTGCACATGCATGCATGCTAATATCACGTCATAGCCATAGCGCCACCTACTGAAAACAGGAAGTAACTCCTGAGTGACAGTCATCATTTGATTGACAGTTTCATGTTCTGTTTTACACTTGATATGAACGAACGTAATGCATGTCGGTGGCATCAGGTGGCGTCCAGGCAGCGGCCCTGACGGCTTTAATTATGTTTGCTTTAACAAGTTAGCTTTGGCTGTTAGCAGTTTGATGAATCTGCCAATGTTTACAGTAAAGGTTTAATCTGGTGATATTCTTTGTATTATCAATAATTCCCCTGAAAGATCTACAACTACTGCAGTGTGTGTGTGTATCCACAGCCTGAGATACCTCACCTCTCGGTGCCATAGAGCTCCATTGTTGTCTAAACCCTGATAAACACACACCAGTAAGCTTGTTGCACTGGGTTTATTTGGACTCAATCCCACATACACCGTCCTGCTGCTTTAAATACTCACTGGCACGCCACATCCACGGGTAAAAAAGTGCATAATAAATGGAGTTTCCTGTTCTTTGAGGTATGTTTTCTAAAAACTACCTGAACCTTATTGTCCACCTTTTTAAAAAGCAAAGCCCTTCCCCAGCTTTGCAAATATTTTCAGTGGACCTTGCTCTTGACCTAGAAAAAAAAAAAGCAAAATTCAAAGGCCAATTTAAAGGCCTTGAAAAGATTTTTTTTTTTTTTCCAATCTGCTACAAGAGGTTGAGTCCAATACGAACACACAATATTCTGCAGAAGTTCACAGGAGAGATTTCTGATTTTTTTTTTTTTCTTGTCTGTGTTTTCTCCTCAGTGATTTGAAATGGACAGAGCTCCGAAGTGAACTTGCTCTTCTGTCAGAAACTAAATGAACAGGAGCCAGCTTTGTGGAGGGCTGAGATAAAATCATTGAGATAAAATGATCCTTCTCTACACCTTCTCTCCCTTTTCGCAAAAATTCGAAAATACAAAACCCTCCCTGATAATAGTTTTCACTCAGTCCCTTACGTCTTCACTTACAACTCGCTTGGGCCTGAGAGTTATGAAAGCTGGAAAGTATTGAGACACGGGCTAAATCATTGATTTTAACATTGAACATCTATTGCTACATAGCTAACGTTAGCATTAACAGCTGTTTACTTACCAGTCTAGAAGATACGTTGTGAGTTCAGCATCAAATTTGATTCCTTTACTCACCAACAGCTGTCTCCAGAGGTGGAAAGCAACCTTATTGTTTTGCTTCTATTTCACTTTTTCTTTTTTTTTACTGAGGTTAGCATGCTAAGCAGCTAGCGCCAGGGTCCGACTCCCCCTTTCCGATACCGAGTCACTGTAGCGTCCAGTCTGCCCTGAAGAAGTAGCTGCTCAGAGGACGTGTTATAACCTTTTGTTTCGTAAACACAATGCTAATGCTAGCTATGTAGCGATAGCAAAACTTACATATAGCTTTTTTAAGCAATAAATATAAATTGTAAAACCTTGATGGAGATAAAATTAATTGGAAGAGTGATTTTATTCTGGGTGCTGATCTTTCGTAAATATCTTGACTTTTTTATTTTTATCAACTACAATCAAGATTTTGCATAAAGCTGCTTATTCCAGCATTTAATTTGAGGTGTTGCAGACATAGCTGCCAAATGAAGCCCTGACGATGTTTGAAATGCACTCCAAGCCCTAAGTCTGTTAAAAAAAATAAAAAAGATGAGCCCATCAACTTAGTGTACATTTGGCAGCAGAAAGGTATCCCTATATTTTTTGAGTGGGTATACTGCCGACTCTTTTGAAGGTGTTTGTCTATGGAGTGTCAAAGCTGTCAAACGATGTTGTCACATAAACATGTCACTGCGAGATCCAATATCGAGCCCCCGTCCACTCGCTGACAGAACAACGCTTCCTCTGTTAAAGCCTCTCCTTGCCTGCACAGTATGACTCTTCATAAACAAACAAACTGAGACAAAAGGAAGCCGAATTGTCGCATGTCGAAATCCAACTCTTTGAACGACTAAAAAAAGGAGGAAGTGCTTCCAGTGAGCGGCAACTGTCCTCCTCTTAACTACCCATAGCTTTTGAATTACATTAGAATACATGAGGACTCCTAGACAGCGAGGTGCTCTCCCCTGGTTCCTAATGTATGACTATTTCATATGGACAGGAGCGGGGGGGTGAGGAGGGGGTGTCTGTGGGGGTGATTGACACAGGCCCACATTAGGAGCAGCTTTTGGAAATAGGTCCGTGGAGACTTGGCGGATTGGGTCTGCTGAAGGAACGGTGTCTCCGCGAGGAGCCGTGCCTTCTTAACCCCACTCATTGGTATGCCGATGTGCGGGTAGCGAGCCGTGCTCCACACGGCACAGCCTTCCAGACTGCCCCCCCCCAACACACACACACACACACACACACACACACACACACACACACACACCGCTACGCAGACACAATCCCACTGAGGACCCGTGACGATATGCAGCGTGGAATACTGAATCAAAATAGACTCCAATTAATAATCACATAGTTAGTTCATTTTTGGGCTCCCTGTGTGCACACTGCGGCCTGCAGAAAGGAAGTTTCAGCAGGGAAAAGTTTGCTTTAAATTTCTCAACATGCTGCAATGCACAAACACACACACACACACACACACAGAGAGAGAGAGAGAGAGAGAGAGAGAGGACGTTCAACATGTCAAGTTTCAACTTGGTGGAAATAAGAAGGCACAGGCCCTCGAGTCTGTCCCTCCCACATGTGACAAAACACAGGCAAAATAAAATGTTTAAATTTGGTTTCAGATCTCACTTCTGGTCTCTAGAATGAGAGGAATAACATGTCAGCATTGAGACATACTCTGCTGTCAGGTAAGAAGACAGAATATCACTTTACCCTATTGTGACTTTGAACTATATGACGGTAAGCAGACAGATTGTTTTTGTCACAGAACTAAGTGACCTTGAACCCAGCCGTTCTCTTTTCAAACTCTTCCTCCGTACATCTAAAAATATTCCCATCAGAAGCAAACTGATAGAATTTACAAGACCTAATGTCATTGCAAAGAAATATTACCACAAACATACAGTACATATTTTTGTCTTTATCATTCGAAGGGAGTTATCATTTAGCAAGCTTTGAGGTCCAAGGTGAGACAGGAATATTTGAGTACGCCTAATGAAAGGCAATATAAAAGGTGCCTCTTGTGCTGTTTGAAATCAGCTTGTTTTGTTTCTTGGCTATGTTACATGTGCTGGCACTAATTATACAAGCTAGGTAGTCCTCGCACATTCAAAAAAGAAAACTCGACCATTTTTGACATGTTCATTTAAAGTTACTAATCAGATGTAAATATGCAAAGCAGGTCCCAATGGGATTTCTTTGATATGCAAATTGAAAGTGCAAACAAAGGTGGGGGAGATGAAGGTTTTTTTTTTTTTTTTTTTCAAAATAATAATAATAATAAAAAAAAATCTCAGAGATGGTATTGTCATGACATTCTGTTGGAAAAAGAAAAATGGGAGATACAAGCGTTAATGTTATTTTGTGCGACCAAGGCCAGAGGAGCAGGTAGTGTTGCTGCGAATGTGAGGGCATGTTAGAAAACATCACATCACACACCACAAACTCAAATCCACATCCAAAATATCTGAGTCCTATTCATATATCAAAGGCGGCGTCCGATATGAATCTAGTCCTATTTGCCATTCTGGCCGCAACAGGACATGTAAGCAGACATGACAGTGCTCTCTCTCTCTCTCTCCTCCCCCCTCCCCCCTCCTCCTCCTATCATAACAGCAACTTACTGGCCAGTTATCTGTTTGATGGGATGTAAAGGGAAGGTCAGTGTTTCCATAATTCACCCCAGAACCATAAATCACACTATATGATCTCCTCTGCACGGGGAGCTGGTGTGTGCTGTTCACTCTGGAAGCAGAAAACGACCAATTCGCCGCTGTATAATATGGCACTTATGGGCACAGGTGGAGGTTTTAAAGACTTTGTTTTCCCTCCTTCTGTCTCCCCCTGTCTTTCTGTATGCTCAGATTAATCGTTAAAATCTTACTTGTGTTGTAAATGCAATCGCCATTTTGTGCACGTTAGTATATTAGCTGTCCGGCTGCAGCTGACAAAAAGTCCCTTTGTGGTCAGCGATGGGAAGCAATGGAGGGAAACTGACTTTTATTGACACACGGCTGTCAGAATGGAGACGGGACCGCTGTTCATTTCCAATTTCAGCCCACAGATTGGAATCTGCCACTGGGCTCTCCAGTGTCTCAAGCACCATTTTCTGAACCTATGGTGTGGAAAACATGATTTAATTCCTGTTCAATGCTTTTCATCAGATTCTCCATCTCTCCAAATCGTCTTTGTGTGGCATCATATTGAAGGAGTAATTGTGCATCACTGTGGATGGTGGAGTGCAACATCCTCTGGTAAAGCCAGGGGTAGAATTACAGCAGGAGCGTTCGGGTGCACAATAATATATGAGGGAAGTTGTAGCTTGATGTTCCAGCGCTGATAATGACGTATTCCTGTCATATGCACAAAAATGAAATATCCTCATGTTCTAATTATAATTATACTTCAATGTACTACCCTGCTTCTGCTGACTGTTTACAATATGTTCTTTTTCAGTGAAAGTGACTCAGGGAACGAACGAGGAGTCACAGCAGTGAAAACAAGTGCAACTAATGAGAAGTGACTGTAAACCAATACCTGGCTCTGTTATCAATATTTTAATTACATCTTAGAACCATGATGCTGCTCCTTCACATGTGTTTATTCATGCAGAAGTGGAGGGGGAAATAAGTTGGATTTCCTCTTTTACTGGAGCTACTGCACTACAGTTACACTACGTTTTTACTTATAGTATTTTTGACTTGAGATAAAAAACAAACACATGGTCCAACTTATTTTTTGTTTCCAAAAAATTATATTATTAATAATAATAAACTTTATTTGTATAGTCCCTTTCATACAAGAAATGCAACTATTTAAACCATTTAAAACAGAGCTAATCTCGGCTGTCAACTGTCTATTGGACTTCGCACTGAAGTGCCCACCCCCTAGTCTGCTCTGATTGGTCAGGGGAGACGTCTATCTACAAGCGAGAAAAAAACAGAAAAAAACAGGCTTCTTACGACGGAAAAGTACACGTCATTACGTCTTACGCTCGGTTACGCTCGCTGTTTTGGTTTCCCCAAAGATCCTCTATACATGTTTCTCTACTGTCTTCCTTCAGACGCCCCGGAAGTGAAATCTGCTCCGATCGTTACCGTTACAGGGAGGCCGCCATTTTGCCGCCAGAAAGCTAACAAACAGTAGCAGAGCCGCTAACAGCCGCAGGTGGAACCGGAAGGAGGGAGAAAGAGGTGAGGGAAGAGCAGCCGGATCGTTCATCTGCTTTGGACTTCTCATGACAATATTCATAACCTGGAATACTTTTATAAGGAACCCTTTTGATTTTTGTGACCTGTGGACCGTTACGGACTAAAGGAACACAGATAATGGAGGAATGGAGAGAGAACCGGAGTTCTACACGTCTAAACGGTAAGCAGTCACCACACTCCGCTGGTACATGATGCTGGTAGATATTAATAAATCATATTTATGTGCTTATGGTTAGCGCAAAATGAACTGAATATTTGAATTATAGAGACACTAACGATCTAATGAGGTACAGCTTGACTGTATTGACAAACGTTTAAGCATTTACTCACATAACCGTTTAACGGCCCATACATGGGCTGGCGGGTCCCCATGAGGAGAGAGGGGAGGCTCATCAAAGTAGACTGACACACCTGTGACTAATCAGAGAGCTATGATAAGCACCTGTGCTGTTATGACCTGTAAGTGAGGGAGGGAGGTTGGTTGACAGCACTTTGTGTATAAAGTTGTTGTGGAGTTAATAAAACCACTGGTTTGGAGTAGTTAGTTTCTATGGTGCAAAATAGGGATATTTTTGCAGCAATGTTTTATTCCTATCTATCTATATCTATATATAGATATGTATATTCTAACCCTTAACTATTGTGAAGTGCTATTCTGAAAAGTTGTGAGAGGAAGTTTCAAAGTTTCTGTTGCTTGCTTTGATAATAATAGCAGACATAGGATGTGTGATATGAAAAAAATATCCTTAAATCAGTCAAATGTATAATATGCGACTGTGGGCAACATGTGAACAGTAACAAAGCAAATCCAGTTCTGTTATTACCGAAACAGTGGCTCCTGCCAGATTTTATTTTTCATCATCATATCATCATATCTTCATTCACCTGGAGTGATGCAACATGTTGGATGACATTGACTAATAGGAGCACAGAGCTTTGTTCCACACACAACTGTTAACATGAAGTGAAAGAGGAACTATGAGTTGAGGTTGAACTAAAGCCTCTTTTCTCAGCACAGAATGTAAATCATCTATAATACAGGACATGACCGTGACTTCGTGTAGTTACCCACATCAGGTACAGCTCACATGTTCTCAATGCAGAAAAGTTTTAATATAAAGTTATACAAGTATATATCATCAAAAGTACAGTTCAGTATATATATCAAACTTATACAAGTGTATTTACAGTTACACAGTTTTTGGGAGGGGAGGGAGAAAGGGAGTGGGGGTAGGGGTTGGATGGGGGGAGAGGGTGAGAGAGGGTGGGGGAGAGAGATAGAGAGTTCAGGAGAAGGTTTTCTTGAGGATGCTGGTCCTGGACAGGCGGTAACTGTGGACCTGCTCACACAGACTGTTTTTTGGGTACAGTACTTTGAGTCTGCACGCCTCCTTCTTCTTCTCCACCTCTTCCTGTTTCTGTGCACACAGTCCAGACTTCTGCAGCCAGCGCAGCGCCCTGGACGACATCGGCCTCGCTGCTTCTTCAGAGGAGCAAGGAGGGGAAGAGCACATTAAAAGATGCAGCGTTAAATAAGTAGAACGATGCAGTTTGAAACTAATGGATAGAAAGGAGTTAGGTACTTTCAGACTGGAGGCGTGTTCCTTCAGCGGCGGGGCGGTGGTGGGTGGAGTCGGTTGGGTGGAGCTCCTCTTCTGGAGTCTGCTCTCCAACCCAGTTGTTGATCAGAGGTTTTCTTCCTTTCTGCTCCTGACTCCTCACCTCAGAGGTCGGGCTCTTTGAGCTGCGTTGAGCTGCCTCGGCCTCCTCGCGCCTCCTCTGCTGCTCCTCCTTCAGATCACTCAGTGTGAGTCTGGGTCTCGTGATGGGCTCCTCTGCCGTCATCACATTTCTCCTCCTCCTCTCCTGCCTCCTCTTCACCTCCTCGACTCGTTCTCTCAGACTGTTCACTCTCTCAGTTTCTTTCTCCTTCTCTCTCCTGCGTCTCTCCAGCTCTTCCAGAGCAACTCTTGCTCTTCTCTCCTCCTCCACTCGCCTCAGCTCTCTGTACATTTCTTCTCTGAAATGTCTCCCTCTCTCCTCAGGAGTCATTTCCCTGATGTTCTTCAGAACCTCCATCTCAGAGAGGAGTTGACTCTCGTATACCAACATGTTGCTCTCGGTCACTTGTGCAGATGGACTTGCTCTGTGTGTGTGTCTGTCAAAGGTGTGTGGTAGACTGACAGCAGCAGACAGGAGAACTGTAGTATAAGGACAATGGTGGAACCCTGACATGGTTCCATCCATGATGACCACATAAGTTCTTGTGTCGCGTCAGATTCTGCTTCTGGAAGAATCAGTGTATGAGTGTTGATGTCCAAAAAAAACAAACGTAAACTGCTTCAGCCACTGTAACAGCACCTTTAAAAAAGTACCCAATAATGTTGAGGGTGTCATAAATGTTGAAGCTCCAAATGAATCTGGCCCATACTTGGGCCACATGCTTGTTTTCTCCCGGCTCCACGGCCCGAATCTGGCCCATATACAGCATGATTGTCAGATGCTACTTCCACATCTGGACCAATTCTGCTGCACACACTGAAAATGAAAACAGCTGCAGTCCTGAGCCTCCAGTCATTACTGTCACATTTTTTTTTAAAGATCATTTAATTTTTAAACATTTAGAAAATATTATTTATTTTATATTTATATTGTTATATTTATATTTTCACTTAAATTGTAGCCTGTTGTTTGGGAAGGATTTCACGGCCCACTTGTAATACCCTTGTGGTCCACAGGTTGAGAACTGCTGGGCTATACTGTGTATATAAAATATATTAAAGAGGTGTGTTGGCTACCAGCTCTATAAATAACGTCTCTACATGACATGAAATTGAGGAAGAAGGTTTCTATAAATGCAAAACAGCGTCTGTTTCCAGGAGCAGTTTCCTGACCCCATCAATGTCAAAATCGAACAGTTACTCGATCAAATGATTTTACAAAAAGGAGCCTGCAGTCGATACTGTCACATTCTTTCTTTATTAGGATTATGAAAACAAACTTTAAATTGCGGGGGTAAAATGTCAATGCACAAATCCATCTTTAGATTAACTCGAAAACCCTTATTTCCTGATATTTTGCGGCACAGCTTCATCCGGTTTCATAAGAAATGAAGTGTCGACTTTGATTAATAAACACTGCAGTTATGTCATAGATGAGAAACATTCATTATTCTGTATTTAAAGGCAATTCGTTTTAAAGCCTGGCATTGAAATCTGTGGAACAGTTGTATGAAGAAAAATATATCACAATCGCTTCATCAGACAAACGACACACGCACACACAGATATATCCATCATACGTTGTATGTTTTCCTACTTGTTGACGGGCTATTGTGGCCGGGGCCGGCGCTGGAAGTATGGAGGGAAAAATAGAGAGAGGGATTTATTATCCTGTATTGAAGTTCACCCCAAAAGAGCTAGCATTTCACAGGAGCTGCACGCTGACCTTTCCGACAGCCAAAAATGTCATTGAAGGTTTAAGGCAAAGAAATCCAGTCGTATTTAACCAAGCCTTCAAAATCTTTGACATTTCTTCTGATGTTGCCACAGGATGGCACCCTGAAGACTGAGCGCTGGCCTTCTCATAGAGCGCCGTAGCTCTCTACAGATACAGGCTTCACATGGCAGCAGCCCTTGTGCAAACACCAGTCTTCACTATGAAAAGAGAGGATTTAGAGATACGGCATCGCAGCTGATAGAAGATATGATTTCCCCCCTTTTTTTTTTTTTTTTGTTAAAGCCTCTCTCTGGCTGCTTATTCTCTCACATGAATGGGTTATTAATTAGGAAGGACACACAGGTCACATGGCAACAGTTGCTGAGAGATTATAGAGGTGAAATCAAGATATTGCTGCGCCGCTAATGAGCCCTTTTTCTTCCTCACACATATTCACACTTAAACTTTATTTACTTTTTTATTTTTTTTCCCCTTTCTCTCACACACACCCCCTCCAACACACACACACACACACACACACTTCACTGAATAAGTACGATGCCAGTCCGCATCTTCCCTGCCACTCACTAAATTGGAGAGAGAGCCGCTCTGCGCTCAGGCAGAACTAAACTAGGAAGTGCTAAAGCTGGAGGCAGAAACAAGGGACAAGGATGGGGGTGGGGAGGGGAGGGAGGGGGTGGATTGTGAAGAGAGAGAGAACAGGGGTTGGGAGGGTAGGGGGGGGGGGGGTCGTAGTGTATGTGTATGTGTGTTATGTGTGTGTGTGTTGGAGGGGTGGGGGGGGCACACTCAACACCACTGGATACCACCGCGGTGGTCCCTCACTGATTCACATTCCCCTAATCCCAGTTGGCAAGCTCTTGGACAGGCACACTCACTCCACACACACACAAACAAATGCACACACACACATACACACACATAAACACACACTCACTACCCCCACGCCGTTCTAACTCGCTCACTCTTTTAGAAAATGGACACAATGGTGTGGATGGGTTCGGCTTTAGATGAGGCACAGCCGCAGATTGAAGTCTTTACACTTGCCTAGTCATCTCAGTGGATTGACATCACCTCCAGCAAAGAGGCTGAGCTACTGCAAACATCGCTCGTACTGAGGAGCTAACCCTCCATCAAGGAAACCTGAGTATATGGTTTTTATCGAATCACCAAAACACCAATATTTTAAACATTTAAATACCTTCACTGTGCCGCCCACTATCTTTGGCTGCAAGCCGTCACAGATCTTAATCCCACAAATGATATTTTGAAGTTGCCGTGTAGGTGATGGAAAGACGAGAAAAAATGAAATGAAAAATGGGCTACTGCGTATTGTCTGTCTCTCCTCGGGGGGGCTGTTGAGGTCTGATAAATGTCCTCAAGTGATGTCACTTGAGTCAGCGTCGGTTGAGTCTGAAGACTGCAAGTTTGAAAATGAAGAAGTGAGTTTATCAGTCTAGTGGCTCAACGCTACATTAGCTAACCCTAACCCCAATCTCCCACTGAATTGTAAGTGGTCAGGCTGCATTGTGGGTAAAGTAAGCACCATGTTTTAACAAGGAAGAAGCAGTAATAATGGTGGCCATTATCTTATCAAGATGAATGCAAGTGGTTGCTTGTGGCTGTTTCTGGAGGAGAAGAACTGCAGAAATATCACATCCAAGGCCAAATTGTTCAGACTGTCTGACTCGCGTTAAAATATTTAATCTTTTCAGCTAAGCAACCCAAACAGGAAGAATTATAGAAAAGCATATATATATATATATATATATATATACTGTATATATATATATATCTTTGTGTGATGCAGCGGAGAAAGAAAACAATGTGTATCTACACTGTGGGTGTAGGTAGAAACTTTAGGGAGTTCTGTACGTCTCAAAAACTCTTTGTATGTTAAAAGATGAAAATGGAAACGAGGTTACACACACACACACACACACACACACACACACACACACACACACACACACACACACACACCTGTGTCTTTGGCTAGCTGCCAGGAGTTGTGACATGCAGACGGACTATAGTTTTGTCCATCTGGCTGCGCTTTCACATTTCACTTTCCTTAACATTTACATGTGCATCTTTATTCACACTCAGAATCTCAAACCTGTGTGATTGTATTCTGGGCCTGGCTGCGTGATACGAGCTCTTACCTTGAGTCTCGAACAGCATGCTTAATCAGAAACGTCCACATGAGCTTGAGTGGAATATCCACAGGCTTGAAAAGAACACGTTTTCATGATTTGATTTGATTTCCTCTCTGTGTATTTTGATGTGTAAGTTTGTCATGTACCACTTTGGTTTGTGGTCTCGTGTCCTTTCACAGAAACAATAGCGGTTTGCCTTTTGCTACAGACTGTTCACAGCCAGTCATTTAGAGAAAGGGGGGAAAGATTTTCTATATGAATTAATTACAAATGCTTCGAAATGTCAAGTATAGATAAAGCTTAATACCCTGTCTCCTCCCTTCTGCAACAGAGAAGCTTTTAAATGGCTCTCTGCCAGCCCCTATCTGCCAAACGACACCAAGGTTACTGGGAGAAGCTGAAATATTCATAATATATGCAAAACCACCGCTGTCCATGGACAGTGTTCATTGGAATTCAAGAGCGAGCTTCAAACCTTTGACAACTGCTTAAGTAATTAGTTGCTGGGAGAGCGACACCCCCCTCACACCCCCACACCAGACCCCCCCCCCTCCCTCCCTCCACATAGCTGCTGAAACTGGCAAGTAAATATTAGAGCATTTTATCTTTTTAGTTTGATAGTATAATTGAATGTGTTTAGGAAAGGTTGTTGGATTTCTTGTTATTTAAATTAATCTAAAAACTATTTGATGTGGAATAAGTCATTGTTTAGATTCAGTCAATTGTACGTGCGACTTTCTTCTTTTGTAATATTTAAAAGAATTTGAAATTTCACCAAATATCTTTTTGCTTTTTTGAATTTGAATATCTAGGTAAACTGTTGAATGTAAGAAATTAAATAAATGAACCTTAAATCTATCATCAGGATGCAATTTTAATCAAAGATTTTAAATTTTGCATGACGGAAAAGTCTCACAGCATGCTCATAACTTATGTAATAGTCAGTTTGTTTTTTGGACAAGGTGCCTCATGCCTAATTCTGCTGTATTTGACTTACAGATTTTGGCCGATGTATTATTAATAGCGGACAACAAAGAACAACATGTTTTGTGTTGAAACAATAGCAGAATCCAGTGTTAGACACAGACCTGTGCTTGCTTCTCTGCTGTGTCTTCACCCCCCCACCCCCCACCCCCCCCTCCTGCAACTGCTAGTCACTGGTCAGTTCGTCAAGGCTGGGAGCTGCTGCACAATGAGAATCATGCCCGAATTGGAGTGCAGCCAAAGCCCATTCAAAGCAACTCCCCATGCCTAACGCATTACCCCGGCTTATTAATCTGAAGAGACCGTGTTTTTGTGTTTACTAAGCATGATTCGCTTCTAATTACAGTGAAATAATTATACTTCAAAGGGGCAGGGAGGCAGGATAAGTGTTCAAAGACGAGAGCACCTCTCGTCACAGGGAAAATTGCTTGCCACAACAATGCAGGACAGCAAAATAAATCAAATGGATCGCAGAGATATTAAAGTCTCCTAATATAATCAGTCATTTTATACATTTAAGAGCTCAGTCAGAGTGAATTCCACAAACACAGCAACACACAGAAATATTTCTGTGCATCTGTTGGTCATAATTAAATGATTTTACAGAGATACCGTGGAGTTTTTATAATTTACATTATTATAAATGATTAGAAAGTGATTCAGTGCAGAAGATCCTGTTGAACCATTTTACCATTTATAGACACATTATACTTAGATTTTAAAGATGGCGTCAAAGGGAGCAAAGGGAAATTTAACTAATTGAAAGTTATTGAGTCAGCTTGTGAATTTGGTGAAATAAAAGCTGACTAACTGGGTGTAATATGAACATGTAAGCCTGACTTCAAGGCTTGGTTTGCAGCCACGGCTGGTGTGAACAATTGGACCACCCCTTTTTACGAGCACAAGTGTCCTTGTCCTTGGTAAGGCGAAGGTCGGTGCTTTCCCCCCTCTCTCTCCCGCTGTGGCGCTTCCACCGGCCATTCATTTGGGCCTGTGATCGCTCTAATAACATCTCCATCACATTAAAACCGAACCAGGCTGAGGAGATGTTAATACTCCCCTGCACTCGCTGCCGGGAAATTGGTCATGTATTACAACAAGTGCTTTTTAAGAGCCTCTGTGGCCAAGTCTATGGAAACGGCACATATTCATGGCCGCCTGCATGTGAAGCTCTTAACACGGTGGATTTTCAAGTTGTGACAGTTCAAGGGAAGCAGCGCTGTTAACATATTCAGAATGGTCCCGTAGCAAGGCCGTTCCTCCAATTCCTCTTTGCATCTCCACTGCTCGGCTGACAAGGTTGCCTGCGATTTTTTTTATTTTTTTTTTTAAAGGCAGAGATTAGAGAGGTGTGCAGCAAACACTCAACTCAAAAGCAGGGTCTACTAAAGGGATAATACAGAATTTAAAACACCTGGTGAATAGATGGGAAAGCAGACAACCCCTAGATAGATAGATAGATAGATAGTGTTTAAAGAAAAGCTATAATCTGTATCTATTCGTTTCACAAAAATATCTACATTTGTATTGTTATTAGAATTTGAAATAGTTTGAATTTGTCTTTACGGCTCAATGATGATGTAGAATTTTAACCATGTGAATACTGGAAGGAGAACAGGGGGTTTTAACAGTGGAATATACAATGCAAGTCAGAACTGCATTGCATTGGTTGTGTGTGCATTATGGGATGAGGCTTAAATGAATCTACAGTTGGACTGAAGCGTCATCACTACTGACATAAAAATGGCTCATAATACATCACTGAAAGGTGATTTGAAGAAAGTTGGTTTGAAAAAGGAGAATGGATAAAAAGAGAGAGAAAGAATTTGAAAAAGCCTCTTCAGCTTGTCAGTTTCAGATCATGAACACATTTTTTGTGTGTGTGTGTGTGTGTGTGTGATTTCACAACCGTTTTGTGGACATGTATCCACCGTGGTTTATCCTCATGTGAACGATGTGTGAGTTTCAGTTTGACTGAGAAGAAGTCGTCAAACATTCAGCTTATTATCTGTTCATACTCACATAATATTTGTTTACATACTGAATAGGAACGATAATGATAGATAAATGATAGATAGAGGCAGTGGTCCTCGGCTGGCTGTCACTGCTGGTCACCATGGTGAAGGAGGGATTGATGGCTCCCATTGGCTATTTAAGATGTATACATCATGTTGGTCCAGGGCTGCAGCATCCAGATGGACCCAGGCCATCCATTGTCTGTCAGGGACACAGCTGTCTGCAAAGTGCCGTCCTCCCTTCTCCTTTCTTACAGCGCTAACAAGTCTTTCACACACCACATAGGATGATGTCGTCTATAGGGGCACGAGGGTTTTTCTGTCAGTGCACAAGGTTTTCAAGCACCGAGATGAGGATGAGTGCCGGACTGCATGTGTGAGTCTGCTGACACCACATCAGAGCGGCAAAGCTCAAAGTGGTTTGTTATTCCCTTTTGTCTGAAAAGAGGGAAAATGATTTTCAGTGTTATATTTTGAAGTGCAGAGACTTGAGAATCTAAAGGGAGCATTGTGAAAAGGTGAAGGATACGGTAAAAGAAATGGTTATTGCTGCTGTTTTATTTCTAAAGTCAGCGAGTCTGGTAAAGTGCTGGAATGCTTACATTTGTCTTACAAGGACGATCTGCAGCAGAAGTATCAGTTATCGATTTTAACAAATGCTTGGCCTCACATAATGGATCACAAAATAAGAATTATGTTTTTATTCCTACATCCTTATACATATGAATAAGAATCCAAGTAAGTGCTTATTTAAAGTTGGAATGTGCCTCACAGTTGAAGCAGTTTACAGGATAGCTGTGTCCTTAAAGGGAATTGTGTCCACTCTGACAAAGGACAAAGGATCACCACGTTTCACTCACCAACTCCCAAGGAGAGAGTCAAAACAAAGCATTTCTGGGCCTCAGTGCTCTCTGAAAGGAGCTATTTGTATGTTTTGCTATTGCTACATAGCTAACGTTAGCAATGCTAGCAGAAACGTTGTGAGTTCAGCATCAAACTTCATTCCTTTACTCGCCAAGAGCTGTCTCCAGCGGTGGAGAGCAACTCTCACGTCCAGTCTGCCCTGAAGAAGTAGCTGCTCAGAGGACGTATCACAACCTTTTGTATCGTAAACACGATGACGGCTGAAGCTCTTGACAAGACTGGTAACTCCAACGTTAATTCTTGTCTCTATCACGTCTGAAGTTAGCATGCTAACAGGCTAGCCCCAGCCTGTCTCATCACTTCCTGGTAGCGACTCAAAGTAAACGCAGGAAGTAGCCCCCTGGTTTAGAAGTCAGAGATGAGCAAGCTGAAGTTTGTCTGGAGAGCATTAGGAGGCTCATGCTGGTCGCTATTTACGTTGTTTTGCTTGAATGTGTACAGCAGAGGTGGCGAGCGCTAATTAGCCAAACTGCCGCAAAGATAAAAATATGACCAACATTGAAAATGTGATTGAAAGATTTGTGTCAGTCAGTGATGTTGTTACCTTTAGCCCGCCTACCTGCTTCCAGCTAAGCTAAGCTAACAGCCTCCTGTCTCAGTCTTCTCCTCTACATGAAGAGGCGAATTCCCCAAAGTGTCGAACTACTCCTTTAACCAAACCAGAAGTGTGACGACAGACACACACACATTCCTTCCAGTCAGCCAACCAGCCAGCCAGTTCATCGCTTCCCCCTGTGGTGTGAGGTGGGACTAGGGAAGCATGGAGTTATTCACTGTCTGCCTGCTTGCCTCTAATAGTCTGGCACAGCGTGACTGACGCTGCCCCTCTCAGCCGTGATTGAGTGTATTGATCCTGAGCCGCTGCCGCCGGCGTGCTCCCTGGACAGCAGGCGGGAGGAGACCAACAATCAGATCCTTCACGGAGGGAAAAAGCCCTCCTCATCTGCCTTAATCATCCGATCGATGATTAGCGCGCCGGCCCACTCATGTCTTTCTCACACTGACAAAGACGTCTCCTCGCTCTCTGCTCGCCGCTTGTTTGTTTTGTTTTTTATCCTCACATCCTTGTCTTTATTCTACGTTTGATGCTGCATTAGCTTTGGTGTGAGTGTGTGTGTGTGTGTGTGTGTGTGTGTGTGTGTGTGTGTGTGTGTGCAGAAATATTCTCAGTGAGAAGGCCTTCTGCTGATAATTCTTTTTTTTTTGATTGAAAGCAGAAGACGGGGAAAGAAGTTGATTAGAAAGAGAAGAGACGGACAGAGAGATGTAGGTAGAGACAAAGATGGGGGGTGGGCGTAGTGGGGTGGGGTGTAATGGAATCTGACAGTAGGAACTGTTGAATCACCAGCTGCTTTTTGGGGTTGGGATGCTTCCAACCCCCGTCTCTTAGCCCTCCCTAACCCCTCCCTGCTGTCGTCGGTAGCCAATGGTGCAACCCCCCCCCTCCACCTCCCTCTTCGTTCGGCGTTGATTGGGCAGCAAATTGCTCCCATCACCTGGCATTAGTCCAAGTCTCACCAGTCAAAGCTTTTAATCTGATCATTATCCTGGTGCTAAGCGGCAGCAGCACAGCTTCTGTTTGCTGGAGCAAGATATTGTGGCTGATTGAGTGAGGCGGGCGGCTATAGAATTTCAGCTCCATCGCCGCCGAACCGTTTAAATGTGTGGATTATCAGAACTGGATCATGTGACCTCCCTGTCTGTGCGCTCTACTTCTCAGGCAGCTCCTGCCTCTGTCTCCTTACTCTCTTCTTCTTTTGTTTTTCCCCTCCTTCTTTAAGTTGCTTCCACTCCCAAGGTTACCCCTGTAAATAGGTTTAGTGTCCGCACACCCTCACAGAACACAATGGAGGCAAATAGCAGTGTATTTTCTGACCATTTCACAATCTTCCACTCTCCTGACAACATGTCCTTCAGTGAGGTGATCATACCTCAGCTCAACATGTTTTTTAAAGAGTTTATTCTTTGCCTTTCAACTTGCACAAATGGAACAAGGACTTATCTTGAGTGAAGCATCCACTGAAAGCTCGTAGTGACTGTTCAAATCTATCTGAGGGTGGCAAAAGTAGCTAAGGGTAAGTGTACCATTTGTCCTGAAAGCTATGGACAGAGGCAGCGGCAGAAAGACGGAGAGAAAGTGAAAGAAATACTGAGGTGGAGGCTCTCTGGGTGAGCCATCCACTTCACATCCCCAAGCTGCCTACTCACTGAATTTTGTCGCATTTTATTAAAACTTTTCAAGGCTGCAGCAGCTTCCCCAACAGCGGCAGAAAGTTCAGCACTAAAGAAATCCTACAGCAGACTGTGAAAGGCAAGCTCACCATATGTTCCTTTTTGTTTTTTGCGTCAAACACCCATAAAATGCAAAAACTATCCACGAGCCCTTCGATTGCACGTTGAGTACAGCGGTGTCTAGCACATGATTACGGCAGCCCTTCATCGCACACTGGGGGAAAACTCCATCCAACGGCTTCTAAGTGCTCATTTTCAATTATGTTCTATTAGGAATTCCTGCATCTACTGCCCCTCGCAGAGAACCCACTCCTGCTGCCCACCCGCTAACCTACACACACTCAATCCGCCACCCGAATGGGCCAAGAGCCCGCAAAACACGCCAGGCGGCGAAACAATGCATGATGTAAGTTTTGAGAGCGTCGAGAGGCTCTTCACGCCGAGAATCAGCCCGCAACCCCGTCTCTCGAGATGTAAGGGCGGGCGGTGGAGGGGTGGGGGGGTGGAAGACGCAGAAACAAAATGACTGTTTTTAGAAGATCCACTTCTTCCTGATGAAGAGAAAATCGCCCCCCCCCCCCCTTTGTGGAAATGGCCCTTGTGGACACAGAGGATAACTAACACTAGAGATGGGTAGTTATTGCTCAAGTAGCGTTCTCTAACTCGCAAATAGCCCCTCAAATCTGTGTGGAGGGCTTTTCTTTAATATCAGTGCTGGAGTGCTCCCTCAAAGTAAATGAAGTAAAGAAATTAGAAGAAGTTAATTCCTACTTGCAGGTAACAATCAAAGAACTTATGATTAATTCTGTTTTATGATAATTGAAGAAGTTTATACTTTGTTGGCTGTGCATGCAAAGAGGAGTTAGAAGGAGGCAGTGGACCTCCTCCTCCTCCTCCTCCTCCTCCTCCTCCTGCCAGTGACTAATGCGTGACATCAGTCTTCACTAATGCCCGACTGACAACCAGTCTATTTGGTGTGACACGAAACAACCACCCTGTTGTTTCACTTCCCGATTCTGGAGGAGTTGATGGAGGGTGTTGATTGTTGTGTCGTTCCCATGACAAACAGGAGGCAGGGGAACCAATTAGTTGCAACGGCTTTTAACATTCCCCTCAAACCGGGAGGAGATGCGGAGGTTTGCGCTAAGGTTTGCTGGAGTCTGCCAGTGGCTTAATTATAAAGAGGGGATGTTTTCCCAAGGCCAGCGCATGCAGACATATTACTAATTTATTCTCCGAGCTTGAATACATTGAGTTTTGCATGCAGTGTGTTTTGGATACATATGCTCTACTGTGGCCACATTTATTTGTACTGATGACCACACTTTGCCTGCGCAACATTCGGGACAGGAAAACAAGATAGCCTACAGGAAATTTGCTAATTCAACAGGAAAATAATAGGAAAAACATTGAATTAAAAAAAATTCCTTTATGATGATGGACTCAACCTTATGGCAGCCTTCAGTTGCAGCACTCTTTCTCCTCATAATCTCCTCCTCTCTGGGGTCATGGGAGGTTCAGGTCCATATCAGCATATTTTCTGCAGTGGGCAGGGAGACCCCCTCAGGTCAGCAGTCTGTCACAGGGTCAATGACAAGTCTATTAATTTCAATGATATATTTAAAATTAATCTAAAGATATTGAAAGCACACGCAGGTCTGTACGTGCTGTCACTGTGAACTCATGTCCATGTTGTGTTTATACCAGTTAATTATTTAAAACCTCCTCATCTGATGCTGTTAGATACAATCCAAGAGTTATGAATTCACCTGTTTATATCCATTTTTAATTTTATCAATGAAAATTATAACGAAAAATATCTGTTGTGGATCTTTTTCCCATGAAATCACAAAGTGAAAACAAAAAATACAATTTAAATTTTAGACAATTTAAGTAATGTAACGGTGTCATTTCTTCCTCAGACGTGATTTAACTTAGCATAGCCTGTTCGGATGCTAATTAGCATCATCTCACATTTCTTATTTTAGCCAGTAATGTTAACAGCTATGTTAGCATATGATAGCCAGTTCTGTTAGCTAAGATTACTGATCCCTTGAAAGTAAGCTAACATTTATCATGTTTTATTTTAAGTGTGCCATCTTTTGTGTTTCTGGAATCATCACCTGGTTGTTTACCAAAATAATTTATTTGCTGTATTTATTCAATATCTGACGGTTTAGCTTCTTATCTTAAGCTAAACAGTGACAGCTAATAGCATTTAGCACCAAGTATTGTCCTCTTTTGAATTTTAACTCTGTTACCTCTGTGTATCTCGACATCTTTGGAAATGAAGGAAACCTCAGTGATTCATAAATGAGGCTTAAATAAATAAAGGAAATGAATGAATTTAGCCGTAGTGTCAGAATGCTCAGGAAATGTAAAACAAGACTCGACTGAAACGTCTCTGTATTTAAAGAATCCTGTTCAACATGATTTAGCTTCGCCCGTGTTTGGCCATATAATATAATATACTATATTTATAAAAGTAAAGACACACCAGCAATCGACTAAAATGGCCAAGAAGAGTAAAGTGCATCACCGTTAGCTGGATTTCGAGCAGTTTTCAAGGGTTTCATGGTGTATTTTTTTTTTTTTTTCCCTCTCACACATCATCTGCCGGCTGCTGCTGACTTGTTGGACTTCACTGTGTAAATGGTTCACCACATACGGCAGCTGCAAGCTTTCGGGCCAACTTGTTGAATTTGATGGATAGTGAAAAGGCCTTCGGGCTGCGTGTGTTGGCCCTCCGTACCCCATGCTTTCTTTCCTTCTTTCTGTCTTTGTTTCTTCCTCTCCGACTTACTCTGCGCGCCTATTGATTATCAGAACTTCCTCTCGACACTCGGATACATTACCTCGTCTCCTCAGCGTGTCTTCGCTGCTCTGACTGTTGGAGGTTCTCCAGCACTCTCCAAACAGGTCTGATCCTTAACAAAGGTGAGGGGCTGGAGCTCGTTGTGTTCCAGCACAGCAGAGGTGAACGCAGAGAGGTCTGTGTTCCTGGCACACGATTCCTTCAGCATGCTGTCACGTCTCTTCAACTCTCTCCTTCTCTGATGTTACCTGACAGGTGAGGGTGTGTGTGTAGGTGTGTTTGTGTATGTTGTTTCATGCATTCTGCAGTCGGGAGGTGAGGGGGGGGAGGAAGACAAGCAGCAGTATATGGAGAGGGTGCGAGGGAAAGGATGCTAGGAAGAAAAGAGGTGGGAGGTAAGTAGGTAAGAGACGAGGGGGAGTTGGGTGTATATGTGCATTGTGGATCTATGTGTGTAAGTATGTGGGCATCTGTGTGTGTGTGTGTGTGTGTCTATTGATTTGTGTATTTGTGTATTTGTGTGTGTGTGTGTGTGTGTGTGTGCCATGGACAGGGAGGGTGTGTGATGGCAGTGCCTTCAGGCTCCTCCAGGCGTAAGAATCAGTGAGCAGGTGGAGCGCACCGGCAGCGCTGTCTTCTGACGAGTCCCCGCCGTCTCCTGTTTTGTCAGGACCCCTGGAGCGAAGACCAGGGAGTGTGTTGGTGTGTGTGTGTGTGTATGTGTGTTGAGCGGTTGGGATGCACTGTGATCATTAGGATTCACAATGGCTTTGACAGCGGGGCTCTGGAGCAGTGGACACAGCATATGCCCAGGGAGATAACTGGTTGGCTGACTGGTTATCTTACTGGCTGGCCGGTACGCAAACTTCATCCACTCTGCTACTAAATCCAAATCCTGTAATTCAAACAGACCTGGCTCTGGATGTGAGGCCCGCTCTGTAGCCGACTCATGCTATTGCATCAGGCAGGAGTCTGAATTATTTGTTCGCTTTCAAAGTTGCGATTAATTTTGCATCAGTCTTGTTTTTATTCAAGTGAATTCAAAGCGGCAGAGAGAACATGTTGATTTTGTAATGTGAATATTTGGGACTGCTGCTTCAAAAAAAAGGCTTTTATGTGGTAATGTTTCCTGAAAGCATTATTTGTTCTTACATACAAGCTCTTGACAGAGGAAGAGGTGAATGTGTGTGTGTGTGTGAGTGTGTGTGTGTGACTATCCTAAGTGTGTAAGTGGCTCAGGTGGTAAAGAAAGGACGTCCTAATAATAGGCCCCTGTCTCCACACTGGTCCACAGGCTGTAGCCGTATCGATTCTGCCTCTCCATCTCCTGCGTTGCCCAGCATCGTTATAGACCAGATACCGAGGGTTTAGTTTGGAATCTTGTTGCAGCGCAGAGCAGCGATTTCTCCGACCCGAGCTGGATAAAGCCGAACGCCCTGGGGGAGAGGCAGCAGTGGTTTTTAATTGTTTGTAGTGTTAGTTGGCCACGCTGGAGGCGAGCTCTCCGGGGACGGGCCTCCAGCCGGGGTCCTGACCTCGCTACGTACACACAAACACCGATGACAAAATGAACACACACATGCACAAAGCATCGGACAGGTAAACTGGAGCAACAGCCTGAATACACACAACCGCCGGGAGAGTAAATGAGAAAACCAATTAACATTAATGCTGAGAATCCACATAGTTTTTCTAATACGTTGAAAACATGACTAACTTTACATTTTTTCTTTACAGTTTATTGGACATAAGTTAACGAGCCCAAACTCATTAATACCTCAGTATGGCCTCTGTGGAAAATATACTGCATGAGCTAAATGTGCTTTGATTTTTGCTTGAGTGCCTTTTAATCGTTTGTAGACTATAATCTCTGGCGACAGTGAGAACCCAAATGGACGTCTCATAAAGAAAATCTAAAATCTTCTCTGCACGCAGGTTTTTTTCTCCCCCTCTTCTGTAGAAGTGGTTGTTTTATCCTTTGATCTACAGTACATTAAAGTAATACTGTGGGTTTGAAAAACCATTAGATGGCCTTTTGCAGGGCAGCAGGTCTCTTTTAAAAGCACAATGAACCTCTGTACAGATCAGGTTAGAAACTTAGTTAAAGGCACAATAACACATAGTCTCAAATTAGTCTTAAATGGTGTTAGCCCTCAAATAAGACCGTTGACTCCTGACCTGTGCTGCTGCGGTCCAATTACACCTACGGCTTTTTCCTGTTTTCAGCCGTTGGGAGTGAGACGGCGATTTCTCCGATTCAGTCGAGAGTTAAAATATTCACATGCTGTGTCTTTTGTCTCTCTGCCCGCCCGTCTCACTGTCTATCACGCTCCCCGAGTCTGTCTGTCTGTCAGGGTGGCAGGTCTTGTTGAATAGAGAGTGGGTCATCTCCCTGACAGAGCTCAACTGGTAGTTATGGCAGCCTCGCCACGGCTGGCTGGCTCCACAGTCACCAGGAGACGGGGGAATCATCAAGCCTGTCCTCCTGCTCCACCACACACACGTACACATCTGTGTCCCACACGCTCACGCTCCCGCTCTCATAGACACACAACATGCTCCTATAATAACAACGGAGAGATAAAGTTGTAAGATGATGATGACAGACAAGGACATATCTGTCAATTTTCTAACCTTATTTGTAGCTTACAAATGCCAATTACACCATATCACTATCATTGTGAATTAAACTTCAACTCAAATTTAATCTTCACCAATAAATATATATGTATATATTCAGTGTGTTGGTATTGGTAATTTAATTAGTGCAATAAAAATACTTTACTTTGTAATATCTTCAGTTGCATTGGCCACATAGATATTTGACATTCAGCCGTTGTGCCATCTGTAGTTTGACCACTCTCTATATTTGGTCTTTAGTTGCTCCATGTCATGATTTGATCACTGGGTAATATGCTAGAAGAGTGAAACAGCTAACGCTAGCTAAACCACCATCCGTATAGATATATGCTATCGCTAATGTGGAACAAATACAACACTGTGTGTCATGAGCAAAAAATAAAGGCTAATGGAAGTCAGGGTTAAAGTAAGCTAGCTTTCCAAGTGGAAGCTAGTTAGTAGTTAGCTAGCTAGCCTTGATAGCTTCACTATTTGAGAAGCAAGAGAAAGGTGAAGTTTGAAAGCCAAAGTTTTGTGAGTTTGTTGAAGAGAAGTGTTTGTAATAAATAAAACATTCCTACAAACTGTTTCATCCACTTTTGAAAAATCAATAAATATTCAAAACAATAGCAGAATTACAATTATTTTGATTTATATCTCCAACATAGAAATTCAAATGTAGTTGAGCTTTAATATATTTTGACTCCTCAGAACGAGGATAGTTACTGTAAAGGGGAGAGAAAAAGGGAAAAAAAAAAAGGCGTAATACTCTACCAGTGAACGTCCCAGTTATTCCACAAAGCCAATAGTGTTTTAATCTTCTTCGCCACTTAATGTCCCATTTAAATGTTCTGCAGCCTTCAAATATGAATCATGAATATCTGCACCCGGGGGTTGGCCAGCACAGTCTATTAGAATACATCACTACCGTACCAGGGGACCACTTTGTGCATCCCTCTAAAATGTATCATATCTCCACTGTAGAGAGGGAGACATGACTTCATGTGTCTTGTGATGTAAGTATTATTACAATTCATGAAATTCAAACACTTATGGCAGGGCCATTAATTTGAACCATAAGCTGTTGGGGAGAGATTTACAGTGGAGTTAAGGGCGATCGCACCATTAAAGGACTTGGGAGGAAGATAGAGAGAGAGAGAGAGAGAGAGAGAGATAGCTGGTTGGAGCTGGAGCTTGGCAATAGCAGCAGCTGTTTGAATTTCTTCATGTATAAATGCAGCAATTAATATTTTTGTTTCATGCTCTCAGGTCAAATTCGCAAACATTTCCTTCAGAATTAGAGGGGGAATAGTGGAGTTCTGAAGGTTCACCAGTTAAAACATAACCCCTGACTTCTGCCTCGGCTCCATCTCGGTCTACAAAGTGCTGAATTTTGCATGAGCGCCTGAGCGTATAGCAACTGGAACCCTATAGCGTTGTTTACTGATACTTCCTTGAGGCGTCTCATTCCGCACAGCCCATTCTGATAAGAGTGCGAGCAGCTGAGACCTGTCTCCCGTCGTTGCTGTGTGATGGTCTTGTTATACAGCAGAGCATGAAGAAACAACGGGCAGAGGTCAGGACATGCAGACATACTTCTCTGCTTCAAAATGACCAATCAGGAAGTCTGCTCCCAGCCAATGTTCATTTCTCAGATAGAACTGGCACAAACTGACATGTGACTCACAGCAGAAATTGTCTGGGTCGTCCTTAATGCTGTAAGTGCAAAGAAATGTATTTCCCTGTTCCGAGAAAATCGATTTTACTGTGATACGGGATGACAAATAGAAACTTTTAAACTATATTTAGTGAAAGATTACGTAGCCTGCCATGCTGTATCTGGATCCATTAGCACAGCAACTGGAAGCAAGCTAGCTCGGCCCGCTCCAAACGTAAACATGTAACATGCAACATGTTAAAGCTCCATATTTTACACTTCTGCTGTGTTTTATTTTGAAGTGTTGATCCATAAGAAGATGGATTTGTGGTTTTAAGAACCAAAAACCATCTCAGTGTAGTTTTACATCTCCTCTCTCAGGCTTCTCTCTTGGATGGTGGGTCCAGGTGGGCGGGGCTTGGTGGCTGCTTTGTTGTGACATCACAAAGTTCCAGAAGTCCTGACGACTGGATTTAAGGCTCAGTTTCTGAATACAGGCTGTGTGCATTTCTCTGTGGACTGAGGCTTTGATACTTTCACAGTATTAATATAGAAGCTAGAGCTGATCTATAATCACACTACACATGGACACAGACCTTTAGACTGGATTGAGCTTTAATTAGCCTGCAATCTTGCTTGCTATGCTAAGCTAATG
The DNA here is from genome assembly GCF_002260705.1 of Seriola dumerili. Lineage (NCBI taxonomy): Eukaryota > Metazoa > Chordata > Actinopteri > Carangiformes > Carangidae > Seriola > Seriola dumerili. The sequence goes on along the minus strand of NW_019174360.1, from coordinate 646,196 downwards.
GTCTCTTAACGGACAGATGAACAAGTGGTATCTTAGCTAACTCTGCAAAAAGAAAGCAAATAAAAAAATATCAAAGTATTCCCTTAATGTTTCTTGACTTGACAGAAATACAAATAGGTCCTTGACAACTAAACTGGGTTAAGTAATGATTGGAAACACGACATGAACAGTGAAAGCAACAAACCAGAGAAAAGAAAAATCAACCTTTCCTGAGTTTTAGTTGAATCTCAGCTGACTGTAATCTGCTACGAGCGGCTCAGGCTCTGTGTTTGCTATCATTTGTCACATGGCCACAGTGTTATGGGTTCAAACAGAAATTTGCAATGGCTCATTGCACTCCAACAGCACAGTTTTCCATCTCCACTCTCCCCTTGGCCCAGTTTCATTATCCTCAAGGTATTCAAGGAGTAATGGCTTCTAGGGCCAGAAACCTATTGGCCATTTCAAGTTCTTTGGCCAGACCTCCACAGTTATTGTTCAGGAACTGTGTGTGAGTGTTTGCAGAGACGGGATGGTATCCTGAAAAGATTTGTACAGTTAAATGCAGCTGTGTTTGCTCACAACCCTCTGTGCCTTTCTTAAAGCTGTACACCTTTTTATAAATCAGATTTTAAAATAGATTTAACAGTAGAAAAGCAGAAAGTCATAGATTATTTATGTGAAGTGTAGTCTTGATTCTCACATGCTGTAACCGATCAGGAAATCTTCCACATGAACTGACAACTGACAAAGTATATGAAGTAGAAAACTGTGTTTGTTCCGAACATTAAATACGTTTCCATGCCAGCAACAACAATTAAGCAACGTAGCAGTGTCAACAAGTCAAAATGACTTTGTTTACATACCTAAAATTCAGGTTGTGTGTTTCTACAGGGGAAAAAAAGAAGTGTCTTTACATGTGAACATGGTCTAAGAACCAGGCCGTCTTTTCTCCGAGGAGCTGCTGTAGTGTAACTTCAGCTCCATTGAGCATCACCCTTCACTGGGTTTGAGGTATCTGATTGAGTCCATCCATGTGGAGCGCTATTGAATCAAAAGAGTAAACCTCAAGGACATGGTCCACCACACACACTTCTGCTGTGCGGAAAGCTTAGGAAAATCCTCCGGCACGCACAAGAAACTGTATTTTCGTGCAGGTGCACACACTTAATAATGACTGTAGTGATAACAGTAGGTGCAGATGAGGGTTTAAAATGTTGTCTGTCATAAATAAGTAAAGGCTTTAAAATCTAATTTACAGTCAAGTCAGAGAAAATCTGTATAATATAAAGTTAAACAGACATTTTATTGTCGCAGTTTATTGCGTTTGACTCAGAGGCTGTAATGGAGTAGCAGCCAGTGATTTATCATTTAATCTCAGCATGTGTAATCTGTTCTCCACAACCCCGGTGAGATGTTTTTCTCATAATTATATTGTTCTTGATTGTCGGACGTTGATTCACATTAGCGGTTGAAAGGCAAATTCTTGTTCAGAGGGAGATTTGTCTCATTTCATGGAGCCAGCAGAGAGAGACGCAGGGAGCTGCTGAGAGATGGACTGGTCAGCAACAATAACCCTGCACTCACCACTGCAGGAGACAACGCTGTACTACCGTAGACTCGGCTGCACCTCTCAAGTGGTTAATTAAATGAGTCCAAGCACAGTGCTCGTGCACAACGCTTGGTTTACCATAAACAATGTGATTAAAGCGGCCATGGGCCAGCCAGAAAGTAGAGTTGAAAAAATAATAATTCAGATCACCATGGAGATGTGTGAGGAAAAAAAAAAAGGTCTGAATGCAGATAGGGATGTCATTATTACTTTTTTATTCATTATTTTCATAATGACTGTCATTATGCGCAGGCTCTGATTGAATTCCATTTTGTTCGTCAGGTTTGTGGCGAGCGGAATAATTATCACTTAAGTGATATTAAGATTCATGCTGAACATTTTCATGGTCAGAACCTCCACATGTTTGGCAAAAGGATGGGCTCATCTTTGAATATAAAAGAAAAGACAAAGAAATTGAATGTTTTTTTAGATGTGGAAATTAGTTCTGACTGATAATAATGTTAGAGACTATTTTAAATACTGATTAACAGCCATTATTTTTATTAGCATGATCAGTCTTAGCAACTAGGAGTGGGAATATTACTCATAAATGTCTATTTCACATAAATTTAAATTGCATTGCGTTATGGTTTTGGTTTGATTGCTTATTAGCAGATGATCCTCAGGAACAACATCATTTCTTCTACATGCAAAACTCCGATGCAGTCATCAACTCATGGAAACTGATGAAAACAGATGATTACATCATTGGAAGTGTAATTATCTGTGGACTAATTCATTTATAGCATGTGAAATATCAGCATTGATTAAATCTGTGCAGCCATTAAAAAGTCTTTTTTTTTTTTTTTTTTTTTCCAGGATGAAAGATAATATGGATTTTAGCTGCAAAGAGACTCATCCCTTCTTTTTCCCTGTTTCCTTTTCTGGATGTGACAGAAGAGCTCCAGAACAAATCTCATGAAATTTGGCTTCAATTCCAGCAGTTGTGATCAGAGAGGTGTTACGTGTTAACGTCAGCGATCGTGTCAAACATTACAAATTTTACCGTCTGCTGACATTTGCATTTCATCATAATCCATGATCTTACCTCTCCTCAGTGAGTGCTGCTGAGGTGCTCTTGAGCAAGGCGGCAAATTCCCAGCATTTCCAGTAGAGCTCAGATCAACTGCAAATGTAAAAGCAAAATTTCAATCAGGAATTATCTTTTTAACCCCTTAATTCCCGGTGTCTCACAGTATCATATATACAGTGCAAGAAAGTAACTAAGTAGATTTACATAAGTGCAAATGAGGAACTGTACTTAAACTTTAACTGAGTATTTATACTAGTTTATACTAGTATAAATGCATATATATATATATATATAATATATACATACATACAGTATAAACTGTAACATCAGTTAACAGTGCATAAAGTAGTAGAATTATCTCCACCTGAAATGCTGCTTACATGTTAATGCATTATTATTATTAATTATTATTATTATTATTATTATTATATAATAATATTATTATAAAAATAATCCACAAAAAGCTAACATAAAAATAACAGAAGCTTTTATTTTGACATTTTTGATTAGTTAAAATTGTAATTTAGAGCTTTTATTTGTAATTGAGTATTTTTACATTAATGGAGATGCTGCTTTTACTTTTATATTTATTCAGCTATATGATATTAATTCAAACCCGTGACGCGACACCGTCATATTTGACTTCTTCACTCGACTTTAAATAAAGGTTTTGTAGATTTGAAGAATGCAGTTCGTGCTGGGGCCAGGTGTTCTGTTGGGGCTCCTCGTAACCTGCTGGAAAAACAAGTCACACCTCCGGACTTTAACTGATTTTAATTGTTTATAAAAAATGATTTTTGAACTGACGACATTTCTCAGACGTCAGCTACAAAAAGTGACCTCACATGACCTTTGTTTTTACACAGCATCCCCCTCCGGCATCCAAATTAATTCGTATTAATGTGATGGAGTTTTATTACAGTAAGACGTCTAATAGATATACAGCAAAAAATTCCAGGCTGAGTATTATTATTATTATTAATATTTGAAATCCACCTATTGAATTCTTGTTAGCACGGATGAACTTTTCCATTTTGAATTGTCGGAGTATGTGGACACAACATGTGCTCACACATCGGAGGACTGTGTGTCAGTGCTTGTCTCGCTGTCTTCTCCCTGCGTCTCTCTCTCTGCCTCGCTCAGGCAGCAGGCGGGCCTGCAGCCTACCAATGTGTTCAGTGAGGGGATTTGGCCGGGCTCTAATCAATCACTGACAGATTACCTCCAAAGCCACTTCCACAGCCATTAAAGCAGGACAAATGCAGAATTGCAACTGAACAAGTTGGAGTTTTTAAGCCAACACCAGGACTTCCTGGTTATTTGTCAAAGTCACAGCCGCTGAGCCGCATGAGTGGCTGCGCGAGTGTGTGGGGCTCAGAGGCAAGCTGGTCAGGCATTCGCTGTGTGTGTGTGTGTGCTTGTTGTGTGTGTGTGTGTGTGTGTGTGTGTGTGTGCTGTGGTGGTGTTGTGTGTGTGTGTGTGTGTGTGTGTTGTGTGTGTGTGTGTGTGTGTGTGTGTGTGTGTGTGTGTCAGGGAGAATGAGGGAGAGAGCAAGAGACAGTAACAGAGTGAGTGAGTTATTGTTACTGTATGTATGTGTGTGTGTGTGTGTGTGTGTGTGTTTTTATGCTCTCAGGTGTGTGTGTGTGTGTGTGTACATGCCGTCGGCTGTGTCGCTCTCGGCCCAGTGGAGCTTACAGTAAATCACATTCCCTTTATTGCCAAATTTAGCAGCTTATGCTCAATAGGCTCTGCTCAAATATACGCCGTGTCCCATCAGGGCGTTAGTCTGGGCTCATAAAAGAGGATCGGCCACACACACACACACACACACACACACACACACACACACACACACACACACACACACAGAGAAGACGACTCATTCCCTCCAACATTACTTCCCCTCTTCTTTATCTGAGCAACTGGAAACAGTCTAATCTCCTTTCTCTCCCACTGGATTTCCTGCTTTGAGATTCCCCCTCCATTGTCCCCCCCATTCACTGGGGCTTTGTTTATACCAGCGTACACTTCACAGGACACACTAAGAAATTGGATATCATCATTTCCACACTGTATTACCAAGGGAGCAGGGTCTATTCTAAATGTATTGTACACTTTATAAAGAGTGGACATTTTATCCTATAAGCTTCCCTCTTTGCTCAAATTGATTGTGACATTTTTACGTCGCCGCAGACATGGCAGGTTAAGTGATGATAATTATTTGGAGGAGATGAATAAAAAATATGAAATGTGTCTGGTAGAGGTGACATCAAAGCAGCGGGTTCTGTTGCATGTTTCTTCCCTCTTATACCGCCAATATGGAGCGTTTGCACCACAAGGTTTGATTAGCGTGACGTTCAATGAGCGCTTTGATTAAGCTCTTATTGTGAAAAACGGCTTTGTTTTTCCTTCTTCTTGTGTTTCACTTGTAGCAGCGATTTAATAAATAACACACGAACAGCAGCATTAAATCAGCTTTTATTTTTCATTTTCAGAGTGAAAAGAAATACATAAATAAAAGTGCAGTGTTGAAGTGATGAGGGCCGACACTGAAGTCCGCAGGCAGTGGAGTTGAAATTTAGCTGGTCATGTGACTATGACTCCCCCCCCACCACCTCCCCTCCCTCCTCCCTTCATGACCCCGGAGAGAGTAGGGAGGGGGGAAAAAAAAAACACCCCATACCAACACAGGAGGCGGGATTGTATTTGTAGGTGTGTGTGTCTTTGTGTGTGCATCCTTTTGTGCACTGAGGGTTGTGTGGGCGTCCATGCTGTGTAATGTGTGTGTGTGTGTGTGTGTGTGTATGTGTGTGTGTTCCTCCACCACCACCCCCCACCCCCTCCTATTCAATTAAGAGCTTAAGCTCATTAGTGGCAGACTTACATCATTACCTCTCCAATGGCTAATGAGTTAAAATCTATTTAGATTTATGTTGCCGTTAAATCTCCTCTACCACAAACACACACACACACACACACACACACACACACACACATATACACACACAGTTTTTTTTTGTGTCACAATCACAAATCAGAAAAAGGTGTTATAAAATTAAACCTGCAAGTGTCCTGCAGAAGATTTTCCATATCAATGTGGGAGCCTTTTATAGCAACACTGCATATTCAACACACTTGAATTATACCTTTGCCTTCAGTATGTAAATCAGAGAGCAGCCTGATAATGTAACTGCACGCTATAACACGCACTCCAACACAAAGCCCTGTTTTCCTCACTTAACGCGTTTTAGGATTTTCTAATTACTAACTAATAATTAGCGCTGCGTAACAAAAAGAACACTTCTTTATGAAGCTATTACACAGCAATTATTTGAGTTTTCAATCAATTTTAATTACAAATCCTTGATTGCATTGCAGGCTTGACAAATTTAATGAATTGATGGAATTATATATTAGAAAAAAAGAAGAAAAAAGACAAGTAATTATAGACAGTTGCAGCTCAGGCCTGAAGGAGTGTGTGATGTGCTGCAGTAAACAAAGGCTGGGATTGAGAGCAGGTGGAGGGAGGAAACATGCACCTTTCTGCATGTGCATGAGGGGCAGGATGCACAGTTGACCCCCCTCCCTCTCCTCTCAGATGACACTCATGTTTACACTCTCCCGCCTTGGGTTTGATTTAGGATCCTCTCTCGGTATCAAACTTGTGGGGGTGATCGGGAACAATGAGCTGACACTTTCCTCCATCTTTGATGTCTTGTTTAACCGCGGTCTCCCCCCGCTGATGCTTTGATAACGCACTAACTGGGACATT
>NW_019174360.1:632297-634797 GCF_002260705.1 Seriola dumerili | reverse complement strand
GATGGGTGTACGTAAGGTGAGGGGTATCTGCACACGACTGACTCAGGGGTGGAGTAACACTCTGCTGTAACCTGTGATAGCCTGCTTATTACCGCCATAATGCCTTTATGTGTCACCGTGATACGTGACACGTTTTTAGTGGATGTGTCGGGATATTGATCAGAAAGTGAGAAAAAAAGTGTCGTTTTTTAAACAAGAGATGGAGGTTTTTGGTGTCAACAGCAGGTCTGGGGTCAGCTCAGGTCTGCATCATTTCAGCCACAAAGCTGATCTAAGATCAGTGCCACTAAAATTTCCCGCCTCCTCCACCTCTGGTTTCCCTCAGTTTAATTCACTCCCGTGTTAATTCCAGCATTAAAAGCATTATCTCACTTTCTTTGAACTCTGAATCCCCCTCAATGTTTGAAGTTTCTTCATTTTATGTAATGTGTCATTTTCAGAGGTTTTTAATCAAATCAAAGCTGTGGATTTTTCTCTTTTTTTCCCCCTCCCCTCCCTCCCACCTTCTTTGCGAGCCGCTGCCCCCTTTTTCTGAATTTTAAGCAGACCCCCGCTCATCTGCCTTTACTCCTCGCCGGCAATCTCCACCACCCATGGCCCGGATTCTCGGGCAGATATTAAAACATTCAGTGTGGAAGCGTTAAATATGCTAAGGACTTATTAAAAAAGAAAAAAAAAAAAATCCAACTTCCACTTTGGAATATTCCGCACCATTAGACCTCAATAGACATGGCGGCATTACAGCTTATCCTTTACATTGTGCCTTCAAATGAGAAGGCGCCGTTTCTAATTAGGTTATTGCCATGGAAGTCTTAAGTTAAATTGTGCATTGATGTGCGGAGGAGCTCGCCACTCATTTGGCCCGATGACGGAGGACGCAGACGAGAGCCTTTTCTTTTTTTTTTTTTTTTTTTTTTACAGGGGGCAAAGAAAATGACAGCTATGAGAGAGGAAAGGTCTGACTGTATCTCTTGCCACCGCTGGCTCTTCTCTCGGCCGGCTCTGGCTGGATGATCTGATTTTGTTTAACAGCGGCCTTGGCTAGATAGTGGCCGTCTGCTGCCGCTGCCCTCCACCCCACCCCACGCCACTCCCCTTTGCCCCCCCCCTCCCCTCCTCCGCTCCCCACCATCACCGCCTCCCGTCTGCAGCTCAGTTTGAACGTCTTGATTAGCGAGGCATCTCGCAAGTAAGTCGGACACTTTTGTGTCTGCGAGGCGGCAAAGGTGTGCGTGCACGTTAATGAACAATGGCTCATTGGGCATGAGGCAGAATGTGTGTGTGTGTGTGTGTGTGTGTGTGTGTGTGTGTGTGTGTGTGTGTGTGTGTGCTGTGTGTGGTGTGTGTGTGTTGTGGTGTTAAGCTTGGCAGGCTGCCCAAGGGGATGGACACAAAGGATGTTGAGTGGCTGGGCGTGTGGGCACAGCATCACTGAGCTGCCTGTGGCCTCTGGGAGATGGACACAAACTGGAACAAGAGCAAAAACAACTGCTGCTGCTGAACAGCTTTGAATTTCACGCCGTCTATTGAAAGCAATTGATCATCTGATTGTTTTTGGGGTTTTTTTTTTTCAAATTAATTGATTAACATTATTGGTCTGAAATTTAAAGGAATAGTGAAAAAACACCGGTGACGACTCTGACCTCTTCAGATATCACATGAATGACGACCAGCAGCAAATCTTTCACATTGACACACTGAAACTAGACACTGCATTATTTTTCCCTCTTTTTGTTTGAGCAGTGATATGATTACTAAATAATAGCTGCCTCTATTTTTCTGTCAATCTGTTAATCAACTAATCATTTGAACAAATGACTGATAATCGTCCCCGTCTCCCAGAGTCTGAGGCGACATCTTCAAATGACCAACAGAGTTACAGAGTCGGTTTACAATTTGATACGAAACTGGAAGAGAAGCAGAAATCTTCAATTTGGAACCTGAAAAATTCAATTATTTATTCACCGTTTATATTTGATTAATGCTACAATAACTAAATAACTGAAAACAATGACTAAAATATCTGCCTTATTTTTCTCCCGATCGGTTTAATCTGCATCTTAAATGTCTCGTTTTGTCCGGACCAACAGTTACAGAGTCGGTTTAAGCAATGATATGAAACTGAGAGAAGCAGCCAAAATCTTCACATTTGAGACACTGAACTGAAAATGTGATTATTTTCTTCCTCTTTTTGTTTAACAAAGATACAATAATTAAATTAACAGAAACAAGAGTGGACCTTTTCTGTCGATCGATTAATCGACTAATCATTTTTAAACGAAACTTGTCCATCCCAGTCTCCCAGAGTCTAAGTGACATTTTTATATGTTCAATTTGTCCCATCCAACTGTCACAAAGTTCAGTTTTAAACATGATATGAAATTGTAAATCCTCGTATTTGGAGGAGCTGGAACCAGAGAAGTTAAATATTTTCACTCGAAAAAAGTGACTTTAAATCTGTGTAGGCTCGTCTGGGAAGAAAAGGTGTTTGTATGCTTAA
>NW_019174360.1:632022-632272 GCF_002260705.1 Seriola dumerili | reverse complement strand
TTGGCCCGATGGCGGAGGACCCCGACGAGAGGCTTTTTTTTTTTTTTTTTTTTTTTTTCTACAGGGGCCAAAGAAAATGACAGCTATGAGAGAGGAAGGATCTGACTGTAATCTCTTGCCACCGCTGCTCTTCTCTCGCCGGCTCTGGCTGGATGATCTGATTTTGTTAACAGCGAGCCTTGGCTAGATAGTGGCCGTCTGCTGCCGCTGCCCTCCACCCCACCCCACGCCACTCCCCTTTGCCCCCCCC
>NW_019174360.1:627373-631997 GCF_002260705.1 Seriola dumerili | reverse complement strand
TGGCAGGCTGCCAGGGGATGGACACAAAGGATGTTGAGTGGCTGGGCGTGTGGCACAGCATCACTGAGCTGCCTGTGGCCTCTGGGAGATGGACACAAACTGGGAACAAGAGCAAAAACAACTGCTGCTGCTGAACAGCTTTGGATTTCACGCCGTCTATTGAAAGCAATTGATCATCTGATTGTTTTGGGGTTTTTTTTTTCAATTAATTGATTAACATTATTGGTCTGAAATTTAAAGGAATAGTGAAAAAACACCGGTGACGACCTCTGACCTCTTCAGATATCACATGATGACGACCAGCAGCAAATCTTCACATTGACACACTGAAACAGACACTCATTATTTATTCCCTCTTTTTGTTTGAGCAGTGATATGATTACTAAATAATAGCTGCCCTATTTTTCTGTCAATCTGTTAATCAACTAATCATTTGAACAAATGACTGATAATCGTCCCCCGTCTCCCAGAGTCTGAGGCGACATCTTCAAATGACCAACAGTTACAGAGTCGGTTTACAATGATACGAAACTGAGAGAAGCAGCAAATCTTCACATTTGGAACCTGAAAAATTCAATTATTTATTCACCGTTTATATTTGATTAATGCAACAATAACTAAATAACTGAAAACATGACTAAAATATCTGCCTTATTTTTCTCCCGATCGGTTAATCTGCATCTTCAAATGTCTCGTTTTGTCCGACCAACAGTTACAGAGTCGGTTTACAATGATATGAAACTGAGAGAAGCAGCAAATCTTCACATTTGAGACACTGGAACCTGAAAAATGTGATTATTTCTTCCCTCTTTTTGTTTAACAAAGATACAATAATTAAATTACAGAAACAAGAGTTGACCTTTTCTGTCGATCGATTAATCGACAAATCATTTTAAACAAACTTGTCCATCCCAGTCTCCCAGAGTCTAAGGTGACATCTTTATACGTCTCATTTTGTCCGTCCAACTGTCACAAAGTCAGTTTACAATGATATGAAATTGTAAATCCTCGTATTGGAGGAGCTGGAACCAGAGAAGTTAAATATTTTCACTCGAAAAAAGTGACTTTAAATCTGTGTATGGCTCGTCTGGGAAGAAAAGGTGTTTGTATGCTTAACTATGATTATGTTTGTGCATGCTCGTACAGTGTGTGTGTGTGTGTGTGTGTGTGTGTGTGTGAGAGAGTGTGTGTGCGGGCCAAGTTTCCCCACTGGAAGCAGGCGAGAGCATTAGGATGTTGCTTGTACGACTCTGTTGGCAGGATGGACACATGTGGTAGCTAACTAATGATAGCATGCAGTGTATAATGAGATCCTACTCTCCGTCTGTCTCCCCTACCTGGCATCATGCATTAACCATACAAGAGGAATAGGAGGCACGCATGGTATTGACTTTTGAGTGGGTGTCTGCTTGTCCGTTGTTGGTTTTGTTTAGTACTCAGAGGTCAGCATGGCTGCAAGCGCCGCACATTTATAACAAGTGTTTTTTTTTCTTCTTCTTCTTATTTTCATGGCAGGAGCTTGTTTTTTATTTATTTTTATGAATTTTTTTTTTTATTTCTTTTTTAAAAGTCAAGACTCTCCTCATCAGCACGCCTTGAGCTCTGTTAAATGGTTGTAAATTGATTTTGGATGTGCTGTAATGTATATGCTTAACAAGCCAAATGGGTTCAGTTTGTGGGTTAGTTTGCGAGGAGATTATTCTATTAATGTATTCCACACAGTATGTTGTGTGGAGGGAGGGAGGCATTGGCAGTGGTCCATCTTCTTGCCCAGTAACATATATTTATCCTCTTCACTACACAATCCTCTAGGCTGCTCAAATCCCCCAGGGGGTCCCAATGACATGCTTACTAATGTGTGCTTTGGAAACGGAGTGCTATTGTATCCCCTAAATCTCACAAAGCACTGTATGATTTGCCCATTGTCGTTAAATCGCTTTGCTTGTGCCAAGTACTTGCATCTCACAGAGGCTTAATGCTTTGAGGGTTTCAGGGACAGCTTCGAGTTCCTCTTTTGTTGATTTCGGGGAAAAGTGCCAAGACTGCTGCGCTGAATATTGTTTTGAGTATGGAGGAGGGAGGGGAAGACGGGCCATTGCCAAGCGACTCCATTGAGCCCTGTGAATGGGCCATTCATATTTAGGAGAATCACCCAGATGCCATATTGTTGGCTCAACAACGCTAAATATTCTCCAACAAGGATGTGATTGTAACAGGTTTTTGAATTGTGCAAGTGTAGAAAAGGACATTGGGAAATTGGAAAAAAAAAAAAAAAGAAATAAAAAAGAAAAAGTGTCCCACAGCCCACGGTTACTGTGAAAAAGGGCTGAATAGTAAAGCAACTGTGACATGATACTGCTCCAATCTGCAGAGTAAGAATCGAAGTATTGGTCAAAATAGTCTGGGCAGTGTGTGGTGTGTGCTTTTTATTCTGTCTTCTTTTTTCTTCACACACTTCCAGCATCAAAACTTCTGCATTATTCTGCAGGAAGTGAAATTCATTTTACACCAAAAAAAAAAAAAAAAAATCAGTTTAATGGGAATATAACTTTCTTTTTTCTTTTTTTTTTTCAATATATGGTAACAATTTGCTTGAAGACAGTTATATCAGCTCGCGGTGACTTTACATTGTGTTATAAACAATGGACAGCAGCCCACAGTTTGAATATAATTACTGAACTTCCGGAGGTTGTAACCAAACTGTACTTTCAGCCTTTTGAAGGTTGACAGCCTAAAGTGCAAATATAGAAAAAGCTTTGAAACATCATCTCTCAGAGTTTTCACCGGAGCCGTTTCTTTAGCTCCAGACTTTGTGTGTTTTATGGAAATGGGAGCCGCGGCGGCCTCAGGACGCCAGGTACTGGTGGGCTTCCGTCCCAGGCTGGCAGGGGCAGGGACACTGTGTCGCTGCTGAGGTCCACAAAATCCTGTTCGTAGCACATGGAGATCTCTCTCTCTCTCTCTCTCTCTCTCTCTCTCTCTCTCTGAAGGTCCCGCCGCACTGAACAACCTTGAAACTGTCACTGTAAGCAGCCGAACTCCTGTCCCCGCACCGTCAAAGGGTCTAAGACAGGACTTAGTAAAATGTCATGGCGGTCTTTTATGTCATGCATGCACTGAGTATTAATCACGGCTGGATCTGTGCCTGAGAGGCCTGATCAAATTTATTGTTTGGCTGCATGGGACAGTAATGGGTGTTTAATTACTCAATAAAAGCCCTTTTATAGATTCCCGGGCCTCCTGTGTGTTGAGCAAATGGTATTGATCTGTCTCCGGGCTGCAACATGATAGCCTGTGAAGGAGAATTAGAGCCGTTAGCCTGCTAGCGCTTTCTCATTCATTAGCTGCATTAGCCAGAGGGTGGTTAAGACGTAGCGTCGTTGTTAATACCAAAGTCTCAAAGGTTTTTGTGTCTGCCTTGTGTTGTAAAGCTCTGTGCACCTCATTTACACAAATATGGATTAGGTGAGCAATGAATAACATTGACCCCTGTGGAAAGTGTTTCAATAACAATATCCAGGAGAGTTGTTTTTCTTTGAAACATTTCCCTCAGTGCGGTTTGTCAGCGGCGTAACCACAGCGTAATCCACAGGACTAAATTTGACAACGCCCTTAGCCGAGCTGTGAGCTGCATTAGTCGGGCAACCATCTAGACCGCATGTTTAATCCCACCACTTCCCCACCTTCTAATCTGTAATCTGACGGCTCCTCCTCCTCTTCATCCTCAGAGGCCTAATTCTGGATCCGTCTTCCTGCTCACAGCACTCAAAAGGAGGGAAAGGCTCAGTGATAATGACAGTGAGCCTCACCGTGTCTCCATACGGGTTTTCCATTCATGCATCCATGCGAGGATACATGTTTGGTGTTTATATGGAGGCCTGCGCCGTGTCCACTCTATCCCCCCCCCCCCCCATCTGCATCTGCCTGTGTCCATTGTTCTTTTATGTTCAGAGCATATTGTTGCTTCTGTGAACCAGCTCCAGTCCTCTTGATGCACGGCGAAAACCTCTGCAATATCTCCCTTGATGTGTCTATATCAAATGAATGTGGCCTATTACAGACGTGGTGGAGTCAGTTGGGCGGCTTTGTGGACGAAAAAAAGGGCCTGCGAGGGACCATGAAAGAGACATTGTCCAATATGGGCCATACAGTTCCTTTGTAGATAAATGGATTTTCATGCTTATCAACTGGGACAGTGACATGAGTGAAAACTGTGGAAAATGTGGAATTATTCTCACTGCACGGCCGTACACGCAGACAACTGTAGTGTGGAGTGTGTGTGGTCTTTCATTGTCCCGCAGCAAGCCTTTTTCTTTTCCTTTTTTTTTATTTTTTATTTGCGTGTAAGATTCAATTAGAAAGAATATGAAGTGTTAATGCTACAGATGTGCGTCACGCTCGGAGCCGACTGTAACCCTGTGGGAAAATAATACTCACTGAACTCCTCACTTCTACATTCACTGTGATACTTCATGCTGTTGTTGTTGTGTGACCTTCTGTTTTTAAAGTGTCACCTGTTAACAACAAAGAAAATGAATTAAGCTTTTAGCTTCAATATTTTTTTAGTTATTCATATTCTTTTTTTGTTCTTTTTTTTAGTAGAAATATTATTATGATTTCTACG
>NW_019174360.1:602373-622373 GCF_002260705.1 Seriola dumerili | reverse complement strand
TGAGGAGAGTGTGTGTGTGTGTGTGTGTGTGTGTGTGTGTGTGTGACTGAGAAAAACAGGCATACAGAAAGGAAAGAGAGAGAGAGTGGGAGAGAGTGTGTGTGTCCATATGTTGGTGCATGTTGGTCCATATGCTGGTGTGTGTGTGTGTGTGTGTGTGTGTGTGTGTGTGTGTGTGTGTGTGTGTGTGTGTGTGTGTGTGTGTGTGTTCGTAGGAGCATGTGCACGCATGTTAGAGCCAGATCCAGTGTGGTAATGTGAGATCAGACGTAGCCTGTTAGCCGCAGCCTTACATCTGCTGTCAGCCACTCGCTCTAACTCTGTTAAGGACGTTATTGATTGCTCATTATTACCCCGCTCCCTGAAAGATGAGCGTCCCCTATGATCACATTAAATCTCTCCTCTGTCCAATTCTCCTGAGATGCCTTCTGCTCATCGGTGCCCATCAAATTTCTCCTCCGAGATCTGATATCAAGCAGCCTGACGTGTTTTATTGCCTCTGGTTCTCTTTGCGTCTTGTTTGATTTACTCCAAATAACTGTCTGTTTTCTTTCTTCTTCTCCTTCTTTTTTTTTTTATTCCTGAACGCACGTAGTTTAGCTAATTGATGTCTTTAGTCTGTGTAATGGAAATCAGCGAACGCGGATGAGCAGCATTTGAAATTATGATTTGTTTTCTTTTTATTAGACGCTTCAGGTTCTCATGTTAACTTTGTGATCCTTGTTTATTGACTTGATAGCAAACAAGAGGAGCTGACAAGGGAGTCATAATGTGTACTTTATTTTTCAGAGTGGGGCTATTTTAGCTCTGTAAGGTTTTATTTAAAAGGCACTGACGCTCGGTTGTGGACGGGAGTTTGTCTTCAAACTTGGAGTTGTTTAAAATCTGCAAAATCTGCCTCCTGCCCTCCCTGGCGCCTGACGTTGTCATTTTCGCTGACGATAAACAGTTGTTGAAGGTGTCACGCGTCCGCCGGCTCCTTGTAAAGTTTTCGGGACCGTTGAAATCCAGCCCTCAGTGAGAGGCCATCTCATCGGGGCCCCCGTCCGATCCCCCATGAATAATGCAGAGCTATCGACTGTGTCAGTTGAGTGCGAGGAGACGCGGCGGCAGGCAGCTTGATATTCAGCTGCTGGAGCTGACTGGATGCCCTCACTTTGAGACAAACTGCTGGCAGACCGCTCTGACTTGAGCAGACAGGACCTGAATCTGCTCCTTTTGGTCCCAAGGAGCTGTGTTTGTGTCGGAGTGGGTAGAAAGACAGATCTGAGTGGAGGAAGACGAGACATGTGCACAAATATTTGCAGTTTATACCATATCACATTTTTGGCTGTGCAGCCTGTATGTATATATACACAGTGTGTGTGTGTGTGTGTGTGTGTGAGTGAGTGTGTGTTCTCCAGCGGCAGCGTGCAGAGAACTCTAGTGAGAATCTCCTGCCCCCTCGACACGACCAGTTCAGTCTCAATGCCACCGATCGATGGAGCGTATTGATCCGCTGTTTGACTGTTTAGACAACCTGTGTGAATTCCAGCATAGCGCCGGTTCCACAGTGGATTTAAAAGAGACGCGCACGCCGGTCTCACCGCTGTCGTACCTGAGCGCTCGCCTCGTTTTCCCTACGCCTGAGTCTCCACATGCGTGGCACGTGTGAGCTCAGGTGGAAACGAAGCAGCTGGAGGACGAGCTTGACGTGCCGCCGAGGCGTACTGATGAGTCAGTGTGGGCTGGAGCTCGTAGCAGAGCGTCGGTAGAGTTTGAATCCAACTCCGTGACCTTAAGTGACATGTCCTCCCTTTCCCCTTACCTGTCCTGTCAGTCGCCACCACGTCCTGTATACTGCGCTGTCGCACGAAGCCAGAGCTGTGACATTAAGATAAATGACTTCAAAGTCATTGTCAGCAGAGAAGTCAACCAAGTGTTGTGTCATTAAATACATACCCACAATATACATATACGGTGACCTTTAACCTCCCCTCGCACTAAATTTTATTTATTGATAATTAAACCAAATCTAATGCAAGTTTTAAAGGTCTAAAGGTCTGTGTCCATGTGTAGTGTGATTATAGATCAGCTCTAGCTTCTATATTAATACTGTGAAAGTATCAAAGCCTCAGTCCACAGAGAAATGCACACAGCCTGTATTCAGAAACTGAGCCTTAAAACCAGCCGTCAGGACTTCTGGAACTTTGTGATGTCACAACAAAGCAGTCACCAAGCCCCGCCCACCTGGACCCCACCATCCAAACCTTTACAGGATTTGGTTTCTCTGAGTGTTTTTACCTGAAACCTGCTCACCGACCTGTTGCTACCCGAGCTCCAGAGAGAGGAGAAGTGAAACTACACAAAGATATCTTCTGATGGAAAATGTAAAATATGGAGCTTTAACATAATTAAAATAGCATGATGCATCTGAGGAAGATGTGCTGGTCTGCACATATCTGATGTTTTCATCTTTTCACTGAGGTCACCTCCTTCAAGTACATGATGATTTATTCAGACTTTATTCCCACCTCATCCAAGGGTAAAAACTTTTTTGCACCATTTTCACTTTTTAGAAAATGTCCACACATAAGAACAGGTGCACAGACTCGCACCTTCGGAGGCTAATTCTGCTCCACGTCTTTCTTTTTGTTTTGGTTTTTTTTTGTGTTTTCACTGGAACAGTGAGAGGAGGCGTTGAGATTGGCACATCTTGCCAGAATCTATATGAAGTGTGCAGGATTTGACACTTCAAAACATGCACCATGAAGGATCCTGCGAGTTCACAGGCTGGGGGTAGAGGTTATCCCAGCCAGGGCCTCTTCAGTAATCCACACATACCCCACAGGCAGGTACACACACACACACACACACACAAGCCTCGCACGTGCGCCTCTCACGGCGGGCGTTAATCTTCACCAACTGTTATTGAACTCTAATCTCATTCGCTTGCCAAGTCTTCATACACTGCAGAAATCCATAGCTTTTCTGTTTTTAATGCTTTAAATTCATGCTTTTATTTATTGACCCTGGGGATGAAATGACAGTTTCAAACATTGGGTTTTTATTTAAGTGGTAGAAGAAGAAAAAGATAGAAAAAGAAAAGATTTATTTATTTGTTTATATTCTGAAGAAAAAATATGTTTAAGTATAAATGTGAATCTGTGAAATCGTCGTCTTGTTGAAATCGGTGGAGTTCACAATAGGCCTTTTGTTATGAGTTAGAAACTCTGGAGCTGTGGTCCAGTCGACTGTCTGACTGAGTCCGAACCCCCCCCTCCCCCCATCCTCCACCCACACACACACACACACACATACACTGAGAAACACACACACACACACTGAAACACACACACACTGAGACACACACAGCCCAGTGCAGACAGACATAAATGCATCCACAGATGGTGACACTCCGGCAGTCACTCCTGGGCTGTCTGTCTATGTGCCAGCAATGATAACACACACACACACACACACACACACACACACATATACACACCGGCTGGCAGCAACAAACACGGTGATGCATCATTGAGCATCGGCTGGTTTTTCCTCTAACTTGCTGAGGGGAAATCAGTGTGGTGTTAAGTAACCATTCATGTGGAGCGGAGACCACACACAAACAAACGTCGCACCTTCACTTCTAAAAATACATTTACCTCTGCTGAATAATATATAATAATATGATTGAATAATGTGACAGTTCTCACTTGTATCTAGATGTTTCTGAGCTTCTCAGCAGCCGGGATCATTGATATGTTAATAATCTCCAGTATCACTATTTAATTCCCATGACAAATATCTCTTGTGCGCTTTCAAACTCTTACTGGGATTGTGATATATTCATTTGTTGATGCATTGTTAATGTTTCCACTCTGGGCCAGAGTATGCTGTGTAGGTAATCGCCCACTCCGGGGCTGCGGCGCCGCTGTTTGTGATGTGGATCTTCCTGAGGATTGTATTTGAATAATGAGGGAGGCTGGAGCGTTCTCCTGCGCAGAGTGTCTCTGTGCTGCCGCGGTAAATGACCTCTGAATAGTTGTTTTGGATTAGCCATCAAAGTCTTCTCTCCAAGTGGCCAATAGATAGGTACTTCCAGAAATGAGTCACTTGAAAATGATCATCGCCGCCGTTGCCGTATAAGATAATGGATAACCATTACACTCCATTTTCCCCAGCTCCTCACCCACACAACGCCTGCTCTTGAAATATGATGCATCCACTGTGCTTAGTGAGCACTTAATGTCCAAAAGCACCGTGTTTGTTGAGATTTACAACTGCGCCGGCGGGAGGGGGGGGGGGGGGGGGAGTGGCGTCGGTCGGCGTATAATGTTGTTCACTCAATAATTATCTCATTTTATTTACGAAGACAGACAGCTTTAGACGAGGTTAGAGGCTTCCTTTCTATTATCTCCACCTGCCACCTCTCTACTGCATCCCCCCCTCCCCTCCCCCTCTCTCCTCCCCGCCTGGCCCTAAATGACGTCCTTCATGTCGAGGACTTTCCAAAGTTTCAATCGAGGAGGAAGGAGGGTGGGGGTTGGAGATTGGGCGCCCTCGACACAGCTTGTATGGAGGGGGGGAAAAAAGCAGCAGGATCTCAGCACAGCTCTGTTGCATTGGTGCCGGATCAATGTCATTTCTACAAGGATTAGGCCTCCTCTCAG
Source organism: Seriola dumerili (assembly GCF_002260705.1). Taxonomy (NCBI): domain Eukaryota; kingdom Metazoa; phylum Chordata; class Actinopteri; order Carangiformes; family Carangidae; genus Seriola; species Seriola dumerili. The sequence goes on along the minus strand of NW_019174360.1, from coordinate 617,721 downwards.
AAATCTATTTTAATTACTGAACACACAGGTAAACAAAGTGCTGCTGGTTCACAGGTATGGATCCGGGCGTCAGAGGAGTATTGATAGTGTGTGGCCCCATGTTAACCTCGGGGGCCGCGCTGTAAGATCCTGTTGACTGCACCCGAGGTGGAGGCTGCAGCAGCTGTTTGGATGTGGATGCAGATGTGCGACAGTGCAGCTTTAACTGACACCGGCGCCGGACGACGTAAACACAGATTTACTTCAGTAACTGCAGCTTGTGTTGAGCTGATGCCACCTGCTAATGTTTCAGGATTAGTTTTTATAATTATAGTAAATGATTTATTATGTTTTAGTATTAGCGCCTGTTTGATCCCTAAACACATGCTTTATTAAGAGTTTATTAGTTGTTACTAACGGCTTATTTATGAAGTTGATTGACTTAATATAGTGTGATTCATTAAGGGCTTGTAAGTTGTAAGCTCTTTAATAAGTTAACGTTGTTTAATTACTTATAAATCATTAATAAAGTATGCTTATTATTACATTATAGGTCATTACTGATGCCTGAATAGTTTATTACTGCTTTAATGACCAATAACATTAACTAATCATTTATTAAATGAACAAAGGAACTGTAGGAACAAACTTATTAATGGCTTCATTATATTTATAGATTAGTAATGATCAGTAATAAGGGTTGATTAATGATTTTATATGATAACAGCTAACACCCGTAATAAACTATGTCTAAGTCTGAGTTTTATTAACTTAATAAACTGTTAATAAACTTGGATTATCAGGGGCTTTTAAATTGTTACTAATGATTTTTAATGCTTTATAGATCAGAAATAAGAATGAATAAGATTTATTAACTTCATAAAGACATTAGTAACAACTTAATAATGAATTCCTTATTAAAGTTTTATAGATTACTAAAGTCTTTATTAAGTCAATAAATAGTTTATTGGTGCTTTATAGAGTAAAAACAAACTAATCAATGATTTATTGAATTAGCAAAATAATAAATAACAAGGTGTAATTGATGTGTAATAGGTTTTGTTGTGTAACGGCTGCAATAAGTTAATGTTTAATGTGTTAGTGATTAAGATTTATTCAGTTTATTTACATGAATAAACTTACATTATCTGGGTTTGTTAAAGATTTATAGATTATAAATAAGATTTATTAGCTTGATGAAGATAATTAATCAGTTTAAACACAGACACATTCACTTCCTCAGACGCTCGTTTGCTTAATGTGGATTTTTAACTTGATGAGAATCATATGACACGAACGAAAACAGAAGCTTCCTCAAGTCAGCGATCACATGACTTCCCACCAGTCAGGTGTGTGTCATCCAGTTTATCAGCCACACACACACACACACACACACACACACTGTGAGCTGCTGACGTGTGTGTGCTGTGAGAGGTTTTCTTTTTGCGAGTGATGAAAGAGGAGATGTGGAGATGCTGTTGGGGTTGTGACACTGTTAGAGCGCAGTGGTGGTGAGAGTCTTTACAGATGTTTTGTTCGGCAGATAAGAATAATCTGTTTGCCTCAGCGGGCCTGATGCTTCTATGCATGTTGGTGTGTCCTGCGTGTGTATGTGTGTGTGTGTGTGTGTGTGTGTTATAGTGTGTGTACGCCGGGCTGTCTTTGAGGAAGGAACCCCGCGTCGAGCCGGGTGATTAGGCACGCTGCGCTAGTCACAGGAAATGGAGTAGCTGACGGACAGGCCGAGTGCATTATAGATGAATGCCATGCGTTAGCAGCTCCAAGCCCCCGCCGAATATCTCTCAATTTCCTCTCTGAATGACAAAAGAAGCCACGCACAATTTCCTTGATCCGGAGCATTTGTTTAACTGCGCCCTACCCATTTAACCCACCCATTCAACAGTCTGTCTAGTGAAAGGAAATTTAGACAGTGTCAATTTATCCAGCTCTAAGGAAGATCTGATACTGGCGGGCAAGGGCGGCGATGATATGCCTCTGGAATTTAGTTAGAGATTTATCACAGTTAAAGTCTGGTTTCTCCTGCCAGCTAAATTTAGTCTTCATTAAATATACTGTAATATTTTAAAAAGCCAGAAAGATGAGTTTGTTTTGTTTTTTTTTTGTTTTTACTCAGAGTTTGATGGTCGGAGCTGCAGAAGACGACGAGGTCACAGATCACACATTACAATGAATATTTGATTTATTTTTTTTTAAAGACGCCGTCATTTGTCAGATATCCTTATATCGCAGCTCTGAGCTGTCATCTTTACAGCAGCCCCCCCTCACCCTTACTGTCTTTGAGTTAGTGACAGCTCATCTCTCCCGGTCACTGCTCGCCGTCAGACTTTGAACTCGCTCTGTTTACTCCCTTATCTGCCGCCGCCGCCGCTGTTGTTGTTATTGTTGTTGCTTTGCGACAGACTAGTCATTGTAATGGTAAGCTGCGGCTCAGCTTGAACTGAGGGCTTCAAAGACGTGGAGTCGGGCTTGTTGGTTATTTTCAGAGGAGTCGTCTGGCTTGGGGAGGGGGAGGGGGGGGGGCAGTTTTGTTGCCTCACATGGGGTGAGAGAGAAATTTAGTTTAACACACATTATCTTGTTTATTCGTTTTTATGTCGTTTCTTAATGAACAGATCATTTATTTTCCATTTTTATCCTGCAACTGTTGCTCCACATTACACACAAATTCACCCACACAGAGAGAGTTCTGATTGTGTGTGTGTGTGTGTGTGTGTGTGTGTGTGTGAGACACAAGCTCATGACTAATTTCATAATTAATTGCCTTTTGGAGGACCTAATCACATTATTTGACTCTCTACTGTAGGTTGTGTGCCAATACAGCATCGCCCGTGGCTTAGTCACAGTGTGCTGGACTCATTAACAAGGTGGTCCGGAGGTTGTCAAACACACACACACACACACACACACACACACACACACACACAATAAAACAATAGCTGCATATTCAGGTTTGTCGTGCAGCAGTTAAGAGGTTAAAAGATGCCCTCTGGTGTATTTGAGAAGGATGTGAATAACTGCTTGGTTAGATTTCCCCGGTGGTGTGTGGAAACAGGTCTCTCTTGATGAAGTTATCGCTTGTCATTTCAGCTCCTCCTCCTCCTCCTCCTCCTCCTTCTTCTTCTTCTTCTTCTTTTTGTTTTTCTTCTTCTTCTTTGGAGAGACTGGAACAGATTTCTGACAGATGTGACATGGTAGTTTGTTTTTGAAGGTCTTCAGTGTCTGTTTATGGTACAGAGACGAAGAAGGCCGCACACATTTGTACGTCTTATCTCAGAACATATACGTGTGTGTGTGTGTGTGTGTGTGTGTGTGTGTGTGTGTGTGTGTGGCATCTCTTCCCTACACTCACACGGCTTAATTATGACGTTACCAAAATGGGCAGTTTGCTCTGACACCCCGCTTGCAGAATCACACGGCGGACAGACTTAAAAGAGCTCATTAGCTCTCTCTAAAGAGCTGTTTACTGCACATACACACACACACAGTAATAGGCAGCTCTGTTGATGCAGATGGACGCCGAGTGTAATGAGAATGATTAGGCTTCTCTATGTGGAGGCTGGAGGGAGGAAAAAAAAAAAAACATAGTGCTGGCAGACTTGACACTTCAGAAGGTGGAGAAGATTTCTGTTGGATGTTGTTTCAGCTGAGTGCACGATCTCTCTCCCTCCCTCTTTCACTGCAGCACAAACACACACACATCTCTTGCTTTCTTTTTCTTTTCTTTTCTCTTTTTTTTAACTCAAACATTTTACTGCATGTGTCCATCCATGTTCTTTGTAAATATCCCTCAGGCTTCAAAAACCCATTGTGGACAAAATCAAATATCCTGCAGCCTTGCTAGGAGCTATAATCAGAAATAACTGAATGAATGGACAGAATTCAACTACTCTTTAGGAAAATTTGGACAAAGCTTTTAACTGTATTGTCTGTGCACGGTATCCTGTAACCCTGCCGAAGGCTGTTGCACCCAAAACAGACTAATTCCAGTATTAAAGCTCAGGCAAATTGGGCTCCACAAGTAACAGAATTCTTTTCATATTTGAAATAAGAAAAGGGCCTTGAAAGTTTTTGGAAATGAATGAGTGGCATTCAGAGTAGTTGATGTTTTTATTAAAGTGGCAGTAGACAAGTATTTTTGCTTTAACTTATCATAATGACGAAAATATTGATTGGACAATGTAATGAATATAGAATAATGAAACCATTCGCTTTTAGATTGGTTCCCTACGCGCCTCGCTTTCACCGCCACCAGGTACGAAATGTTGCAGAAACATGAAGGTTTCATTTACGGCACAAAGGAAGTGTCGCTGCCATTGGGCAGCCCGAATGGTAAGAAGGTTAGCTTTTGTTTCCTCTGCTAGCTATCGGTAGCTTTCTAGGGTTAGCGGAGAACAGAACAACTGTGCAGACGGAGGTGAAACGAGAGTGAACCTTGGACAAACTTGAGAGGTTTCAAAGCCGCAGAATTTCTAGTAGATCTGTAAGTAACAAAACCTGATGACTTATTAATACAACTGGGTGTTAATTAATACAACTTCATTCTACTGTTTTTGGAGGACTATGACCTTGATGACTGAGAATCTAAACAAACTCTGCCTTTGTTATTGAGGTTTCTGCTTCAAATTGGGATCCTTATGGTTGTTTCTTGCGTTGGATGTTAGCCAGGCCGATAGCCACGTCTCACTTCACGTCTTCAGTGAACACGCCTCTTGCTTCTCTTACTCCCAGTGCGACAGTAATACCACCAAAGAAGAACACTGCTGGATATTGTGTTGACTTTGATCCACGGCGGTTGTACGTCCCGGTCTTTCACGTGGACGGTGAATTGAAGGACTTCGCAGCGACTTTGAAGGTCTTACGAAGTGAATAAAGGGGTGCAGTAAGTCAAGCTGCCTTGACTACTCTTTTCAGCTCCGTCCATCATGCACCTCCACATTATCAGCGACTTTGCTTTGCTCGTTGCCCTTGGTTTACATCACATTGAATTAGAGGCTACATCCTGAATGATACCAAAGTCAATCCTCCTCCATCGCTTCCATATGTTTTGGAGAAGGAGCAGCGAGTTCAAAGCGCTCAGTTCAAAGCATCTGTCCTCATTTGAATAACGTAGAGTAATCGCTATTACCTTATTTAAATAGTGCAAGTTATCATTTGGCCTTCATTTGCATTGCAGGGGTAATCACTGCGTCTCTGCATTAACCTCATTATAGAAGAGATGAAAGCCCTGATGGAGCCTGACACACTCTTTTATATAAGTTATCTTTATTAATGATGGAATTAGAAAGATTCATGTTTCTTTAAATGGAGGACATATCGGAGTTTGATGGAGTGTCAAACTCTGTGGAGGGAATAGTTTGTAAATCACAAAGCTTGGTGTGTTCTCTTATTTTTCTCTTCCCTTTCTCCCCCTTTCTACTGTTTTCTTCCCTCATCTTCCTCCTCGCTTGCTTTCTGACCTCCTCCTCCTCCTCCTCCTCCTCCTCCTTCATCTCTCTGTCGTCCATCAGCAGCTTTTTTCTTTTTTTCATGTGTTAAATCAACTAATAATGATCTGGGAACAACCTTATTTCGCAATGTCGTCACTCTTGTCAAGAATCTTGCCTGGTTGCATTTCACTGACGACCTGCAGACAGAATTCACTTCACTAAGTGTTTGAGGCTGATCCAGTAATCTGTGCAGGAAAAGAAAGTCTTTCAGTTTGTTGGCTGTTTATTAAACCCCGGAGATATTGGCATCAGTGCAAAGAATATAAATAAATGTTGATATTCAATTAAAGTTTATTTTGAATATTTTAAGACCCTGCTTTTAAAACTGCAGGGTCACTGATGAGTGCAGAGATTTCTCCTTGTCACGTCATGGCAACGAAAGATTCTCAGGTCATATCACAAAACTCATAATTATTATTTTGTGTCCTGATTTTGTAAATGACCACTTCACCCCTCCCCCACCCTGTACTATGAAAATGGCATTTCCTGATAATATCAGCACCGGATTAGGTCAAGTACTTGACAACGTTGTTGTAATTCCTTGATCGTCAGCGGAGGGCTTTAATTAGGATACTGACTGGACGATTACTCAGTAGGCCACATGTGACGGTGGATATTCCTGCAGCAGAATCTAGAGACACGCTGTTGACCGACCCTGCGTCGGCGAGGCAGGTTCATGGCGTCTGCAAACCAAAGACCAGACGCTATGAAAACACGGCGTGCAGCGACTGCAGCTGAATCAGGTGGAGGAGTGGACTGTAGATTAGCAGGGGAAGGCGTGCACTGATGTCTGAAGATGTGGCGTTCCTCTCAGCTAGTGATGCCGAAGAGATGAAGTAGAAACGATAAAGATTTCATGTGCAATGCTAAAGCCAACATTTAATATACATGTAATTAGTGATTATTGTTGTTCATACCATCTTAGGATCATGTGGTGTTAAGGATAGGTCGGATAGAAGAGGGGAAAAGGACGTGTTACAGCTGTGTGGTTAAGATGTGTTGAGATTGTTTGGTTGGAGATAACCATGAAAAAGAAAATTGGAAAGTCAAGCTTCACTTTTTATTTCATTTTGTATAATTAAGCACTTGATTATAATTTCAAAAGCCCTGTGTTTTGTAGTTATTACTTATTACAGCCGTTATCTTCCTTGAAATGCTAAAAGAACATGTAGTTATTATATTATTATGTAGAGAATATATATAAACATCTTAAGTATCATTATTACCCTGTACAACCCCCAACGTTCAGCCAACGTTCAGCCATAGTTCTGGACCTTGAGGAAATGTCGTCTTAACTGAACTCTTTGAATTTGAACTGAATGCCCTGCTGTATATAACCAGTTTTTATTGCCTGTTGAACTCGGGGAGACGTATTGTTTAAACAGTATAATCGCACATACTGATCATTAGAAAGCCTGTTGTGAAGTCTGTGTTGAGCCCAAAGCCTCATTTTCTCTTCCTTTGTCCAGTTTTCCTGACTTGTAATTTTCTCCTTGAAACACTGCCCTTTTATTGCTGCGTTTCCACTTAATATATTCTCCGTTTTAAAGGAGCCTCCCAGCTAATGCAAAACTTCCCTCTGCTCAGCTCTTTGTCTGAGGCGTTCCCCGCTCGGTACACTGGGAGGGTGACAGGCTTGCCAGCCCCTGCTAGACTCCCCTCGGCTAAAATGTTGTAAATTAACACAATTAGCAGATCGCCATTCTGCTAATTAGCCACTGGCGTCTGCCGAGAGATGGCTAGAGAGAGGAATCAGAGAGGAAATAGGAGTCTGGGGATTCCCCCCTCCCCTCCTTGTGTTGTTACCAAACAAACACAGGGCCTCGGAAAAGAGAGCAAGAGAGTGTGAACGTGTATGTGTTTGTGCTTGCCTGCTTCTTCTTCTTCTTCTTCTTCTTTTTTTTTTTTTCCTTTGTGCATGTCTGTGTTTTCAGCAGCAGCGTAAATGGACGGGAGAGAGAGAAGATTTGCTCCTCCATGAATGGGTTTTATTGTGCGAGCACAAAACCCACACAGAAACCAATTCCGAGGCAGGTATTGCTCACTAGACCCCCAGCTGTGGATCTCTACATGCATCCACTGCTAGTCAATAAGTCAGAGGAAGCAGCCTAAATGACACCGATATTATCCTTTATTTGTGTGCACTAAGTCAAATCAAACGGGGTTCAATCTGCCGTGCGGCTGCTGTGATTACGCCCCGTCCAGCCTTTGATAGCGCCACGGCTTTGATAGTGAGACAACGATGGAGTCGCTGTGTGACTGTCAGTGTTTGCAGATGGCATTGGCTGGGATTAAAGGAAACAGTGGCTCTCCAGCCTCCCGAGGCAATAAAGGGGAGAGCCAGGTGAGTGTGTCTGAGATGAGATGGAGCGAGGAAGGAGGGAGGGGAGGAGGTGAAGCAGGCACAGAGGGAGTAAATAAAAAGAGGGGTGGCCATGAAGAAAGAGCAGAGAGGGAATGAAAAGAAGAGATATATATCGAAATAGATGGAGTCAGAATAAAAGGGGGTGAGGAGAAATAAAGAAGGATCTCGCAGGAGGAGGGGAGGTGGAAAATGGATGACCAAAAAAAAAAAGAAGAAAAAGAGGAGAGAGTGAGAAGGAAGACAAGGCGGCAGGGAGGCATGAAGAAGAGATGCAGACAGAAAGGTAAAGAGAACGGTGGAGAGAGGAGGTCAAGGTGGAGCTGTGCAGACAGGAACTAAGCTTGAGACACAATGTGTTGTAATTCATAGCTCGCTACAGCTCCTGTGTGCGTGCCTGTGTTTGTCCGTCTGGGTCAGTGGATGTGAGCTTGTGAGCTCGTGTGTGTGTGCGTGTGCACGTCAGCACGCTTGAGTGCAGGCAGAGATAGTTTTTTTTTTTTTTTTTTTTAAACGCCTGTGTGTCTGAGCAGAGGTGTGTGTGTTTTTATGTGTGTGTGTGTTCGATGAAAGCAGCATGTGCAGGGGGGATGGGGGGGGGGTTCGTGCACGTGTGTGTGTGTTGTGTGTGTGTGTGTGTGTGTTGCTTTGAGGCGCTCGGCGAGGCGCATTTTCAAACCCATCTCCAGCCACCTCAGATGAGCCGGGGATTATAGAATGACCCTCCATGCCTCTGTCTTATTGGTCTGGCCGGGGTGCATTAGGCTGCCGTAACCAGCCCCGCCACCATCCCTCTGTAGCACACCACACCTGCCGACACACACTCTGCCCTCCTCCGCACGATGTGGAGAAATTACAGATTCATGTCTAGTTTGACACAAAACCCTCTCATGATGAATATCAGGAAGGAAAATGAATCGTGCTGCTCATGTGAAGGTTTTAATTTGAATCGCAGTTTAAATACGTCGGTGTGTTCACCCGCTTGTCTTTTGTCTGTTCCGTCCCCCAGGCTTAAAGATGCAGTGGACCCCCGAGCACAGCCAGTGGGCCGAACAGCATTTCGACATCTCCTCCACCACGCGCTCGCCAGCCCACAAGGCTGAGGCCTACAGGGCGTTGCCCGGCCACCTGCAGCGCTCCACCGCCTACCAGTACGCCTGGGCCAACGACGACATCTCCGCCCTCACCGCCTCCAACCTGCTCAAGAAGTATGCCGAGAAGTACTCGGGTATTTTGGAGATGCCGGGCTCGTACTCGGAGGCTCCCGGGGTGATGAACGGACGGAAAGGCGAATCGGAGCCCTGGCAGGACGGCGTCTACCCCATGAGCTGCATCCCCGAGGGGGTTTCGGTGAGAAAAGGAGGGGTGGCGGCGGCGTCGGAGGTGGTGTCGGGCATGTGCAGCTCCCCGGGCCTGGCCTCCAGCACCCTGAGTGAGCCCAGCTACTCCAGCAGCAGCTGTGGGAGCCACACTGCCACCGCCCTCCACTCCTCCTCCATGCCCTCTCAGGAATACGGCCCGGCGTACAGCGGCTCCTACTTGCACAGTAGTTACAGCTCGCAGTCCGCCCCCACCCCAGCTCTTCCCTCCCCACTGCACAGCTCCGGGCTCCTGCAGCCACCTCCTCCGCCGCCCTCCCACCCCACTTTAGTCCCAGCTTACAACGGAGGCTCCCCCAACTTGTCCAGTTATAATTACCCCCCAGCAGGCTACCCAGCTCAGAGCTCAGTCGGGCCAGGATACAGCCCTGGGGGAGCACCCCCTCCATCCTCATACCTCCCCTCAGGCATCGCTGCACCGACACCCCTTCCCCCGTCTTCTGCTTTACCTGGATACCCATACCAGAGCCACAACCTGACCCCCATCGCCCCGACCCCCCTCAGCAGTAGCTCCTCCAACTCCCTGAAGAGGAAGGCCTTCTACATGACAGGCCAAGGAGAGATAGACTCCTCCTACGGTAACTTCGGCTACGGTCAGGCTCGGAGCTCCGCCGAGAGCCCCATGTACCGGGTGGCGGACAGCAGCAGTGCAAACGGAGGCTCCAACAGCGGCGGCGGCGGTGGCGGCGGCTTCGACAGGAGTGCGGAGAAGTCGTCTTTTAATCCTCAGAAACAGTCCACCATGTCGTCAGAGCAGCAGAGGAAGTACAGCAGCCAGGCAGCAGGTGGGCCGCTCACTCCTCCGGCGTATGTCTCCTCCACCCTGGGGGGTTCCCGCTCAGCAGACTCCCTCGCCAGCTTCACCTCCCCCTCCCTCAGTGAGCAAGGTGCTGACGATCACCGCCTCCACCTCTCCCACTCAGCGCCAGGGCCTACCTCCTCCTCGTCCACGTCCTCCTCCCGGCCTGCAGAAGAGCAGTTAAAAACCAGTGACCCTCACCTCCTCGACATGGTTACCTCTGAAATCGTTCAGCAGGGCCCCCCCGTGGACTGGAGTGACATTGCAGGTCTAGAACTGGCCAAGGCGACTCTGAAGGAGGAGGTGCTGTGGCCCATCCTCCGCCCGGACATGTTCAGCAGTTTAGGACCGGCCCCTCGGTGCGTGTTGCTGTTTGGCCCCAGGGGCAGTGGCAGGACGTTGCTGGGTCGCTGCCTGGCCAGCCAGCTGGGGGCGCCGTTCCTTCAGCTCAGCGGGTCCACGTTGGCCACCAAGTGGCTGGCGGATGGAGAAAAAATAATCCGAGCGTCCTTCCTGGTGGCGCGCTGCCGGCAGCCCTCAGTGCTCTTCATCAGCGAGGTTGACATGCTGCTGTCGGCCCACCTCAGTGAAGAGAGTCCCATCAACCGGCTGAAGGGGGAGCTCCTCGCCCAGCTGGACTCGCTTCTCCTGGGCTCCGGCGAGGACGCGGGCAACCAAGTGTTGGTGGTCTGCTCCACAAGCAGACCCCAGGACATGGACGAAGGGCTGCGCAGGTACTTTTCTCGGAGGGTCCTGGTGCCCCTGCCGGACAGCGCAGCCAGACACCAGATGGTGAACCAGCTCCTGGCCCAGTCTCAGCACAAGTACTGCGTGAGCGAGGAGGAGCTGGCGCTGCTGGTCCAGCGTACAGAGGGTTTCTCCGGACTGGATCTGGCCAGACTCTGCCAGGAAGCCCTTGTAGGTCTGTTACACGTCTCTGCACAGGGCATGGACATGACAGGTATGATGCCCAGGGGACAGATAAGGCCCCTCACCTACCAGGACTTTGAGAGTGTCTTTTGTAAATTCCAAGCCAGTATATCACAGAAAGAGATTGACACGTACACTGAGTGGAACAAAATGTTCGGCTGCAGCCAGTGAAAAGATAGATTCCGCCCTTGAGAAAAAGAGGCATCCACAATTCCTTTCCTCAGGGCAGAAGCATTGTGCTGGAGGGGAAGGCACGCAAAGGCCGACGCAAGCCCACCGAGTTCTCACAAGCAGCTTGAGACGCTCCGAGAGACCTGGTCTGACGAGACAACTGGCAGTTTTGCGGTTAATGAGCAAGAGTTTTAATTTGAATGCTTGACACTCCAGAAAGCCAGGCATTGTTTACACATTGCAAGCAAGTTGGCTTCAGAGGAAAGATGCCCCAGTGTCTGTGTATATATCGTTCTGTTGTTGTTCTTGAGATTTACTTTGGCTATCCAAGTGCCTGAAGTGGTGCTTTCTGATTTTCTTTCTTTCCTTGCCTCACAATCTACATTCATGGCATGAGCTGATGATTATTAAGAGCTTTAAAACTTCAGCAGTGAGTCTGAACAACAGATTGACAGGCGCCATTGCCGGTGGTCAATCAATTCTGTATTGTCTTGCTAAGAGCAGTAATCCATCAGAGCGGCGGTAGTCTGGGCCCTTACTCACACTCATCTCTCCTGATCCTGTGTCTGCAAAACAAACAAACAAACAAACAAACAAACAAACAAACGTAACAAACAAAACTCAGGAAAGCGTTTGTGAATTGTACAGTACCTCAAGATATCTTGACGAAAAGCACTAAGATCTGAGAGGGGAATCCGAGGTGGTTTATGTCTAGCAAAAGCAGTGTTAGGTGTACCTCAGCTGGCTAGGATAAATAGCAAAGAGGTGACAATGAATGTACTAGATATGTTCTGGATTGATGGGACATCATCTATAGTGAGAGTAAAAACATTATTTCTTTCCATTTTTGTTCCTCCCTGCAGGTGCGTTCGTTACCTGTTTCTTCTCGACCAGTCCTGAAGCTTATTTCCATTGCTCTTTAAAAATGTGTTGCCCAGCTTTGTTGTTTGGGGTGGTGGTGGGCGGGGGGGGGGGGTTTAAGAGACGGTGCTTTGGTTTTGGGGCTGGTCGGGAGTTGTATATTTATTAAAACAACCATAATCAACATTGTTTATATTATGTGATCTAGGCTATATGGTTAGGCTGCATAGAGGTTCCATCACTCAGCTAACTTCTGCGCAAAATACCTCAAATAGCTCATTTGTCATGTTGTTTAGCAAAGGAAGATTATTTCTCTGACACGGAGGAGCTTGATGCTAAAAAAAACTCCTCCAAACAAATTCAAAGAATAGTCTGGGAAATATGTTTGTTTGCTTCCTTGCCTCAAGTTGGAAGAGAAGATCGTTTGCCACTCACGTCTGTATGCTAAATATGAAGCTAGTGCCAGCAGCCAGTTAGCTTGTGCCAGCAGCCAGTTAGCTAGTGTCAGCAGCCAGTTAGCTAGTGTGAGCAGCCAGTTAGCTAGTGTTAGCAGCCAGTTAGCTAGTGTGAGCAGCCAGTTAGCTAGTGTAAGAAGCCAGTTAGCTAGTGCCAGCAACCAGTTAGCTTGTGCCAGCAACCAGTTAGCTTGTGCCAGCAGCCAGTTAGCTTGTGCCAGCAGCCAGTTAGCTAGTGTTAGCAGCCAGTTAGCTAGTGTGAGCAGCCAGTTAGCTAGTGTGAGCAGCCAGTTAGCTAGTGTAAGAAGCCAGTTAGCTAGTGTTAGCAGCCAGTTAGCTAGTGTCAGCAGCCAGTTAGCTAGTGTAAGAAGCCAGTTAGCTAGTGTCAGCAGCCAGTTAGCTAGTGTCAGCAGCCAGTTGGCTAGTGTAAGAAGCCAGTTAGCTAGTGGCAGCAGCCAGCTCTCTCTCTCTCTCCTACTCTCTCTCTCTCTCTCTGTGTGAAAAGCCCTGTGATTGGCCAGAGTCTCCTGTCAGGGGCTACACTTCCTGTAAGTGTAAAAGCGACAACGTGTAGTTCTGAGGAGGATTGTGCTCCAGGCTGCTGCCTGTAGCTTTGTACTGAAAACACATGTATATTTCAGTCGTATCGACCTTCTCATCTAACTCTCAGCAAGAAAGTAAATAGTGTTTCNCAGTTAGCTAGTGTAAGAAGCCAGTTAGCTTGTGCCAGCAGCCAGTTAGCTAGTGTTAGCAGCCAGTTAGCTAGTGTCAGAAGCCAGTTAGCTAGTGTCAGCAGCCAGTTAGCTAGTGTCAGAAGCCAGTTAGCTAGTGTTAGCAGCCAGTTAGCTAGTGTCAGAAGCCAGTTAGCTAGTGTCAGCAGCCAGTTAGCTAGTGGCAGCAGCCAACTCTCTCTCTCTCTCTCACTCTCTCTCTCTCTCTCTCTCTCTCTCTCTCTCTCTCTCTCTCTCTCTCTGTAAAAAGCCCTGTGATTGGCCAGAGTCTCCTGTCAGGGGCTACACTTCCTGTAAGTGTAAAAGCGACAACGTGTAGTTCTGAGGAGGATTGTGCTCCAGGCTGCTGCCTGTAGCTTTGTACTGAAAACACATGTATATTTCAGTCGTATCGACCTTCTCATCTAACTCTCAGCAAGAAAGTAAATAGTGTTTCCCAAAATGTCAAGCTATTCTATTATCAGTCACAATTTACTGTATCTCTCTGTGTGGGTCTTAAATGAAATGTTCAACTGAACATCTTTGTGTCTCGTTTACTCACAATAATCAGTACGCAGCTCATCTGTTCTTACACGAGTAAACTAGCATCCAGAAAGCTAATCCCAGATATTCTCCTAGTTTTTAAATTGGATTTGATACGTGTCACCACCTAGATATGGACGTTCTGCAGAGTTGCCTTGTTGCTCACGCTGATTCTCTGTCTTTGAATTGGATTAGTAGCTGGATTTGTAATTGTAATCATAGATTCATCCAGTACATATCGTCATTTGATAACGGCCGTTTCCACTGACCCGCATTTCCGTAATGCAGTTTGTGTTATTATTGTCGTGGCAATGTTATTGTCCAACCAGAGGGCGTACACACAATTAGCAAAACTGCATATTATTGTCATCAGGCTGCATCATGAAATTAATTTGAATCAAAACTAACTAATCCAATTCAAACCAGTGTTGGTCATTGTTGCCCGTCTGTAACTGTGTTGTCAGTTTTTTCCCCCCCACTATATCTACAGATGTCATGAAGCACATGATCTAAGTGCATTTTCAGTTCACTGAGGAGCTTTGTAACGTGATTGGGGAATTTCAGCACTAGTCTTCTCTCTGTCGCCCGTTGTGTTGCATCAGAATGTATTTCTGTCTCTTCCCTGTCACTGTAAGCAGCTGTCCTTTAGCTCTACTGTCGTGGCCCGGGAGTATTTAAAGATTATTGTATGTGCACTAAAGCATTTTTGTGTGTAATATTTGTTTCGTTGAAATGTCTCAATGCCACTGACATTGCTTTGTTTTTTCTTTCTGGTATTTCTCCCGAAGGAGATTCCATTTATCAGAACTGATGATCAGTTTTACACATTTTATTTTTATCACTGTTGAAGTAGGAGCTAGAAACAGTCCGTGCAGGCCCACTCTGTGTTGCTATCTCTGGTATAGGCACCTGATGTGCGTGTGTGTGTGTGTGTGTGTGTGTGGGGGGGGGGGTTCTGCTGAGCATCAGCAAAATTGACGGAAAGGAAAGACAGCCAGGCGGTGTGGCGGCAGCACAAGGGGAAAGCAGAGTGGTCCGTCAGAAAACCACCCTCAAAACAATCTGTACCAGAATTCCTTCTGTCAGCAAATCCTCTGGAGAGAGAGTCCCTCCAGACAGAAACCCTACTAATGCACTTCAGAGCACACAACAACAGCACAGGCGTTCTCTCTCACCCCGCTCTCCACCGCCGACAAACAGACGACTTGAAACACGCCGGTCAATGCTACGCTTGTTTGTTCCGTGTTTTGTGGTCCTTCCTTTGTGTCTTGATCTTTTTCTACAGTGTTTCAATCTAGCTTTGTTTTTGTTTTTTTGGTTTTTGTTTTTGGTTTTCTTTAGGGAAATCTTTCCTTCAATGGACGCTAGAGTTCTTCTTTAAAGCATTTTCTACCTCATGGCTACAAAACACACGTGGTATTTGATTTACGTCTTTCCAAATGTCAGACATTTGTGAAAAATGCATTGAAAAATAAATAAAAAAATTAGAAGAAGAAGAAGAAGAAGAAGAAGAAGAAGTGGAAACAATAACACCATAAAATTTTGCGCAGTCTACCTCAGATGACTGTACTTAAACATTTAGCTGATGGTGCAACCGCAGGCTGCAGCATAGCCTAGTGTGTGTGTGTGTGTGTGTGTGTGTGTGTGTGTGT
>NW_019174360.1:592326-602322 GCF_002260705.1 Seriola dumerili | reverse complement strand
GGAGGGGGGGGGTCAACCTAAAGGTGACCTGGAAATGTATAATCCAATACATTTGCTTTAATCTTTTGTGAACTACTGTGGTTGTGCGCGTGTGAATGTGTATATACGTGGGCACACTCTTCTTTTTTTTATTTAGTGTGTTGAATTTTATAAATTGTTAGTATATATAACACACTTGCACAACTTTAAACCAGAGTGTAACGTGTTTCTGTTGTACATACCTATACATACAATACAAATGCACCACTTGTTTATATGTGTGAATATGTTGCCATACTTGCAGTCAACTTAAATGTATTTTCATGTAATCTGAGGTACAAGCAGCAACAAACGATTCATTAAAGACATTTTCTTGGGAGATTATATCTTGTAGATGTCGTTTTTTTGTTTTGTTTTTTTTATGTCTGATCCAAAAAAATAAAATATTATCAGAATTATTATTTTATGATTTGTCATAAGAATGGAAAAATAAATGTATTGTCCTGCCGAAAAATAGCCCAGCTGAAAAATCACCTTAATGAGCCTTGAGTTAGTCACCCTTGTGTGCAATTATAAAATCATCCGTGTTGCGCAGGAAGCCAAAGCTGTCGCTTCTCTCATTAAAATGTAACAATTCATTTCTCTTGCTGTGGCGAGAGTGGCAAGACCAAAACATTAAAGCATTAATTATCTTCCTCCATCACAAAGAATTTGGATTATGTGAGTACTCTTAATGAAAATGATGTGCATTTTGCCCACTGCATTTCCAAGCTATCATTATATATGTGGAGCTGAGGTGTGGGAAGCTGCTGTATAGCCTCTATAATTATCTGTGAAAACTCAGACCCTTCACAACAGGTTAGAGAGCAACGTGTGGCTGCTGTTTTCTTTATTCCTCAACTCTGGAACATGAAATAGCCATGATCAGTAATAATTTACGGTCCAAGCGTTTGTTTTTTTGTCAAATATAAACTTGATTTGATCATTTTGCTCTATAAATACTGAACAGCCTGTAAATCCCCTGTATTCACATTGATACAGGAATCATCTGAGCAAATTGAATTTCATTGAATATCTTTACCTCTATTCATAATTTAAATGTTTGCAATACACAGAACCGAATGTGTGTGCTGTGTATGAGTCATGTGTATGAGTCAGTGCATATATGTATGATGTGTGTGTGTGTGTGTGTGTGTGTGTGAACCTGGAGGTTATCTGCCACAACACGGCCGCGTCCTCTTCACTTTAAAGGGTCCTCGCTCCATAAGCTTCGCCTCACACCTCCGCTCGCTCTGCGCGACAATTAAAATATGCTAAGTGATCATTTTCCTTAAGTAGTCTTAAATGTGCAATCTATTCAAATATGAGAGGAAATTGCCCACAGCTCGCAAAAAAAAAAAAAAAAGAAACCAGAGGTGGTTGAACAGGGGGGTAAAGCTGGAATAAATTATGCAAATAACACAAAGGACTTTACCACTTGAAAGCCTAATTTTCCTATAATCAGCACACTGTCGCCTAATATTTTTTTCCCACCTCTTATTAAAAGTGACTGTTCTTTTGCTGATCATCAGATGGCTCTATCTGTCACTGGACTGTGAAATGACTGCAGCCTGCCAGACTAAATGCTAAAGCATTTTGCTGGAGCTTTTAGATGATGGTTACATTCCCACACAAGTAATTATGCGCCAGAGAGTCCAGAAATAAGGTTTAATTATACAGTAATCGTCTGTGATGGACACTAGGAAGTGGTGAGCACCGCCAGACTGCAATCCATCAATGACAAACCTCTGGCCAGTTTTAATTCCTCCTCATTTGCATCCTAACCTCCACACCAAGTTGCGCAAACGCTGTTAAATGTTAATAGGACCTGTCTCGCCACTCAAAATGAATGCTTAAGCCATTTTTTAGTCACTCGCCCCCCCCCATGCCTCCCCCCCTCCCTCTGTACCACCACTCACTCTCCTCTCTCCCTTTTTGTTTCATCTCTTGTCCTCCTCTTTATCTCGCTCCCTCTCTAACCCGCTCCCTTCTTTTATTCCTCTCCAAAGCCCGTCGTCTTCACGCCATTCTCTCCTTTCCTGTCATCCTTCCTACCAATCTCTCGCCCGCTGCGCCCACCCCCACCACCTCCCCTCCTCCCTCCTTCCCCACCTTCCTCCTCGCAGGCCTCGCCGTGGAGGAGGCACAGAGCGGTCACTGATGCACTAATTGGGAGCAACACTTACAGTTTTATCTCCCCCCGCCACTAATAGCGGTCTGCACTGAAGCAACTCACTTAGGAATGAGGAATGGATGGATGAGCTGGACCTGGTAAGAGGTGGTTGTGGTTGGGGGGGGGGGGTGAGGGTGTGTGGTGTGGGGAGGGGGGGGGGGGGAGTGCGTGTCGAAGGCCTTGATGAGAAAATTCCTCCATGCAAACGGCAGTGCAGGCTCAGTGTGAGATTGGGCCCTCAAGCCATCATGGTTAATCCATATCCCGCAGGACCCCGGACTCAATTCCCTGCTTCATTAATTGAAAACGATGGCCTTTTTTTTTTTTTTTTTTTTTGGTGTGAGTGAATAAAACAAGGAGCCATTTATGAAAAAAAAAGCATTTTGTCTGGTTTTGTTCCTGAAGTAGCTGCAATCTCATTATGTCTCTGTGCTGCATTTCAAAATGTGCTATCATCTTTGTCTTGATTGTCTCCCAGCGTCGGAGAGATAAATACACGCGCTGCTTTGCTGTGCTGATGCCAGGACTGTTTTTCAGTGAATCATTTGAAGTCTTATCAGCCTTTATGGAAATAAAGCCTTTGCTTAATAAACTGTTCCACAGGCTTTAGGAGAGTAGCACATAAACACCTTTTTTTTCCTCCCGACAACGCCATCATTAGCGCATCTTGTTCAATGCTTTACACATAATTGGAATCAACATCTATTGTTCGTGTTCTTGACCTTCCACTTGTTTTCCAGCAGACACTCAGAAACATTGTATTACTGCTGAGAGGGAATCTTAACTAGGAGAACACATGCTAAGTGCCTTTGCTTTATTTTATCAGGGGCACGTTGCTTCACTTTGAATCCAACTTGAAAACACATACCTTTCTGATTTAATGACGAAAATCCAAACCTGATACCAGGGATTCTGACTCGCAATTGCAATTAATTATATTGTCTTTTTTCCTATCACATGTTGATGACACGTGTCCAAACAGGTCGACGGTATGGGCAATAAACCTACACAATGACATTTAAAACTGCAACGATAGATCTGGAATAGAAAATGAAATTATAGCGTTATGTTGTGGTTCTTCAATTCTTTACTTAAAAACGATATCTGTACGTTTTCTCTGCCGCAGATCGTGGAGCTTCAGCCGTAATTGCGTTCGTCTATCTTCAGGGCGGATCGGAGGCTACGGCGACTCGCTATCGGAAAGTGACGAGACAGGCTAGCTGGTTAGCGTGCTAACACAACAGGGTTGAGTTCCACCTCTGCAGACAGCTCTCTGATGCTGAACTCGCAACGTTTCCTCTACACTGGTGAGTAAACAGCTGCCAATGCTAACGTTAGCTGTGTAGCAATAGCAAAACCTGTAAGTAGCTCCTCTGAAGTAAAAGTAGGTGATGCAACGAAGTTAAAATGCTTAAAATAAAAGTGTACTAACCAATATTTTTATATCAGCAATGGATAAAATGATTCTCTGGTGACGAATCCACGGAGGAATACCACCAAATATTCTGCTGTGAGTGTCAGCCGGTGGCACAGGAAACACTGCACGGATAGAAGGAAGAATAGACTCCACTAAATATCATCACATTCTGGATGCAGATGTCCTGCAGTCAGCCAAGCAAGTGAAGAGAGGCCGGCATCTACAACAGGGCAATGAGCCACGAACCACTTCAAGAAACACAAACTGCAGCTTCTGGAAACGGCCTTCACAGTCCCCCGACCTGCAACACGACTGAAAACCTGTAAGTAGATATTAAACCAGCTGTGTGTGCACGGCTGCCTAAAATATCTTCCCAACCTGAAGTGATCTGCAGAGAGAAGAGGCTGAAAACTCCTCAGTCTTTCTGTAGCTGGCTACAGAAAGAAAAGCTGCGATATCTGCCAAAGGGAGTGTTAGCAAACTTTTACATGCAACTGTAACTTTCACTGTAAGACCGATGTGGCCTGAAGTGATATTTATGGAATCATTTTTTTTATGCTAGCACAAGCTGAGAAGGCTGGTAAAATCAATAACGTCTGCTACAGAGATATAGCTAACATTAGCTAGCGTTAGCCACCACACCAAGTAAGGCTGTAGCAACAAGCCCCCAAGTTAGCAATGGTGTGTTTTATTATATATATATATATAGTCAACTTTTTATTTTTACAATGAAGAGTGTGTTATTTAAAAATTTAATTTAAAACTACTCATTGATACTTTATTATATATTATATTATTTGATCCTTATTACTGATATATAAGTTTTATTGGGTTGAGATGGAGCTTGTTTTACCTACTTTATTTACTGTTTGGTATTTCAATATATAATCCATAATATAAACCATAATAATCATATTTTAGTTATCATATATCATATATCTGAATATGTCAAATCTGAATCTAAAAAGAAAATATTGACTATAGCCATTAGATAAATGTAGTGGAGTAAACTTATGAGTTCTTAAGAAGATGAAGATGAAGATGAAGATGAAGACGTCGCTAACATTGAATTGGCTTTAGCTTTTGCTGATGCATGGAGATCCTGTGTGGTTTTACAAGAACATCTCCCATGCAAATAATGGCCTTGATTATGCTAATATATTATTATGTTAATGGTGTTCATCTTTAATAATGCATGATGTTGGCATATTGATAATGCATTGCATTTATTCTCATGCAAATTCTACGTTAGATGCTTATTAATTGACACTTATCAGAGACTCTAAATCACAACAGGAACAAGCCTCGATTTCGTTAAAAAAAAAAAGATTTAATAATGTGATTCTCTAATTAAACTGCAGATGTCTGTCCATCCTTCAGGAAAATAAAGTGGCTGCTCGGTTTATCTACGAGGTATCAGTCGGTTTTCCAGATCAGAGATGTTCTTTAGGTTTAACAGCTGGCTGCAGTGAGTCCAGCGTTTCTCTTACGCCATCATCGAGATTCAAAGGCGCCAAAAATCAGATCCATTTGATCACTCAGCCCCCTCGCTAACAGGGAGTCAGACTTGAGTCATCCTCACTCCGGTGCCCTCCTCCCTTGGCAGGAAAAAACTTGAAACAAGCCTTTTCGGGCGTCACAGGAGGGTACCTTCAGAAACACTCTCTGGTTTGGTTTGTTTTTGTGTGTGTGTGTGTGTGTGTGTTGTCAGATTGGCGGCGCTTGTGGAGTGTTCACAGGCACTCGGGGACGGGCTGTCGCGTTAGCCGTGAGTGGCAGACCGACCGACTGACAGCCAGCGAGGTTGTCTCTGGAGGATTCCTCCTGAGGAGGTGTCGCTGAGTGAACTATCAGGGACTGTGATGTGCATTAGGCTGTGCAAGAGACCTCCACAAAGACAGTTCTTTCTTTTTTAGCATGTGGGGGGGGGGGTTGTTTTTTTTGTTTGTTTTTGGTGGGTGACATTATGAGAGATTCATTAGCTGTCTCCCTTTTTTCAGATCATTACTCATCAAAGTCTTTCCTCCTCCCAGACAGTGATGGACAGGTTGAAATAACGCAATTTCTGCCTCTGTGATTGATTTTATCACAGCACATACTGCGCCGACACCATCATCTGATCATCATGTGATATTTTCTTTTACTGCGAGGTGCAAGGAAAATCCCTCGCTGCTGCACTTGTTCTGTTTCCTCCACAGTGCATCGTGCTGGAGGTGTAGTTTCCTATGTAATTTTCTCTCAGCCATAATGCCACATCGTGTATAACTGCCGATGGAGACATCCAATTAGTAGCCAGTCAGGCTGTGTTAGCTTAGTTAAGAACACACACCTACACACACACACACACACACACACACACACACATTGCACGTGTCGCAAATGTACAAACACACACACATGCATGCACACCCACGCACAGGGATGCACACAGAAAATGCACACAACCACTTGCTGTTTCCACATGAGTACACTCAGTGGAGATGGGGGGATGGGAGCCCTGAGCATGTGTAAGGGGGGGGGGGGGGTGGATTGTGGTGGAAGCAGCGACAGAGGCAGCAGCGATGCTGGTGGTGGTGGTGTTGGTGTGGTGGTGGCAATCTCACCCAATCATGTGTGCTGGGAATGACTTCATTAGGAGGCCCTGTTGAAGTCCGGTGCCTGGGAATTGCGTTTGCGGCGAGGATTGCAGGGAGGAATGGAGCGGAGGGAGAAGCACGAATGAGTCCTGAATCCCTCTTTTATCTGGCGTGTGATGGAGAGATCCAAATCAACAGCTGTCAGTCAGGTGGGCCCCAGGGCGAAGGCCTCCAGCGGAGGGGGGGGGGGGCAGGAATGGGATGGAAAGAAGAGATCTGCAGGGGAGCGGGGGGGCGGGGGTGGTAAGGGGTGGTAAGGACAGGCCCTGAGTGATGAGTTGAGTGTCAGTCCCGGGGTCCTCCACAGGTTGCTGATGCTGATTTGCATCAGAGCCATTTGAAAATGTATTATTCAGTTTTTCTAAAATATCTCAGAATCACTTAAACGAGGATAAAAACACTTTCCTGAGTGAACTGTGGTGAAACACACTTTTTTAAGTGTTTGCTTAATGTGCAAGTTTAATGGTAAGTAAGTGGAAAGTAAGTGGTTCAAAACCTTTTTTGTCCAATGTCAGAGGGACTCATTGGCACCTGCCATGGTCCAATTATATTAATTTGAATTGATTTTAAATATGACATTGTTTGACTTTAATAATTAAATAAGAGTGGACATTGTTACAAAAATCCTTTCACACAGTTGAACCATAATATTTCAGTTATTTGGTAAAGTTTATATTCATAGTACTGCCACAGTGTCAGAATATATATATTGCAAAAACACTACTACATAATGATGCATAGTAAGCTGTAAGGAAACAAAAAGAAAAAGGAGCTATGTCGTATAAAATCATTTTATCATTGGTAATATAAAAATATTGATTAGTATATTTGGCAGATTTTTCAGTACTATTTTGAATGTAGTATTTTTACTTGTAACACAGTATTTTAACTTTGTTGCGTCACCTACTTTTACTTCAAAAGAGCTACTTATAGGTTTTGCTATTGCTACATAGCTAACGTTAGCATTGGCAGCTGTTTACTCACGAGTCTAGAGGAAACGTTGTGAGTTCAGCATCAAACTTCATCCCTTTACTCACCAACATCTGTCTGCAGAGACACCACTGTTAACTCTTGTCTCTATCACGTCTTTTTTGTTTCTATTTAAGTTAGCATGCTAACCAGCTATTTCTGATCTGTCTCATCACTTTCCGATACCGAGTCACTGTAGCGTCCAATCTGCCCTGAAGACGTAGCGCTGCTCAGAGGGAGTATTACAACCTCTTGTATTGTAAACACAACTGTGGCTGAAGGTCTGGTAAGTAAACAGCTGCTAATGCTAACGTTAGCCATGTAGCAATAGCAAAAACTTGCAGATAGCTACTTTAAAAATAAACAGGAACAAGCCTCGATTTCGTTAAAAAAAAAAGATTTAATAATGGTGATTCTCTAATTAAAACTGCAGATGTCTGTCCATCCTTCAGGAAAATAAAGTGGCTGCTCGTTTATCTACGAGGTATCAGTCGGTTTTCCGATCAGAGATGTTCTTTAGGTTTAAAGCTGGCTTGCAGTGAGTTCCAGCGTTTCTCTTACGCCATCATCGAGATTCAAAGGCGCGCCAAAAATCAGTCCATTTGAATCACTCAGCCCCCTCGCTAACAGGGAGTCAGACTTGAGTCATCCTCACTCCGGTGCCCTTCCTCCCTGGCAGGAAAAAACTTGAAACAAGCCTTTTCGGCGTCACAGGAGGCGTACCTTCAGAAACACTCTCTGGTTTGGTTTGTTTTGTCTGTGTGTGTGATGTGTGGTTGTGTGTGTGTGTGTTGTCAGATTGGCGGCGCTTGTGGAGTGTTTCACAGGCACTCGGGACGGCGGCTGTTCGCGTTAGCCGTGAGTGCAGATCGACCGACTGACAGCCAGCGAGGTTGTCTCTGGAGGATTCCTCGCTGAGGAGTGTCGCTGAGTGAACTATCAGGGACTTTGATGTGCATTAGGCTGTCGCAAGAGACCTCCACAAAGGACAGTTCTTTTCTTTTTTAGCATGTGGGGGGGGGTTGTTTTTTTGTTTGTTTTTGGTGGGTGACATTATGAGAGATTCATTAGCTGTCTCCCTTTTTTCAGATCATTACTCATCAAAGTCTTTCCTCCTCCCAGACAGTGATGGACAGGTTGAAATAACGCAATTTCTGCCTCTGTGATTGATTTTATCACAGCACATACTGCGCCGACACCATCATCTGCATCATCATGTGATATTTCTTTTTACTGCGAAGGTGCGAGGAAAATTCCCTCGCTGCTGCACTTGTTCTGTTTCTCCACAGTGCATCGTGCTGGAGGTGTAGTTTCCTATGTAATTTTCTCTGCAGCCATTAATGCCACATCGTGTATAACTGCCGATGGAGACAATCCAATTAGTAGCCAGTCAGGCTGTGTTAGCTTAGTTAAGAAAACACCACACCACACACACCACACACACACACACACACACCACATTGCACGTGTCGCAAATGTACAAAACACACACACATGCATGCACACCCACGCAGGGATGCACACAGAAAATGCACACAACCACTTGCTGTTTCCACATGAGTACACTCAGTGGAGATGGGGGGATGGGAGCCCTGAGATGTGTAGGGGGGCGGGGGGGGTGGATTGTGTGGAAGCAGCGACAGAGGCAGCAGCGATGCTGGTGGTGGTGTGTTGGTTGTGGTGTGGCAATCTCACCCAATCATTGTGTGCTGGGAATGACTTCATTAGGAGGCCCTGTTGAAGTCCGGTGCCTGGGAATTGCGTTTGCGGCGAGGATTGCAGGAGGAATGGAGCGGAGGGAGAAGCACGAATGAGTCCTGAATCCCTCTTTTATCTGGCGTGTTGATGGAGAGATCAAATCAACAGCTGTTCAGTCAGGTGGGCCCCAGGGCGAAGGCCTCCAGCGGAGGGGGGGGGGCAGGAATGGGATGGAAAGAGAGGATCTGCAGGGGAGCGTGGGGGCGCGGGGGGTAAGTTGGGTGGTAGGACAAGGCCCTGAGTGATGAGTTGAGTGTCAGTCCCGGGGTCCTCACAGGTTGCTGATGCTGATTTGCATCAGAGCCATTTGAAAATGTATTATTCAGTTTTTCTAAAATATCTCAGAATCACTTAAACGAGGATAAAAACACTTTCCTGAGTGAACTGTGGTGAAACACACTTTTTTAAGTGTTTGCTTAATGTGCAAGTTTAATGGTAAGTAATGGGGAAAGTAAGTGGTTCAAAACCTTTTTTGTCCAATGTCAGAGGACTCATTGGCACCTGCCATGGTCCAATTATAATTAATTTGAATTGATTTTAAATATGACATTGTTTTGACTTTAATAATTAAATAAGAGTGGACATTGTTACAAAAATCCTTTCCACACAGTTGAACCATAATATTTCAGTTATTTGGTAAAGTTTATATTCATCGTGCTGCCACAGTGTCAGAATATATATATTGCAAAAACACTGCTACATAATGATGCATAGGTAAAGCTGTCAGGAAACAAAAAGAAAAAGGAGCTATGTCGTATAAAATCATTTTATCGATTGGTAATATAAAAAATATTGATTAGTATATTTGGCAGATTTTTCAGTACTATTTGAATGTAGTATTTTTACTTGTAACACAGTATTTTTAACTTTGTTGCATCACCTACTTTTACTTCAAAGAGCTACTTATAGGTTTTGCTATTGCTACATAGCTAACGTTAGCATTGGCAGCTGTTTACTCACGAGTTTAGAGGAAACGTTGTGAGTTCAGCATCAAACTTTCATCCTTTACTCACCAACATCTGTCT
>NW_019174360.1:579895-592301 GCF_002260705.1 Seriola dumerili | reverse complement strand
TCTATAGGCTATAGGAGCCTTTAATTGGCAAAGAAGGGAGTAACTACAGCTGTGCGCCACTAGCTGTGCCCTTACAGCCCATTGGGTCACAAAGCGCCGCTCCTGTCGCCTAGCAACCTTGACAACACCTCACTTTTTTCTTTTTTCTTTTTACAAAAACTTGTTTTTAGTTTTAAGCCCGTTTGTTTGCTCCAAAACCCAAAACTTAAATTTAAAAGTGTGTTGGTGTCGTTCGCTGCCAAATTATTTTCAATATCGAGTGCAATGAATCGTGGGATACGTTGGGGCCACAAAGGATCCGCCCATTGGAGCCTTCATTGCCTGGAGAAACAAGCGAGCTTCTGTTTGTCAAATAAATGTAGAAGTATAAAGTATAAAGTTGCATAAAATGGAAATAGCAGCTACTGTACTTCAGCACAGTAAATATAGACTCAGTCACTTCCTCGTTGCTCAACAGTAACTGACCAAACTTAGACTTTATTTCACACACTGGGACACTTGGCAAATACACGTCTCTCCTTAAGTTTGTTTACATTTCCACAGAATTTCACAGGCTGCATTTCACAGGCCCATATTCCTCATTACTGTATAAAAGCAGGCCATTATGTAAATTGTACATTTCTGCTAGTCAAATCCCTGTAATAAACCCAAACATCCCCTGCTACCGGCGACTTCTGCTCAGAGATGAGGGGGAGTAGAGTAGATGCAGGGAGAGAGAGGGAGAGAGAGGGAGAGAGGTGAGTGTGTTTGAGCACCACGAAGGTNACTTGCAGATAGCTACTTTAAAAATAGACAGCGTGACTCGAGGTCTGTCAGCTATAGGAGCCTTTAATTGGCAAAGAAGGGAGTAACTACAGCTGTGCGCCACTAGCTGTGCCCTTACAGCCCATTGGGTCACAAAGCGCCGCTCCTGTCGCCTAGCAACCTTGACAACACCTCACTTTTTTCTTTTTTCTTTTTACAAAAACTTGTTTTTAGTTTTAAGCCCGTTTGTTTGCTCCAAAACCCAAAACTTAAATTTAAAAGTGTGTTGGTGTCGTTCGCTGCCAAATTATTTTCAATATCGAGTGCAATGAATCGTGGGATACGTTGGGGCCACAAAGGATCCGCCCATTGGAGCCTTCATTGCCTGGAGAAACAAGCGAGCTTCTGTTTGTCAAATAAATGTAGAAGTATAAAGTATAAAGTTGCATAAAATGGAAATAGCAGCTACTGTACTTCAGCACAGTAAATATAGACTCAGTCACTTCCTCGTTGCTCAACAGTAACTGACCAAACTTAGACTTTATTTCACACACTGGGACACTTGGCAAATACACGTCTCTCCTTAAGTTTGTTTACATTTCCACAGAATTTCACAGGCTGCATTTCACAGGCCCATATTCCTCATTACTGTATAAAAGCAGGCCATTATGTAAATTGTACATTTCTGCTAGTCAAATCCCTGTAATAAACCCAAACATCCCCTGCTACCGGCGACTTCTGCTCAGAGATGAGGGGGAGTAGAGTAGATGCAGAGAGAGAGAGGGAGAGAGGTGAGTGTGTTTGAGCACCACGAAGGTCACTCCAGATTGAGAAGTTTGTCAAAATGTGATGACATCAGCAGTCTGTAAACTGTTATTGGCCCGAGCTGAGTGTCGGCCACGTCCGAACCGTCTGAAATTACAACAAAAAAAAAAATAAAAAAAGGAAAGAAGAAAAACACACACTCAAACTGACTGCCACCGCTCTGCCAGAAATGATTGCCTCCGAGGTTTCTTTTTTTCTTCTCCCATCTCCGCTTGTTCACCCATGCCTTTCCTCCTCCTCCCCTCCCTTCCCCTCCTCACCCCCCCCCCCACCACCACCACCAACAACAACACAACTCATATCCCCATCCCCCACTGTCTCACATGCTCGTACTGTAGAGGGCTGCCAGATACGTGGAAGCTAGGGGAAGGAGAGGGGGAGGCAGGGGGAGGCAGGGGGAGGCAGGGTGAGGAGCTCGATCTGGATTTAATGACATTAAAAACGGTTTTCATGCTCAATAACGGGCCTCGATTATGTTTGATCCAAGACAGTCAACACTTTATCCAGACACGAACGGAATCGTCTGTCAAGGAGTCTATTGAGTCATCAATATCTGCTGTAGTTATTCCTCTTTTTTTTTTCCCCCCTCCCGGATCGTTTACAGTGAGTAATCATCTGTCTGGTCGCTTGCGTCTCGGGGGTTTGATCGGATAGCACTTTTGAACACCGGCGGAAACCTGCCTGACAATCCAACAAGCCACTCACTGAAGATTGAGAGGGCCCCATTATGTCGGCTGCCTGTGGCCATATCAGAAGGCTTTTCTTCTCCCTCCTCTCGCCTCTACATAACACACAGCGGTAAATAAATCACAGCTCCGACTCTGTTTATCGATCGGCCCTGCTCCAAGCTCCTTTTCCTTTTTTTTTTTTCTCTTTTTTTTTTCCCAGTGTCTGCTCGTTCTTCTCCGCAGGATGAATTGTTGCTTTGTGTATTGAGGAGGGCGAGATTGTCAAAACACAGAGGTGCCGGGTCAAAACAAAAAGGAGACCGAGGGAACAGCAATGCGCTCCGACTTGCATGACCCACTGCGATGCTGCGTAGTTAACCTTGATTAGGCTCCATATTAATCGAAATCATTTCAATTAGCGGCAGGGTTTACGTTTGCTTTCCTGGAGGGGAGGCCTCCGTCCTGCTGGGACTTCTCCAGTGGTGCCATTGTTTCAGGCAAGATCAATTAGTTACAGAGAAGTAATTGAACCCAGTCTGAATACTTATTTAAGCAAGTCATACAGCTCAATTAAGTGACGCCAGAAGATTCAAGGTGCTACACAGGACGTAAATCCCACTAAATTGAACCTTAACTAAACTGATTAATTCAGTTTGATCCATATGAGACAAACATCAAGATACATTCCTTTACTTTTTATGTTCTTTTTAGGATTGGGCTCCGATAGCTGGCATAGCTCTGAGCAGCGCTACTTCTTCCGGGCAGCCTGGACGCTGCAGCGACTCGGTATCGGAAAGTGACGAGACTGATTAGCATGCTAACTTCAGTACGAGAAAAGAAGTGATAGGAACAGAAGCAAAACAAAAAGGGGGTTGCGTTCCACCACTGGAGACAGTAAAGGAATAAAGTTTGATGCTGAACAACATTTCTTCTAGACTGGAAACTAAACAGCTGTTAATGCTAACGTTAGCTATGTAGCAGTAGCACAACTTACAAATAGCTCCTTTATTCACAATTGATTTGCCATAACCACCATCCCTCCCTAACCTTAACCATTCAGTAGCTGCCCTGCAGTGATATTGTAGAGAGCGGGAGAAGTAGAAATGTTGTCACTGAATAATAATCCAGGGTTTTGCAGAATCGTCCCATATTGACATTCTTGTCTGGAAACAGGGTTAAGCCTAAAACCAGCAGATTGGATAAGGCATTTGAAAGGATTCAGATTTGATAAAATGCTATCAGACCCCAACTCTAGTCATGATACATTCCCTGCGCGTCCTTGAAAGGGTTAAGTAAGGTGGGTTCCCGAGGCAGAAATGGCCTATGACTAACAATCAGCTCTAATAAGATCCATCTTCTCTTAAAAGACTCAGTGAAAAGCCCTAAATCCATTCTGAACACATTCAAAGGGGAGATAGGAGAAGGAGCCATGTGCTATGATGTTTTCATGCCCCCCCCCCCGCGCGCCCCGCCTGCCCCCCCCCCACTTCATTATCATTCCCAGGTTATCCCAGCAGCCAAGTGAATCTGGAGCGCAAATGAATTAAGGGAGAATTAAGGAGCCCCGTGCAAAGTGAAGCCTTCAGAAACCTCAGCGCAGATGAAAGGTGTAGCTGCTCAGACACGTGCTCACATGCGTCCGCAACACACACACACACACACACACACACACACACACACACACACACACACACACCGCCAGCGTGCGCTATGTAGTAGATATGCGTCTGCAGTTTTGTGGACGTCAGTGAGTGTTTGTTGCGAGTGTTTGTCCTCACCTTGCTTCTGGGCCTCGTGCCAAGTGCAACTTCCTGCAGTCCTCGGCCACGGCAACACAATGGCGCTTAACGCGGCCCACCACCCTCCCAGCATATTATACCAACTGGGGGAGTTGTTCAAAGACAGGACAAAGAAGTGTGTGTTAGGTTTCTACAGAAACGTTTACAGGTACACGCACACGCTCAAAAACACACCGATATCGAAACGTGTGAATCGAGTCCAGTGCGTTAAAATGCAAATGACGTTCTCTGCGAAGTGGGAAGTCGAGGTTTCAGCGTGTGTTTCTCCTCCGTGCACGACGTGGAGGACACAGCAGAGAAGTCTGACATTGAAATGGTTCAGTGAAATGTGAAAAAGTGACTTTCTCTCCGACGACCTCAGTTTCATTCCCAGCTGATACAAATGATTTTTCCACCACGAGCAAAGACTTTAAAACTTCACATGTTTGATCCAACCAGTATAACTGTTTTACATTTCTAATAATAATAATAATAATAATAATAATAATAATAATTGCTCTCAGGTTCCTCTTAGTATTTGTGAGCTGAAGTGACCTGATGAAGACTTTACAAGTTTCCACCATGATGATGTAAGGAGTCTGTATTTTTGAATTCGGCTGCTTTTGTGCTTTGAAAATAAAACAAATGTATTTTGTTTAGAAGGAAACGAAATGAAAGGCATGAAATTCACAAAGAAAGACATTTGCTGGTTAAAAACCTTCGTATTTACAAACCTGCAGCTTTGGATTTTACATGTTTCAGAACAGTGTGTTTTACATTAAACGCAACGATCTTCATAAGTTTGAAAGTTGAACCATGGAAGCAACACGGCCACAGCTTCATATCAAGCTCGCAAATATCAATCTAGTGTAATATTTAGCTTTCATTACTCAAGTAACTTTTTTTCATGGTGGAGAAAATTGAATCTCTGCATCACAGAGCTTTTTGCATGTCACACACACACACACACACACACACACACCGCTCCTCCTCGTGCTGTTTAATAGCCTGAGCTGCAGGATACACATGGCGCCCAGTTGTCAGGGGACCCAGCCACCTCTCTCACATCTTTACCCTGCTCAATAGGAATCAAACACTGTGAGAACAGAGACGGGGATGAGGGAGAGAAAGGCCTCCGCTGCTTTTCTTTCACACTCTTGCCTCCGTCTTGAGAGGTTGTGGTTTCTTTTCTTTTCTTTTTTTATTACACACAAGTCTTCTTTGTTTTGATCTAATTAATCTGTTCTGATCCTGTGTTATTTCTCCAGTCATTATCATCTCATCTCCTAATCATACAATTGTCTCTGGAAGGTCTGGAAAAGCTGTTCCATTGATTTGGCAGGAATGCGGATTGATCCGGACGAATTTGCATGGGAATCTATTCGAGTTTGAGCCGAGAGATCATAATCGATCAGGTGGGATAAAGCCTGTATGTGGCCTCTATTGCCTCTCGAAGGTTAAGGTGAAAATTAATTTGCTTGTTCGTTAGTTACGTTTCAATCCTGTAATTAAGTCTTGCAAATGATTAAAATGTAAAACAATGGAGCGATGAATGTGACTTTGATTGCTTGTTTTTTTTGTTTTATTTTCATTGGATAACATGATCTGTTGGCCTGATGACCGCACTCACAGAATCCTAATGAAGGGCAGCGAGCGAACAGAAACATTTCCTTATATTATGTTGGATTATTCTTATTTTCCTCAGAGACAATATTTAAAATTATTGTTATAATTGAATGAAATTAACACTAAATGTCCTAATTTAATGTCATTTAGATAATAATATTTAAACAGACTGGATTCTGCTGCTTTCCTCTTATTGATTATAAATCTATTCAAACTATATATTGAAAGAAGAGTGGATGATGTGGACGTATGTTATCTGTGTTAGCAACATCGCATCCATATAACCTTTCACTCTTTGCTAAGAGCGCTAGCTGCGTCCAACTTTACAGAATTAAAAGAATAATTTGACTTAGAGTGACTTTGATTTGAATTAGTTTGTGTATTTGCAATATTCCCTTTTTATATTTGTGAGAACAAATGTATTCTTTGTATTTGTGGAAGGTGTTTTATTTTTTACAGGTTACAAGTTTACGCACGGATTGTCTGTTCACACAAATAATACTGAAACTAATCCACCTCCATAATCAGCTGGCTCTCAGATATGAGGGTGAGAGCGACGGGCTGAAGGGCTGTTTGTGGTATTGACTGCTGGACAAATGCCACACATACACGAGGAAGTTCTCCTCTGTGTGGATGTGGATCTCTGCACGTCCATGCATGTGTGTGTGTGTGTGTGTGTGTGCGTGTGTGTGTGTGTGTTTGCGCACAAGCTCCAAGCCTTCTGGACAGGGCCGAGGGTGAAGGGGAGTGCTAACACACTCTCCTTGTCAACGGCAAGGGTAATTACTCCTGGCTGAAATTACTCAACATTTGTTTATAAGCTCCCCTGAGCACACTGTAAATAGATTGTCTGCTCAAGTCCAATGCCATTGAAGCCCTGCTGTTCTCCACACACTCACACACACACACACACACACACACACACACTCACACACACATACACTTTATGTTCACTTCATCTTTACCTCGTCACACACATTAAGCCAGAATCTTTTTTATGCACCTTCCCTTTCTTTAATGAATCAGTTATGTTAAAGACCTTGGCGGAGCTAAATGTTGCTGCTCTCCTGTCGTGTCAAGTGACTTCCTTTATCCTCCCGCTGGAGTGTTTCAGTGTGAGGCTGGAGCCCTTGATATTTTACCTCCTCATGTAACTTTGCATGTGGTTGAGTTGAATCTATTAATCCAGTATTGATCTCTGCTTTGCCGCCCTTTTCATGGCTGCGCTCCTATCTCTCCCATCGCTCCGTCCCTCCTTCTTTCTGCACCAACAATAGCTGAGATCTTTTTAGCATGCATATGAGGGGAGGAGGGAGAGAGAGGAGGGAAGAAAGAAAAAAAAAAAGAAACGAAAGCACTCCAAGTCAAGGTCCATCCATGTAGTTACTGTATGAGATGGTTCCTGTCAAAGATGACAGTTTGAAACACTTGACCCACAAAAATGAATTCTTGGCCAGGGCCAAGTGACAGCCCAAAGTAATTCATTCTTTTGAAATGTTGAGGGAGATGGAGAGAGAAGTGAGGAGAAGGGGAGTGACATGGAGAGCGATAGAGCAAGACAGAGAGATAGAACAGGAAGGGGAGGAGAGAAGACGAGAGAAACAAAGAAAGAGAGAGAAAGGGAATTAAAGAAAGCCGATGGGAAGAGTGAATGAGATAAATAAACGAAAAGAAATCAAGGCGTCTGACTTGTCTCGTTCCAACACGGAAAAAACTGCTTCACTCTTTCAGCGCGACATCATCTTTTTAACTGTAAAGTGCATATTAAAAACTTTCTGCTGGGTCTCTGAGGAAAACATGGCAGCTGGAGACAAAGTCTGACTGTCAGCATTAGCTTATGCTAGCTAATTTTGCTAATTGAAATGAGGCTCCGTCCGCACGATCTCCGTCCAGCACACGTGAAAACACACATCACATGACCATCCATTATCCATAAAGGGATGAAAAGAAATCTATTTTTGTGAGTATGGCCTTTCTGCTTTTGTCTTCTTCTGAGATCAAGGAGCCATCGTTGAAGAATTACCAAAAACTTCAATGGTTCAGTGGTTCAGTGGTTCACCTGCGACGAGAAGCCGAGAAACAGAAAGAGCAAAACTTAAAGTGGCAACAGGAAAAAAAAAAGTGATTAAAGGAGGAAAGAATGAGATAAATGAATAATTAATTTAATTCCAAGGTGGAGAATATGTTTATCTTGTAGCATTACATCATTGTTTTAGCTACAATATTCTGAAAAGAAAAAACTTTTACTGTTAGCATTAGCTCA
This sequence comes from Seriola dumerili, assembly GCF_002260705.1. Taxonomy (NCBI): domain Eukaryota; kingdom Metazoa; phylum Chordata; class Actinopteri; order Carangiformes; family Carangidae; genus Seriola; species Seriola dumerili. Next base: position 584,397 of record NW_019174360.1, on the reverse strand, counting down.
CGTTAGCTCGCTACAGCTGACAATCTAACTGTGGCATTTATCATTTCACCAACAACCAAGTCCAGGAGCAGCGAGCGAGAACGAGAAGCCGCTGTTGTCTGCCTCTGAAATGAAACACAGCTCGACACGGAGAGTGACGGAGCGAGGCAGAGAGATGGAAAAACAACAGGAAGACAACAAGAGAAACAAAGAGAGCAAAAGTAAAAGAAGGAAGTGAGATAAATAATTTAAAAGAACTCAAGGCGTGTTATTAATGTACGAGGGCTGGTGATGCTGCTTGTGATCAGTGATTTACTAATGATGATTTTGATTGTATTCTTCTGTACACAAACCTCCCAACATATGTTGCTGTTATTGCAAGCTGCCATCCGGGCTAATTTGTCTTAATTACACTGAGTGTGTTTGCTGCCTACCAGCGCCGTCCACTGAGAGAGACAGACACGTTAGATAGAGTGGAGGGCGGGGAGCGCAACATCTGTCTGTTGAAGAGTCTGAGCACACACACACACACACTCATAATTGCTTGCGAACACACAAATACGAACACACTCGTACACTCACATGCAGCGAAATACAAACACACACTCACACCTCTCTAATAAAACCTTGGTCTAGCCACCTCGCCACCATCCCCGAGCCCTTACCTCCCATGTCCTGCTAATGGCGGCCACCACAGAGGTGACTGTGTGCAAATAGGGCCGTAGCGCCGATGGCCATCCATCACAAGGCCCCGGAGCAACATTACACCACTCTAATGGCCCACTCTGGCCTTCCTTATGATATTAATCCACAGCCTCACAGCACTGATTTCATTTGTAAAGTGGTGGGGGGAGACAAACTGTTTTTTTTTTTTCTTTTTTACCACAGGGTGCTAACGGTCGTAGCTGCAGACACGTCGGCTCGGACACAACAACACATAAACATGCGCGCTCGCACATATGCTGTTTACGTGCTCGGCCGCTCGCCTCGGTGCATGTGCACACATACATACACAGAAACATAAAACATAGATCAGCTCAAGCCCTCTCTCTCTCAACTGACTTTCTCTACTCTGGTTCTCCTGCAGACCTTCAACCTGCCATTACAGGGAGTCTAATTATATAAAGTAACAACAGCAAGCTGCAGCATTAAAACCTGCTTCCTGTTGTAATGTTGTTAAACTATGTGTGAGTGAGTGATGCTAACACTTCACATTGCTGCTGTTTCTTCTCGTCTGCAGGCTGGAGCAAGACGTTTGACACAAGCTTTCCTTTTTCTGTTTGTGCATTTATCACCTGAGGAACGCAGCCGACGCAGAAATCAACTCATAGTCAAGGTTTTTGTGTTTTTATCCTGCGTATACTTTGATGAAAAGATGCTTTTAATAAATCTGTCACATGAAGATATGGTCACTTTTTACTGTCGTTATAGGGTTTGTGCTATAAACGCTTTATATTCACTGTAACACACTCGTCAAACATCAAGAACTACAATTAAATCATACAAATAATGACAAAGGTTAGTGAATAAAACCTAAACGAAGAGCCTCAAGTGACATCATTTGAGTCAAAGTCAGTTTGAAAATGACAAAAGCTGGGGCTAGCTTACATTAGCATTAGCATTAACAAATCTCAAAAAATGTGCTATAGAAAGATTATAAAGTCAGACAGATTTTTATTCTAGCTTCCCAGGTTTTCCTCTGGCCCAGTATACGCCTGATTCCACGGCCTGATTCTGGCCCATATACGGCATGATTATCAGATGCTACTTCCACATCTGGACCGACATGGTGCACTCACAATACGGGAGGATAACAGCTGGACTCGGGCATATGTTGGGCCAGAAGTGTCTCTGGCTGAAACCAAGGATCCACTCTTTCAGAAATCGCTGAATTTTCATTGGTGAATTTTATAATTGTGTATCCATGACGATTACTTTGGATCCTCTTGTGCTCTGTTTATGTTTTTGGGGGACAGATGATGAAATACGATTATTCCTCCTTCCCAAGAGTTAATGTGAGGTTGTATCCACATGAAAGTGTGTGCGACAATTAGAATTTCCTGCACGAAGAGCTTGAATGTTTTTAAAAACTGGCTGTATGCGGAAGAAAATCAGAGCTCGTCTCTTAGCGCTCACACCATCCAGCTGCATTACTGAAGCAGTACTAAGGCTCGCAGGCAGCGGGGGGGGGGGGGAGGGGAAGGTAGTGGTGTGGGTGGAGTGGGGGGGGGGTCTGGTGACCTGGGCTGCAGCTGAGAGTGCACCGGTCTGGAGACCTTTGAGAGGAAGGTCTGCTGGCTGGACGTCAGAGCCCACGACGTTCTTTGTTGCTTTTTTATTTTTTAAAACAGACCACTGCAGGCACGGATGCAGACACTTACTGTACAGACACACACACACACACACACACACACACACACACACACACNAAATCTGTCACATGAAGATATGGTCACTTTTTACTGTCGTTATAGGGTTTGTGCTATAAACGCTTTATATTCACTGTAACACACTCGTCAAACATCAAGAACTACAATTAAATCATACAAATAATGACAAAGGTTAGTGAATAAAACCTAAACGAAGAGCCTCAAGTGACATCATTTGAGTCAAAGTCAGTTTGAAAATGACAAAAGCTGGGGCTAGCTTACATTAGCATTAGCATTAACAAATCTCAAAAAATGTGCTATAGAAAGATTATAAAGTCAGACAGATTTTTATTCTAGCTTCCCAGGTTTTCCTCTGGCCCAGTATACGCCTGATTCCACGGCCCGATTCTGGCCCATATACGGCATGATTATCAGATGCTACTTCCACATCTGGACCGACATGGTGCACTCACAATACGGGAGGATAACAGCTGGACTCGGGCATATGTTGGGCCAGAAGTGTCTCTGGCTGAAACCAAGGATCCACTCTTTCAGAAATCGCTGAATTTTCATTGGTGAATTTTATAATTGTGTATCCATGACGATACTTTGGATCCTCTTGTGTCTGTTATGTTTTGGGGGACAGATGATGAAATACGATATTCCTCCTTCCAAGGTTAATGTGAGGTGTTTCCACATGAAAGTGTTGGACAATAGAATTTCCTGCACGAAGAGCTGAAGTGTTTAAAACTGGCTGTTGGGGAAGAAAATCAGAGCTCGGTCTCTTAGCGCTTCACACATCAGTGCATACTGAAGCAGTTACTAAGCTCGCAGGCAGCGGGGGGGGGGNAAAAGCTAAAAGTGTCAAACTAAAAGGACAAAGAGAAGCAAGCCTTCATGTTTTCCTCAAATACCATCGTGCATTTTGCAAAGGGAACATGTTGTGATTCAATCCTGACACACATGAACCCAGATATTGTCTCTTCCTGTGTGTCTCTCCCTCATGCAAACACACACACACATACACACACACACACACACACATTCACGCGAACCCCTCCTCAGATGCTTTTAAAACCACAATGACAACCCCAGCGAATGCAGCACGGCTCCTTTTTTTTTTATCAAACATTAAATGCATCACTACACCATACTACTAGCTGTCTGCTCCCGCTCTTCCCCACACTGTGCTAAATTATAAAAAAGCCAGTCTGTCCTAAGTAAAAATTTCATCGCTTGCTGCGGATGAACAGAGCGGCTGCAGACAAGCGGAGGAGTGGAAATGAGGAGAGGAGAGGAGCGGTGATGTCTGGCGCTGAACGTGTTGAGCCAGAGGTCAGCCTAACTCCGGCGAAACCCAGAAACAATAACACACACACACACACACACACACACATGGATTTATATACAGACACATTCACGTTGTGTGCATGTAAATTGTTCTATTCACTAACTTAAAAACACTAGAATTTGAATAACCCCCGGTCATGAAAACAAACTTAGCGACTACTGAAAGATTGTGACGCCTTTATTAAGGATTGACTGCGCTTTGAGCCGATCCGAACGTCTTGTATGATGTCCATGAAGCTTCTAATATGTTGTGAATACTAATGGCTCAGTTGGTAGTGTGTGATAAGTGATGAAACGCCTTTGAATGCTGCGCTGTCCTTGGCTGACTGGTGGGTGCTGTTTCATTATGGATATTCACTGTACTTTGACAATTAGCAAAACCTGGCAGGTATCAACAGTCTCAAAACGTGGCGTCTTTGAGCGCTCCTCTGTGTTCTCCGCAGCCCTTGAACTTAAAAACAGAGCGGATTGAAGAAAGAGATTGAAGTGATATCGCTGAGAAAAGAAAAAAAACTCATATAAAAGTAAAACACTTAAAATACAAAACTCGGTTGCCAGAGGTAAAATAGCTGTCAGGCATGGCCTTCTCGCCTAATGACAGACTGGGATCATCAGGAGAGAGAAACAAAGACGAACACAAGTGGAGACACAATATTTCTATAGATACTCTAATGAAGAGATGAAGGAAATAACTAACAAGGGAAGGATACTGTAACATGTTAGATTAAAGATACAGGAACCATAGCAAAGACAGCAGTGACAAGTGGGGGAGGGAAGGAGAGGGGGTGTGTGGGGGGGGGGGGG
>NW_019174360.1:577444-579751 GCF_002260705.1 Seriola dumerili | reverse complement strand
CCACCCCCCCCATTTGCGCTCTTGAAATGTTAATAACTTTCTATTAGTTAATGTAGCGTGACTAAAATTCCGATTAGATATAATTCATTTTAATATCTGTGACTGGCCGGCCTGATCATTTTCCGCCGCGTTCTGCCCGCTGCATTACACGATTCTAAATTGGACTCATTTACATTGGCTGGTTAAATCAAGGCCTTCTCTTGCAATTTAGCTGTCATCAAATCAATTTTGTAATTTTCTTTGCTCTTTGAGGTACGACTGTTTCCGAATTGAATAATACCAGCTATCACATATAATTAGCCGTTATAGCATGTGTCAGAACAGGAGGGGATGCGGCAACATCTCAAATGCAACGAGACAGCGGCGGCCGCCGCATCTCAGCCACATTAGATGCGATATTGCGTTGGACAAGTATCATTTTCCCTTTAATGCAGCAAACTTCTGTCTCATTATGCCACTTTTATTTCTTTTTCTTAGTTAGGATTATAGTGTTTAAAGGTGAAAATATATTGACCTTCGACCTTCAGTGGTTCACTGGAAGTTGAAACCCTCAACGTCTCGTCCTCATCAGGTTGCACAAAAAGAACAACAGACTGCACGGTGGGTGCGCAGGGAGTTGCTGTGGGACCACTGTGGGCTAGGCGGTTGCTGGAGTGGAGCTCCCATGTGGCTTTGCTCAATGGTGACTGAACCATAAGAACAGAGGGACAGAGGGCTGCACACCGCAGGGACTCTGGGAGAGCTCAACCTTCTCTGGGAGGACCGCAGCCTTGGGTAAGTGGTGGTGTCGCTCCAGATCAGAGGACAGCCAGGCTCTTGAGGGGAGGTGGAGCAGGGCGGTGGTGGCAGGAGTTGGAGGAGGAGTCAGGGGGGAGATGAGGGTCGGCCGAGGCGGTGAGGACCGGGGAGACGAGGGCACATCACAGAGGGAATACCAGTGAATAGGTTGGTTTTTCCCCTGACGACTGGAGCCAGTATTGAGAGTGAGCGCTCAAGGCTGGCTGATAATAGCGCAGACTGATGCTCAGGAGTGTCTTGTTAGAGCATTATACATTTTTGAGTGACACAATGAAAATTCAATGTTGTGCCGAGCTGTTCAGCCTCTCTCAAATGTCACACCGAGGACTTCCTGTTACTACAACACCAAGTTTTGTAAAGGTAGCAGAGACGGACGAAATGAACGAAGGTCAGTACCTTTATTATCGCAAAATTAGCTCGTTGAGACGTCGACAGAGACTTCAGACTTCAGACTAACAGACTTGAGATGTGGGAGTGTGGGATGTGGGCGGGGAGGGTCCAATAAAAGATGCTATCAAGTTGCACTATGGGAAATATGGGAATGTGTGTTTCTTTAAAGAGTAAAAGCCATAAACAAAATACACTAAAAGAGTCTTTTACATTTACAAGACAAGAGGTTATAATACGCCGTCTGAGCAGCCTGGACGCTACAGTCTGGTGAGCAAACAGCTGCTAATGCTAACGTTAGCTATGCACATGTCTTTGAAAGTAACTTGGCAGCAAAACTTTTCTCACTTTACTGACAGGTCCCTGTAAAAAAANACAGACACATTCACGTTGTGTGCATGTAAATTGTTCTATTCACTAACTTAAAAACACTAGAATTTGAATAACCCCCGGTCATGAAAACAAACTTAGCGACTACTGAAAGATTGTGACGCCTTTATTAAGGATTGACTGCGCTTTGAGCCGATCCGAACGTCTTGTATGATGTCCATGAAGCTTCTAATATGTTGTGAATACTAATGGCTCAGTTGGTAGTGTGTGATAAGTGATGAAACGCCTTTGAATGCTGCGCTGTCCTTGGCTGACTGGTGGGTGCTGTTTCATTATGGATATTCACTGTACTTTGACAATTAGCAAAACCTGGCAGGTATCAACAGTCTCAAAACGTGGCGTCTTTGAGCGCTCCTCTGTGTTCTCCGCAGCCCTTGAACTTAAAAACAGAGCGGATTGAAGAAAGAGATTGAAGTGATATCGCTGAGAAAAGAAAAAAAACTCATATAAAAGTAAAACACTTAAAATACAAAACTCGGTTGCCAGAGGTAAAATAGCTGTCAGGCATGGCCTTCTCGCCTAATGACAGACTGGGATCATCAGGAGAGAGAAACAAAGACGAACACAAGTGGAGACACAATATTTCTATAGATACTCTAATGAAGAGATGAAGGAAATAACTAACAAGGGAAGGATACTGTAACATGTTAGATTAAAGATACAGGAACCATAGCAAAGACAGCAGTGACAAGTGGGGGAGGGAAGGAGAGGGGGTGTGTGGGGGGGGGGGGG
>NW_019174360.1:467466-577419 GCF_002260705.1 Seriola dumerili | reverse complement strand
GTTAAAAAAAAAGAGAAAGAAATAAGGAAATTAAAAGTTAGACTGCACTATTGAAATCAGAGAAACCCTCTGCTGAGAGGTCAGGAGGGCAAACCAAATATTCCTTGACTTAGCGTCTAATTCTGAATCTGAATATTAGCCAGTGAGGTTTTAAATGTAAATATGCCATTATGCTGTCATTACAGTGTTCACATCCGCAGGCCCCGCAGGTCAGCCCAGCCACTGTTAATTTTGCAGGCAAAAGCGCTTTTTCACCCCCCCCTCCCACCCCTCCCCCACCCCCCCCATTTGCGCTCTTGAAAATGTTAATGAACTTTCTATGTAGTTGAATGTAGCCGTGCCTGGACTAAATTCCGATTAGATACTAAATTCATTTTAATATCTGTGACTCGGCCGGCCTGATCATTTTCCGCCCGCGTTTCTGCCCGCTGCATTACACGATTCTAATGGACATCATTATACATTGGCTGGTTAAATCAAGGCCTTCTCTTGCAATTTAGCTGTCATCAAATCAATTTTGTAATTTTCTTTGCTCTTTGAGGTACGACTGTTTCCGAATTGAATAATACCAGCTATCACATATAATTAGCCGTTATAGCATGTGTCAGAACAGGAGGGGATGCGGCAACATCTCAAATGCAACGAGACAGCGGCGGCCGCCGCATCTCAGCCACATTAGATGCGATATTGCGTTGGACAAGTATCATTTTCCCTTTAATGCAGCAAACTTCTGTCTCATTATGCCACTTTTATTTCTTTTTCTTAGTTAGGATTATAGTGTTTAAAGGTGAAAATATATTGACCTTCGACCTTCAGTGGTTCACTGGAAGTTGAAACCCTCAACGTCTCGTCCTCATCAGGTTGCACAAAAAGAACAACAGACTGCACGGTGGGTGCGCAGGGAGTTGCTGTGGGACCACTGTGGGCTAGGCGGTTGCTGGAGTGGAGCTCCCATGTGGCTTTGCTCAATGGTGACTGAACCATAAGAACAGAGGGACAGAGGGCTGCACACCGCAGGGACTCTGGGAGAGCTCAACCTTCTCTGGGAGGACCGCAGCCTTGGGTAAGTGGTGGTGTCGCTCCAGATCAGAGGACAGCCAGGCTCTTGAGGGGAGGTGGAGCAGGGCGGTGGTGGCAGGAGTTGGAGGAGGAGTCAGGGGGGAGATGAGGGTCGGCCGAGGCGGTGAGGACCGGGGAGACGAGGGCACATCACAGAGGGAATACCAGTGAATAGGTTGGTTTTTCCCCTGACGACTGGAGCCAGTATTGAGAGTGAGCGCTCAAGGCTGGCTGATAATAGCGCAGACTGATGCTCAGGAGTGTCTTGTTAGAGCATTATACATTTTTGAGTGACACAATGAAAATTCAATGTTGTGCCGAGCTGTTCAGCCTCTCTCAAATGTCACACCGAGGACTTCCTGTTACTACAACACCAAGTTTTGTAAAGGTAGCAGAGACGGACGAAATGAACGAAGGTCAGTACCTTTATTATCGCAAAATTAGCTCGTTGAGACGTCGACAGAGACTTCAGACTTCAGACTAACAGACTTGAGATGTGGGAGTGTGGGATGTGGGCGGGGAGGGTCCAATAAAAGATGCTATCAAGTTGCACTATGGGAAATATGGGAATGTGTGTTTCTTTAAAGAGTAAAAGCCATAAACAAAATACACTAAAAGAGTCTTTTACATTTACAAGACAAGAGGTTATAATACGCCGTCTGAGCAGCCTGGACGCTACAGTCTGGTGAGCAAACAGCTGCTAATGCTAACGTTAGCTATGCACATGTCTTTGAAAGTAACTTGGCAGCAAAACTTTTCTCACTTTACTGACAGGTCCCTGTAAAAAAAATCCCTCCCTCTTCAAACAGAAGCCTGACTTCTATTTTCTATCCATCTTCTATATCCTTATATTATAAATTATGATTTCATGAGAAAGAATTAAATAGATATTTTTTGTCACTATCAAACTCCAAAAGTGAATGGTTGCATTCCCGTGGCCCTTTAAAGCACCTGAGAATGTCAATGACTGGCATTAAACAGGGTCTGACTTGCCTTTGTGACTGTGATTTAGTTACTTCAAAGCTCAGGTACTATTTCAAGTGGTGTTCCAGTTATTTTGACCATCTCTGCGAGCTTTTTGAGTAGTATGCACCGTCGGCTCAATGAAGCACTTGAGGGATTTGTTATCTAAATCTCCCCTCACTGAGATACATATCAAAGCCACAAATGTCAAAGGAGATAGCAACATGGCAGCGGTGGTAATCCACTGACTGTTGTAAGTCTTACAACAAGATAATGCTTCTGTGGGTTTTGTGCTCTGTGAATATTTTCACATCTTTTTCTGAGGTCACCGTCAAACCAGGTGAGCTGACATGAATGCACACGTGTGACTCTTTCAAATGAACCAGACACAGTTCTCTATTGTGTGTACAATACGTGTGTGGCGGTAAAAGTGGGTATGTATGAATAATGAAGAATACGTGAAGCCCAACCCCCATTTGACGACTTATTCCAGCTCATAAAATGATGAACAAACACCTCTTTTAATCAGGAACATAGGGAGCTGATAGAACTAAACTCTCAATCCCTTCATCTTTTTTATTTGTGATCCCCCCCCCCCCCTTCTCTCTCCTCCCGTCAGCGTTGCATAGAGAGCGGCTGATGTTTTAATCATGGCCGCGGGGCTCATTGTGATGTGCAGCCACCTCTGGGGTCTCTAATTGTCTCAGGCCAGGCTGGCTCTGCTGATCACCCTGCGTCTGGAATGGCTAATGACTCACAGTGAGGTAGAGAGACAGAGATGCTTCATATATATAGAGCTCTGTCTGTTTGGTGTGTGTGTGTGTGTGTGTGTGTGTGTGTGTGTGAGTACAATCATTCACCGAGCCTATGCATGTAAGCACATAATGGAACATAGAATTAACTGCACACAGAGCTTGATTACCACCACTCTCAAATCAAGGCCAACTCATCACCGGCCCTGGCTTTCACCACGGAGCTCCCTGCTGCTAACCGTCGGTGAATCACCAACTTCACGTTCTGGACAGAACATGCAAAAACCCACCGCCACACGCTGCGGAGAAAATGACTATTTTCTGTCATTGTCAAACTCACTTAAACAAAGTATTCACACAGGATCTAAAGGGAGAATGTGTTCTAGCTGTTTTAACATCACACATAGCTTACAGATGATTACATTACATAATTCAGTTAATCCAACAAAATCAGAACAACACTTTGTGGAATAAAAAATAACAACAAAAACCACCTTTCACTTATCTTTATTGTTTACATTTTAAAGCTCCTCCAGTGTAAAGGTCTCTGTCCATGTGTAGTGTGATTATAGATCAGCTCTAGCTTCTATATTAATACTGTGAAAGTATCAAAGCCTCAGTCCACAGAGAAATGCACACAGCCTGTATTCAGAAACTGAGCCTTAAAACCAGCCGTCAGGACTTCTGGAACTTTATGATGTCACAACAAAGCAGTCACCAAGCCCCGCCCACCTGGACCCACCATCCAAACCTTTGCAGGATTTGGTTTCTCTGAGTGTTTTTACCTGAAATCTGCTGTATTTTTATTGGATCACTCAGAAAACAGTCAGCCAATCAGAGGAGAGGCTCAGAGCTGAGATGGTTTTTGGTTCTTAAAACCACAAATATATCTTCTTATGGATCAACACTTCAAAATAAAACACAGGAGAAGAAGAAAATATGGAGCTTTAAAGAATCTCAGGAGACCTGATGGCCGAATGTTTAGGGCAAATACCACATGGGTTCAAATTTCCTGAGCAATCATTCCTCCTACTCTCCCTGCACTTCCTGTCTGTCGACACCGTCACTATCTGCTGATAAAAAAAGATAACTTAACTTAAACTTAGAAAACAACAGATGGAGATGAATGTAAGGATCTTTGGAGGGAATGTGTGAAACTCCTGCACATTCTCTGAAATCTTTACAGCAAAACTGGAAAAGGAAATTCATTTGAGGCCGAGGTTAAATGGTTAAGACATGGTGTAGACATCATACACCATTAGGAAATGTTGCTTTATGAATGATACATTTCCTCCTTCGCCAGATTCAGACCTTAATCTCCCGCTAAGCTCTGAGCGGCACCCTGGGTCTGCATGGCTGGCCCGCGGATGATGTGGTCTTAGGGTAAAGGGCCTATTGCTTATGTTGCTGATTGTACACCTGTGGATAAGGCTTTCAGGTGCTGCGGACAGAGAGCCCTAAGCCCTCGGCGGGCCTTACGCTCACAGAATACAGATCTCCTCCTCCTCCTCCTGCGCTCTCCTGCTTCCTTTCAGTCGTAAACACAATCCCACGTTTTTCCCAAATGGCGTTCTCCTTCGTTCGTCCTCCCTCGCTGACGCGTCTCCTGTAGCTCTTTTTGAGACTCCGAGTCACAGTTCAGACAGCACTTGACACGTGCCGCTAACTTGGAGGCAAGACTCACCATCTTGTATGTCTAACAATGAATTGCTCTATATTAAGAGCTAAGTGTCCTTCAAACTGATCTACAGTAAGTGAAATGGGAAAACTTCTGTTGCTCGCTGAAAAAAGTCAAGATTTTCCTAGACTGCATTTAATTCCTTTTGACCTTTTCATTTTCATCCTTTATGGACATTACTTACATACTGTGTACAACTGTTGAGGTGTTGGACCCTGAGCATTAATAAGCAGCAGCAACTCAAGTGTTGCATATACACTTAATAACAAAGCACATCTCTGGTTCCCCTTCCCTCCATCCACTGGCCTTATTAGCATACAATCTGAATGCTGAGAGCGCCAACAATGGTGAGGTCAGTGCCGCTGGATGGGGTCAATTCCGAGGACGGCTTGGCAACATGCTCTGTATGTGTCTTTGCATACTGTAGGAAATCTATTGCGCCGGGTAGTTAAGTGGCGGTGAATGCCAATAGTAGACCTTCCAGACTGCCTTCTTGAAAACACAAAGCGTGGCCCCCGCCAATAGCGTTCTGCTCCGTTTTACCTTTTGAAGAGGCAATCCAAGAGTTTAACCCCCGGAATATTATCTCTCACTCTTCTCCTATGAGCAGAATGGCCAGCACTCATCACTCAAAAAAAAAAAAAAAAAAAAAAAATACAATTTTGTTCTGTCGGTCTGGTCCAGCCTGCGATAATCCAAATCCACTTTTAGAGCGCTGATAAGACAACCTATTAAATGTAATTATAAAATGGGTGGTACAAATTGTTAGTGCTGTAGCTATCTTCAACATGTCTGAATGTCTTGAAATAGCCCTGGTGATTTAAATCATTTTAGCATTTCCTTTGCAATTAGCTTCCACATAATAATACTGAAGCTAATTTCTGCGCCACGTTTGACATTATAAATGTAATTGGCTCCCATTCACATCCCCGCTGTGACACATCTATCAAGCCTCATGGGCGACATTTATGCATGTGTTGTATGTGTGTGTGTGTGTGTGTGTGTGTGGTAGCAAAACACACATGCGCTCACTCTTGCATGTGTGAGCCTCTTTGCTTTGCATCCCCACCATAAACAGTCACCTTTTCTTTTCTTTTTTTTTTTTTACCCACATCGTTATAACAACTAGCCATTGATTGCGCTCCCTCTTTCAATTTAACGCTCTCAATAAAAATAAGAATCTACAATGCATTCTAATTACACTTCTTAGGTGACCTATGTAACGACTGTTTCCCAATGAAGGCTCATTAATTGGCCTGTCACAGTTCAGTTGGAGGCTATTGTGGCACTGTCCTTTTCATAGGCGAGCCGGCATGACCAGCATCACTGAATGCTCATATATAAGAGCTCCAATAACAGTTAAAATGCTATTAAAGTGGATGAGGCACAGCTATGCTGCTGCTCCCTCTAATTTGAGACACTGACTGGAGGGCTGTGTGGAATACTCTCTGGGGAAAACTATTCCCCACTGACTCCAGCATATGTTGTGACGAGACACACACACACACACACACATACACACACACACTCCAGTGCACATCTACAGTACGAACATACACACACAAGCAGACATCCTAATTGCTGCAGGAGTGTAAACTGATAATGTTACGGTCATAACAATCTCCCTCTTAAACAAATATTCCCATACACGTGTGCACATGTGCATAAACACAGACTAGCGGCCACTGCACAGCAGAAAACATTGTTTTTCAGACGCTCAACAGTCAACAGCAGATTAAAATATGACATTAATAAAGGATATACTGAAAGAGTCCAAGAGACTCAGAGTGAATTCATATACAGTGTCTTTTGTTGTGTCTTTCTTGATAGCCATTTGTGGTTCAGGGACAGGACAAATTGCCCAGCTTCTCATGAGTAAATAAGTGATTTTGCTCCACTAGAATACATCTTTTACAGATTTTATATCTTCCAGAGGTTCATTATACTGAAGACATAAATAGTCAAATAATGCAGGAAAATCTGAATACAAGGCAAGGTAAGCCTTTGATAGGAGGTAGAACTGTCTGAAAAGCGCTGGCTCTTGACGGATTATTTGGTAATTTCAGACCACTTTGTTGATAGAAACTATGCTTACAAGGGATAACAAAGCGACGCCTTTAGTATATGAAAATTATTCTCTTTAAGGGCAATCTGTGACCAAGTTTTCAAATGAAATGAATAAGAGAATAGAAGGTTATTTCTCTTGGCTAGATGCCAGTTTTCAAGTAGCACTCCTTGGTTACCAAAGCTCAATTCTTAAAAGACTGTCTTTTATTTGTAATTTGAATGGAGCTCAAATGAGTGGACGTCGGCCAAACCAAAGCTCATGAATAAGTTGTTCCATCCAGGATGACGAGGAAAAGACACGAAAAAGAGATTTAACAAACAAAAGAGACGATCAATGATAATAAACTATAAAATCCAACCTTAGTTACACTCTCAAGAAAAACACACAGAACAAACTAATTATTTTTAATGTGTATATGCTTGGTCTCATTTCAGTATCATCTTTTAATAACACAGATTTAATGGACTGGTATTTAGAAAAAGGCTACTCCATACATACGTAATACCATTACTGACCAAATTAACCTTGAGTAGATCTTAATTACATTTAGTTCCATTTGGTTGGTCATGCAATCCGCACAGCTCAGGATCTCACAAATGAACAGAGGGAATTGTTTTGTTTTGTTTTTTTTGTTTCAGGAAGTTTGTTTTGCACTTCCCTTTAAAGAATAAGTGTGGTGATGTTTATTTCTCTCATTGTCAACAATATAAAAGCACAACAATGAGCGCCTGCTGCTTAACAAGTACATATACATCGTCCTTCTGCCGGAAACACTCACTGCTGGAACAAATGTGTATCATTCCACCTGTGAAAATAGTCCCCAACAAATGTGTTCATATTTCCTGCTGAAAAACTCACTAGCCTAGCAACCCTGAGGCTACAAACAGCCCACAATGCACCACTCTGTCGGAGCCTCTCTCTGTAGAAAAAGAATATCTGCTGCTGTAAATACAAAAATGTTTTGTCCTTGATTGTAAAATACCAGCCCAACGTAAGTCCCAGAAAAAATGTAATCTTATATTTTTGTCAATATGGCACGGAGATATTATCTTGCTTGTGTTGGTGAGTATTATTATCATTATTGGTGTGACCGTGAAACTCATAGTAAATTTACAGTGACCTGCTACAAACACTTCTGATGATTAAAAAGCATTACACACCAACAATAACAGGTTTTTTTTAATTAAAGAAAATATTCAACACTGTGACAGGAAAACATATTTCAAATATCATGCGACACAGACGGGGCCTTTAGCAAACTTGCTAGTCCTGCTCCTTCCTTCTATGACTGAGTCTCATTTCCTGGATCGCCTCCTCGCGGTCGTATCCCTCCGCCGCTCTACGACTAGTTTCAGGTCACATCCCTGTTTATCCAGAGTCATAGAAAATATGAACCATTAGTGTGAAATTTGACCTTTGACCTTTGACCAGCAGAATCTACTCAGTTCATCCTTGAGTCTTGGTGAATGTTTGTGTTCCATCAAGGTGAAAAACCCCAAAAACAATATACCTTTGACCTTTCGCTGTCCTTTAAAGCTGCTGAAAGAGAAGTGTGTGTGTGAACCTCTATTTAAAGCCACAAACTCCCTCTAAAGATTATCAGACAAAACAGGAACATGCAGTATCAGTGGTTTGATACAGACACATCAATTTCTGCCTGACACTGTCCCCCTCTTTTGATTAAAATTCACTCCGTGACAAGCTCTCAACTGCCACTCACCCAGTCATCTGTCAGCGTGATTCACTACTATACAATATTATTCAAAAGCACACTTGAATCCTAATGAGAATCCCATTGACAAGTTATTGCTCGACCCACTGATGAACATCGATTGAAAAAGGGGTCCAGTTTGGAGTGGAGCCCCCCCCCCCCCCCCCCCCCCACCACCAACAGCTGTTGTTCCCGCTCGCAGGTTAGACCGGGGGGGGGGGGCGATTGTCTGAGGGCAAAGAGAACAGCAGTGTGAAGAGTGAATCAAAAATCCTCACCGTGAGAGAGCCGGGGTTTGATGGGATCAATGGTGAATGTTTAAAGATTCACTACAGGCGACGCTTTGTTCTTTCAGCCTCGTTCTTAGCAACTTCAACTTCATGCACATTCGTCTCAGCGTCTTCGTTTGCATTTGTCTGTCTGTGTGTGTGTGTGTGTGTGTGTGTGTGTGTGTTTGCTTACAGCTTGTTTATCTGCCCGCAGGAACAGGGTGTGTCCTCATACTTATGTCCCCTCGAACTCCAAGGCTGGCATGTAATAACGAAGACAGCACTTTCAATAACCTTGACAGACAGATTAAAAAGAGGATTCAATAGCTACTCTTCCCCATGAGCACTCCATCACCGAGGCCGCCATCCTTCAACGCCGCTCCTCTCTCCCTTTATCGTCAGCTCCTGTCAGTCACTCCGTGGCTTGACAAAATGGCCTCTGCTACTCCTGGGGAGTAGCTGCTGTGTTCTCGCTTATCCTCCGGTGGTGGGTTAGCAACAGCAGGAAGACACTTATTGTTGGTTGGTGTGTTTGCTCGCCGGGACAGCACCCCGCTTACCACACACGGGGCGCCTGGTGATGTTTCTATGAGGAGGTCGGCCTGCGCGGTCACGTTCGTGCACATCATGGCGTTCTCATGCAACAGTGCTGTCCTTCCCTCATGTGGGTGGCCTTGTCAATCCCCATTACTACCCGCATTTCTATGGTTTCTAAACAACCCCGGCTAAAAGAGCCTCCGCCCCATCCACCATCCCTTTCAGCTGCGGCGCTCCTGAGCTTGCAGGCTTTACACCCCCCCCCATCCCCCCCACCCCTCCCCCCACCTCTCTGAGTTTTCACAGCGGCTTTACTCGCAGCCTTTGAAAGTTCACAGCCTGGCTTGGAGGCACAGAGAGGAAAATCAAACTGCTCAAGGTGGGCTCGGCTCACAGGTGAAACCCTCTGACACCCAAAAAGAGAAGTAAAAAAAAATCCTGATGTGAATTTAGAAGACATGTTGCCTGAAGACGTGGCAAAGAGCTGAAAGAGTCTTTCTCGACGCTGGGCATCGTCTCCAAGCATCACTTACTAATTTGTTGCTTTCGGGAACTATAATTTTAAGAGTGTTATTTCAGTTTTGTGTAAATTTTGGGTCACTTAAGGGGATGAACTAAAAACATGGGTGGCAGTTATTAACAAGATTTAAGCCTAATAGGAAAACAGTGAGGAGGGAAAGTTGTCCAGAGGTTATTTCCAGCTCATAGTAGAAAACACAGTCTATATCAACAATAGTGTAACTGATATATCGTCTAATTAATGGTTCCAACTGCTTCCTAATTGCTGTGCCCCCTGACCTACTGTTACCTCCTAGGAGCTGGTTTCTGCCCCAAGGGCAATGGCGATGCCTGTGCTCACGCAGACACACTCAGACACACACACACACACACACACACACACACATGCACACACACACACACGCACAGCAAGCTACCCCTGTGATCCCTGAATGTCAGGCTAAGGGCATCCAGAGGCCAGCAGTCCTCTCAGCCTAGCATACCAGGAGTTGATAAAGAGCATGAAAACACACAGTGGGCAGTTTAGCCACTATAATCTTGGGGATTACAGGTCAAAACGATTCCAGACACAAGGGAGAAAAAAAAATAAAAAACAGAGTGGAGACACCCTTTGCAACAGAGAATGAATTTAATGTGTGCTGCCACATGTTTCATCCCCTTCACTGATTATTACTCACCAAAGCTGTTCTTCATGTTTAAGTCACAACTGAAAATATATCATATCTGTGCCCTTGATGACGCCCTCTACCTTTACTTCTGTTTTTAAAAAGCTGCACCAATCAGTGTTTGTATATTAACATACAACATGTAAAATGAGTCGTTCTTTTAGTTCTTTTAGTGATGAACCAACCAAGAGCATTATCGCTCAGTTCTCCTCTGCCCTAAGCTCTAAAATGAGAATAAATATTGGACTTATATTTGTCATTTTGCCAAAAAATAAGACCCATAGGAGAGTCTCCTGAAATAGCGCCCCCTGCAGCGGCAGGCGAACCGGATCTTGGTTGTCGTGGTTACAACTGCACCGAGACTGCCCTTCGTTACTATAATAGCAGGCGCCATCTTTACTTCTCTGCGATCGTGGTGCAGTTTGTTTACAGCCTAGCATTAGCTTGCCTCTGGTGATTGTTTTTAAGGCTTCAAAAATCCTAAAGTGGTGTTTATCCTCTTAGAGCCCACCTGTTTTAAACCTAATCTGCATCCATTTGCATATGTAAATGTTATAAGCTTATAACAGAAGGACTGTAAGGCCAAAATGCATTTATGAGACTTCATTTGGAAGGTAACATTTTAGTTTCTGAAAAATGTGCTTGTTTTGCACGTGACTACGACCCAGCCTGAACTACATCAGCTCATAGATAGATAGATAGATACTTTATTTATCCCCTAGGGGAAATTTGTGTTATTTTGCTCTGTGAAGCTTCAAGGCCTCTAGGCCTAATATTTTAGTTTGATAGTCCTTTATAGTTCATTTTTTCACTGGCGCCCATAAACCTCTCTAAAAGGAAACTTGGGATAAATGTGCTTTAACTCTTTGATATGAAATAATAGAAAACACTTAAGTATTTTGATGCCTAGGAAACCACACTGTTTCCACAACTCTCAAAGCCTATTGGCCCTGCCTCTGAAGTGCCCGCCCCCATAGTTTGCTCTGATTGGTCAGGGGAGACGTCCGTTACGGACTAAAGGAACATAGATAACGGAGGAATGGAGAGAGAACCAGAGTTCTACACGTCTAAACAGGAAGCAGTCACCACACTCCGCTGGTACATGATGCTGGTAGATATTAATAAATCATATTTATGTGCTTATAGTTAGCGCAAAATGAACTGAATATTTGAATTAAAGAGACTGTAACTGATCTAACCAGCTACAGCCTGAAGCTTTTACTCCATCAGAACTGTGTAACTGACCGTACACGGGCCGGCGGTCCATGTGAAGTTATTAGTGAAGATTATCCTGAACAAAAAGTGTCTGTATCATAAACTGTTGCTTGTCACAGAGTTTATTCTTGCAGTTATCTAAAAGCCCATGTAAATATCCCATTGGCTTTTTTGTCGAGGGAACCAGGCTGATGCAACACCACATGGTCTGAAACTATAAGCTTTCAGAAAAGTGCTACCCAGTAGTTTAAAGTAGGAGCTAACAGATGCTACAGCCAGCAGGTGGTTATTTTAACTTAGCACAAAGATTAGAAACAGCTTTCCTGACTCTGTAAAACCACATTATGCTGATTTTACACCTTGGTTTTAATGTTTACTGTGAACTTTAGAGATCCTGCTACGAGGGCAAAGCCATGCTAACTGTTTCCAATCTTTATGATAAGCTAAGCTAACTAGCTGCTGGTTCCAGCTTCATATTTAGCATATAGAGTGGTATTGATCATCTCATCAAGTGAATAGCAATTCCTTAAATGTTGAACTTTTCCTTTAAGGAATACTTATTAACATGCACATATGAACTCCTGTAATTATCAAACATCATTACATTTATTAAGGCTATATGCAATGCAGCAGAAAGACACCAAGACATTTAGTGAGATGTTTAAGTTCTTCTTAAATTAGGGGGAAAACGGCACTGGGTTGATGAAATATAGATGTCTGTGTGTATTTTCAACCCCATTAGATATCCACTGACTGATTCTATTCTGCTGTTTATTAGAGCACTCATGGGATTCAATGCATTAAACCATCCCTTCAAAACTTAATCTATCGCTTAATTAAAGTTGTCGAATATGAAAACAGAACCAGCCTAGTAAGAATTAACTTCAACCCTCCATTGTCCCTCCATCTAAGCTGCAGACACTTGTGAACCGGCTAATGAAGATGTGTTAAGATACAGATTCAGGTCCATTTGCATGCAATTACAGCACATTGCTTAAACGCCAGAGCTGTCAGCATCCATGCGTCCACATATCCTGCATCTGCAGTTCTCCGGAGAATTACGAACGCCCCCCCCCCCCCACTTCCCTCCTCTCCTCTCCACTCCTTCCCTCCCTCCCGCTTCACCAAAGTCATTGCTCTGCCTCTGCAGTTTTGTGGCAAATGGCTGTAGTCCATTCAAACGTGTGAAATTGTAATCATAGCTGTCTCTGGATGGGTGTAATTAATGTGCTCTATCACAGAGATTTTGATGGCCAGCGTGGAGTATGTGGGGAGCCAAGCCAGCGAAGGACATCGGCTAAATGATGTGCTATTATATGGAGTGTTTGGTCATTTGTAATAGCATGCAGTGCGGAATGCGTGATGAGCAAAGAGGATTGTCCTCCTGGTGCTATCATCATTGTGTTCATTAATTGCATTGTTGATGGTAGTTGGTAACACAGCAGGTTGGATGTGATGAGTGTTTATGTGACAGAAATAGCTCACATTCTGGCAAATTTAATTATTTTTTTTGTCATATTTGTTAAGAACGTCTGCTGGGAAATTTACCTGGCATGTTTTCTAACAACTTCTCAATTTGGTTTTTATTCCACAGCATCTCCCTGGTTGTCTGCTCTGTCTGCAGATTGATAGACTTTTACAACACAGTCATTAGTTGAATAGATATAAGAGGATGTTGTGTTTAACTGATGGTGTCAGTAAACAAGAGGCCAACTCAGAGATAAGAAACAGCAGGGAGAGAGAGAGAGGGAGTCAGGAGAAGACTGATAGGATAACATGTGTACAGCAGCGTATCCCATCAGTCTGACTGTCGGACCCGTCTCCCGCTTAGACAAATTAGGACGGGGGACGTGGGGTGGACTTCCTGACGACAGAATAAATACATCTTCTCTTTGTGATGGATTTGCGGGGCTAAACATGACGAGAAAGCATCAGTGTCACCACAGCTGAAGCAGGGAGAGAGAGAGAGAGAGAGAGAGAGAGGAAAGGGAAGGAGTGATGGAGGATTGTGTTCAGTTGCTCTGTGCATCTTTTTTCTTGTTATACTGGGAATTCCTGATATGCTACAATACTGCCGGTTCATATTGTGGTAGACTGTGCACCAGCAAATCATGGGGGTTACAAGGTACTGAGTGATCCCTGCTGATTGGAGAGGGTCGAGCATTTACTGCTGCACACGTCCCTCATTTTCAAGAAAACTGTGGATAGAAGTTCACTGTCGTTTATCGTGTCTGCACCAACCCTGTCTCGCAGAAAATGATTTTTATATTCGGTTGTGAACTGGCTTTTACAACGCTGCATTACTGTGGAGCACATGGAGAGCAGAGGAGATGGTGAGAGGACTTTGACATCGGGAGTCGGGGGGGTTTGCATCCTGAAGTTCATGTGTGGCTAGGTTTAGAGGTTTAGGGTTAAAGAAAGATCGAACTGTCGGTGGTGGAGTTGCATTGTGGGTAATGTTGGTGCCAGGTTTAGACAAGCAAGAAGAATATGTGGAATAAAAAGATGATATCTCTGGTTCTGGTGCATATGATAAGCACAGCAATAAACGCCCTATTTAAAAATAAAGGGTTTCCATCCACTAGTGGGCTTTTAATTTGAAGCGATTACAGGAAGTGTTGAGTTTGTATTAACTCATAATAATAATAACAAGGCAGTATGAGGGATTATACCAATCAAACAGAGGGAATTAGAAATAAAGGCCTCCCTCTAATAAAGGTCTGTTATCTTCTGCAAGTGCAGCTGAGTTCAGTGAGAGCCTCAGTCTCTAGTGGAGGAAATACGCTCATTGAAAACTGTTGTGGATCTGATGTAAACGCCCCCTGATGCTGTAATAGAAACTGTAAAATGTCCTAAAAAATAATTTATTATAATGTCTTTAAACAGCTGGGAGCTATAGTTATTTTCAAACATTACTCAAACAGGAGGAAATTGTACATTTGTCAGGGACTATTTTCAGCGGCGGATTGATCCAAATTTGGTGATCTGATGAGCATTTGGGGCGGCAGGATGGTGTATGTGGGATGGAGTGAAAGTAAACTACAGTGTGTGTGTGTGTGTGTGTGTGTGTGTACGGGGCAATGATCAGTTTTTGTTTTTTACCTTCCAACTTCCTACATTCTGTGTGCTGCCTTTCACAGAAAATGTATGTGAACTTCAGCTGCCGGCTTCACACAGGTGCAGAGAGCGATAGCATTAGTTATAGTGATTGCAGCATCAGAGTAAGAGGTCCTCTAGTCCAGTAAAAGTGGGAGTCAAGCCCTCGACTCCAAACGCCTCCTGGGTCTGTGTTGCCTGCTGGATCACAGAGACTGCACTCAGTGGAGACATTTCATCACTGCCTCCTCTGTGATGTATTTCTCACTGTGTAATTGTTGAATGTTGCTGCAAAATGATGAAAGAGGCCATTAGTCTTTGATTCTGAAGGACTGACACCCAAACCTGACATTTACTGTTGATGCAAAATAAAATAAAAAATCCATGGTAGCCGTGCTGGAAATATCTCAAAGTGAAACTGTCTACATTTGGTCTGGTGCCTTTAGGAATAAGAAAAAATACAAACATGAAACAGCAAATTTGAGGTTTAAAGATGCAGGTGGTGGTCTGGTCTGTCACTTTCTCCTTTTAAATGAACTATGTGAATTTAACCAAGCTAACAAGCTTGCTAACTGCTAGCTATGTTCCCAGCTGCCCATGCAGAAATGTAATAGCCAATATGACATGTCCCTTTATCAAGAGTGATGCTGCTGTAGCCTGTATGTTACGTATCAGGGGTTATATTATCACATATATTCAGGAAGTCCTGACGGCTGGTTTTAAGGTTTCTGAATACAGGCTGTGTGCATTTCTCTGTGGACTGAGGCTTTGATACTTTCACAGTATTAATATAGACCTGATCTATAATCACACTCCACATGGACACAGAGCTTTACACTGGATGGATCTTTAATACCACTCAGCAGTGATGTCACAGTGTGCTGGCGTGCACAGAGTTACTAGTAATAAATTTAATCATGTACATTTACTCATGGTTTCTTAGAGGTTTCCAGCCTTTTGCAGAAAAGACAGTGTCTTCTTTGGGCCCTTTTGTCACGTTTCAGATGTTGTTAGCATTTCCACCAAAGAGACATTTCCCCTTTAAAGTTCTCACACGGCTTCATTTAAATAACTGGTTGAGGTCCGAAGAGAAATTATCCAATATCCCCCCCCCCCCAAAGATTAGAGAAATGTCAGAAACATTAATATAACTTGGGACTAAACTAAACTACCTGGTTACATTATTGGACATTTAAAAAGGAGAAACAAAGGCAGAGTTAAACAAACTCTTTCCTCTCCGTTTTCGCTTTGGCAGTAACAAGTGACACGTATGGCAAAGGCAATTAGGACACCTGATCTCAATTCTGCTAATAAAGACGGTCTGCAGAAGGTATTTAGACTTCAGTGGGATTAGGGAGATCTTTGTCATGTAGATCTCTGGAATGCCCCTGGCTTCGCAGATAAAATGAAGACGAATCCTTAGTAGAGGAAGAAGAATAAAACAGAGGGATGGGAGTGGAGGACACAGAGCTCTCAGCTAATGACAGGGCTACTCTGCATCACTGCACTGACTAATGAGCACTCCAACAAGGGTGAGCTTAAAGACCAGTGCATGTGTGTGTGTGTGTGTGTGTGTGTCTTGAAATTGGTGTGGTGATATGTACAACGCATATGTGTACATGCATGTGTGTTCATGTGGTGGTAAAAGAGGAAACTTACAGAAGGGAAATGAAGGAAGGGAGAAAGAAAACAAGAGGAGGAAGGAGGGAGGGAGGGAGGGAGTGTGTCTTTTCTTGAGAATCCACGGCGCGTGACGACGGAGGAAGCTCTTAATAATTCACATGATATTGATTTAGTTACCTGACTTCCTTCTTCACTCCCACGCCCCGGGAGAAAAAGCCCACCTGTAGGTTCTGGCTTCCCTCACTGATGCAACACACACACACACACACACACACACACACATATAACCAATATAAATACACACAATCACATTGATTCTTCTTAAGAAGTGGATCATTCCAATAGTTATTTGCACCACGGTAGAAATCATTTAATATTTCACATTATCAGATGGAAAAAGGAATAAAAAGTTTAATGCCATTTGTAGGTGTGAAGGTTGAGTTTTAAACAGGATGTAGATGTAAAGCAAAGCAGAATATTTACATTGTCCCGTCTCAACTCTGTAAACTCTCCTGCCTGAATATTCATCAGTCTGCTCTTCATCCTGTTTTATAATTCAAACTCAGCCACAGTTGAATGTGTTGGCCTCTTCCCCTCACATCTGACTACAGTTTAAGGAGGAATTAAAAAGGTATCATTTGCTTCAAGTATTAAGAGCTCTTAATTTCATCCCGTCCTTGATTGCACAGGAAGAGATCAGGGAAGATTTTTTTATTTATTTTTTAAGTTTTTTTTTTTTTTACTTAAGAGTTTTTTTTTTCAGTTTCTTACATGTAAGAGAAATGAAGCAGGCTCATCCATTGTAGTGACGGTCGACTGTCTTTGCTGATGTTTGTCGCCACCTTGAGGACGAGCTGCGTATGACCTCAGCTCGGTTAGAAAAAGGCCATAGAATTTATGATGGGTCACCATTCTGCACAGTGAAGGACTGCCACTGCTCTTTACAGGAGAATAACAGAGGTACATACGAGTTAATTAAAGCTGCAAAATAAGATTTAATACGTAACTCCGTGAAGCATCAAAGGGATATTGTCTATATTTCTATAAGAAAAAAACATGTAAAATCTTCTAAGCACTGGGTGAGTTGTCCAGGTAGAAAACATGGATTTTAATAGGAAAGTAGTTGCAGAATATGTCTCTTTTTATTTTATTTTTTATTAAACAAAAAAATACAACAACAAAAAAATACAGAATTTTCCTTTATAATCTGAACAATATAAATATGACTCAACTGATTCTTTATTCAGTTTGTTGCTAAAGTAACATCACAGCAGGAAACAAAGTTATGCAATAATTTAATTGTGTGTGTTTGATTCTGTAGAAACTCAAAAATGTAATAACTGTTAATAAAGACGTAATAAAATAGATAATAATGGCTTTAATAGAAAATGCTGCAAATACATATCATCATATCATGTAACAGCTTGGACAAAATTTAAATAACAGTTATTATATTATTCACTCAATATTTTTATTATATTATAGGATAATAATGGTCGCCACCACAATATGTTTTTTGTGCAGAAACGTTATTACAAAGTGAATATTTTATTTCTGAACTGATTTTAAATGCAGCAGAACCCTCGACTCCAAAATACATTTCCCTTCCTGTTGTTTGACTGTGATGTTTGAGTAGCACCTGAGTTTAACACGTAGACACATACCAGCAGGATTTATGACATTAGAACTAGTCTGAAGCAGATAATGATGCATGTTAATGATACTGATATGCATATTACAAAAGTGTGATGTGAACTCCTTCACACTGAGTGAAGGAGGAAGTAGTTAAACTCTGAAATGAACATTTTCATATTCAGGGATCCAGATTTGTCAGTGAGGGAGAAGGAGTAGCTGTAATTTTACACATTTGCAAATAGTTTATTGAACTTTTATATCACTATTATTATGTTTGTATATACAAGTATTTTTTATTTTTTATTCATTTTTATTTTAAACATTTTAAATTCTTATGTATTTATTGCTAAAAAATCTGGCAGCTGGAAACTGGATAAAAGAAATCTGACATGTTAAAATGTGAGATTGTATTTAACACATTTTTATTTTATTTTATTTCTTTTTAGCTTTGATACAAAAATCCTCATTGATCTTTGAATCGTTGAAATAACTGAAGTGTTGGTGCATGGGATCGTTTAATGCTCAGGTCTGATCATACATGTTGCAGGACTGCCCTCTGCTGGCTCTCAATGCAATGAACAGTCTCATATTTCAAACAATCTATATTTTATTTGAACTGTTTAATGTGTCTCTCTGTCATATCTCGTCTTCATGTCTTCTTATGTCCTTTTTATAGCACTTTGATTCAACTTCAAAATAAAAGCGCTGCCTATGTTGGCCGCTGTACAGTGTGCAGTCTTTTAAATGGCCTTCTCGCAGTGCAGATATTGAGTGATAGAAAGTACATGATTGCTGAGAGAGAAAAGAGATGTTGCTAATATTAGACACTAGTGTGTTTTTGTCATCCTGCACAAAACAGACTTTTCTCCTTTTGTTCTATTTCTGCTTTTATGATCAAAATTGATCCGCTTTTTTAAAAAAATGATTTCTGACTCCGCAAAGAAAATGAGTTTTCTCTCATGACCCTGGGGGTGGAACCGTTTCCCTGAGACTAGAACAGAGTGTATTTCATGTGACAGTCAGACGATGGATTGATTCAGCTGTATGTTGATGAAGCATGTGCTGGACTCTGCCTACATGGGGTTGTAATTTGATGAATGTGGGTGTTTAGTTGATAACGTCAGACGGGCTGAGAGGAAACTTGGCCATTCTCTCCTTATAGAGTTTCCGCTGGAGTGTAGACGACATGAATATTTAAAAGACAATCGGGCAGAAAGTGTGCGACTGTAGCTCTTTTCCGTTGAGTTATTTCCTACTTTAACACCTGCTTTATGGCACACGCATCTCTATAAAGCAGGTGTTAAGTACCTGGACGCATAATGAAAAATCTCAAAATCAAAGGGGAAGGATAAAATGAAACTTTTGGCGTCTGTAGCTCTGCGCCTTTTCTCATCAGGAGATTCCCAACGAAACCCAAACAACACCAGGCGACCCGCCGGAGAACGGGTCGGGTTGCCTTTCACCTCCGTCTCCATCCGCCTGAAAGTGACTCCTGCCGCTTCAGATCAGTGGAAAGAGATTGTCCACGTGAGAGTTTGATTGGCAGGTCTCTTTAAACCTGAAAATAGAGATGTGACAAAGTGCGGTACAGTAAGTATTCCTCTAGAAATCTTTAACCCCTGGCCACTCAGACGTAACCCAGGTGTATTAGTGTCAGTAAACCTATAGCCCATATAAGGTTATCCTACAGAGTCAAGTGAGCTGGACACTTTGTTCACTCTCCAAGTGAAAAGAGCTGTAATATTAGCGGAGTGTATACTTTACATATTCTCTCTTAAAACAAGAGTTTTTCCATTTAAAGGCAAAAACTTGACAGCGTCTTATTTTCCAAACACAAGAACGACCTTCAGCCGAGTCAAACTTACACTTTTGGACTGTGAAATGAAACAGATGAAAAGGTTCAGGAGTCTGGTGATATTCTATATATGTCATCATCATATCCATTTTATACAATTACATTTATTCTAATTCAGTCTGTATCATATCCGATTATTTTGTTTTACCAGACACCAGTTTGAACACAGGATGCTTGTAAATGCTCTACTGAGTGACAGAGATAATAAAAAAACCAATGCTTTATTTTAATAGTTTAATAAATGTAGCCTGTGTCTATAAACTTGTACTGTATGAGCAGGTTGATGGGCTGTAACAGGCGTTGAAACCTGTAAAGCTCTTCACTGTGACAAATGTGTTTTTCTGAGCTCAGCTGCTTTTAAAAAGAGAAGAAAAAAAAAAAGAAGCTGCACAGCATCTCTTAAGAGGCTCTTGGGAATCAAGCTTGAAGGGTTGGAGATAGAGTGAACTAACAGGGCACTTAGCAGCTATCTGTGGCTAAACAGGGCTTCTCCAGGATCTTATTCTCCGCAGAATGCTGCGCTAGGATGTCTGAAGGGAGCTCAGACCACTGCTCATCCTCTAAGTGGCTTAGATCTCTCCAGACATGACGGGGGCCTCTCATCTCAACCGGGTCCCGCTCGGGGTCTCCGGTGCACGCGTGTGATTCCGCCTGTGTAATGGAGAAAAGGAAGCAGACAGCGGGAGACTGACTGGCAGGTGTGTCACTCTCAGTCGGTGAAGTCCGCTCCTCCAGTTTCATCCTGCTCCTGCTTTTACTTCGGTTGGTGTATAGTTAATGAGGACGCTGGCAGCCGTCCCTGAGCCGACAACAGGCTTAATTTGTCAAGTTGCGGTAAATGATTGATCGGGACACAAGTCATGTCATGAGATCAAGTTCAACCCCCGAGTCGTGACCTTACACCTGAGGTCAGTCGACACCTGTGATTGTGTATTTGCGCGGCTCGTCTTCTCAGGCGACGCGAAAGTCGTGGCTCCTCTTTCAGATGGGTTGAATAATGACTTACAATGCCCCCCCCCCCCTTAAAGAACAGCATGTAAATGATTAACCCTGTTCAGGCCGGTGAGCACCTGGCTCAGATGTGTTGTCATGGTGCCATTTAGTGCCAGGCAGATAATATTTGCGGTGAAGTTCAAAGGCAGTCCGAGGGAAACGTGATTCCTCCTGGTGCATGTGAGTTTCCGGGTTGCGCTGCTGCAGCGGTGGGATGTTCTTCCTCTCTTACCTGCCCTGTGGAATATGACGCCAGCAGTTAGTTAGCTTAGCTTAGCTTAGCGTTTAGCGTAAAGACTGGAGGTAAGGTTGAGCCTCACACCGAGCTGCTCCTCAGTCGATTTCCCTGTCACAGACAAATCTCCAAGTTCAGGGATAAATAATGGAGTAATTTGTCTTTGTCTTAATCCACTTCAAGGTTGAACGTGTTCATTCTGAAGCTTGGTTGTAACGAGTGGTTATCTGAGTGACCGTAGCCTTTCTGTCAGCTCCAGCCAGTCTGACCTTTGACCTCTCTCATCCACAAGGTGTTTCTGTCTCTCCTGTCAGTCAAAGTCACTCAGATTTTTTTTTTGATGTGAACATTAACTGAAGCTCCTCACCTGGATCTGCACGACTTTATATATTACACTGCCGCCACGTAATTGGCTGATTGGATAATTGCAGGAATAAGCAGCTGTTCCTAATAAAGAGCTCAGTGACTGTATATTTCTACTATATACTAAATTTCAGAGGGAAATATTGCACTCATTATTCTACTACATTTATAGCTCATAAACTTTATACTAAAGTAAGATTTTGAATGCAGGAGTTTTACTTATAATGACGTACTTACACAAGAAGTGATGAAGTAGGAGTCTATCTTATGTCCTGAATGTCTCTGTTCAACCAGAGATATAATAGGTGTGTTTATGCAACATCACCAACAGAGGGCGATATAAACCTGGCAGTTATTCCATGAGGTGAGATATTATATACTGTACAATCAGAGGGACAGTTTTCTCATATTACCCTGATTAAAAGCTTTCAAATAATCTTCTTTTACTTTACTTTATTTTTCCCTCTCGTTACCTGTAATAGTCGCAATGCTTCACCTCCAGCTGACTTAATATTTAATATTCAGCCCCAAGCTTCGAGTTCACTGTGGGACCCCCCCCCCCCCCCCACCCTGACCTCTGCTCCACATGTGCACTGACAACCACCTCATAAAATATTCACGGTGGGGGTTACACCTTACAGTATATCACGTGTAGCACCACCCCGGGGAGTTCTTTAAAGGCTGGTGTGATTGCAGCATCACTGACATTTAAAAACCAAAGCTACGGTGTAAAATTATCCTGGGTGATTCTCCAGGTGACGTCCCTCCTTACCTCTACATAACTTTGTGGCATCTAATGAGGCCAGCTGCTTTCGGAGGTGCCCTATAAGAGGAACTGAATCCTGCCGGCGCTGTGGCAGTCATTGTCTAAGTTTATAGGACGCTTCTATAGTTTCCCCTGCCCTCGATAAGCAGCAGCTGAAGCACGGGCTCCTGTTACACCGAGGCCGTCTGAGGCGCAGCGATGGCGTCACACCATCAGCTGCGGAAAGCTCGGATTAATTGTGTTTAATTACATCATTCTAACTTGAGTAAACTTAAGACTCGGTGTGAATGCCTGTGGTTGTTTTTCACCCTTGTTTAACAGACACCAGTTCACTGTGTTCCCTCAGAAAAGCCAGGCAGAGTTAATTGTTGGAGTGGGAGGATAATGTACAAGGAATGATAGCAGTCTGCTGCAGTTACCAAACAAGCAAAACGTCTAATCGGTTCATTTAATTAGAAATCTGCCAGTTGGAGCAGACATCTTGACTGACTGTGGAGTGGTGCTCGTTAGACGTGAAGTGGTAGTTCGTTTACAAGTCCTCAGAATTTGTTGACATTAAGGAGCTACTTGTAAGTTTTGCTTCTTCCACACAGCTAACGTTAGCATCAACAGCTGTTTACTTAGCAGTCTTGAAGAACCGTTGCGAGCTCAGCATCAAACTTCACTCCTTTACTCACCAACAGCAAAGTGGCGCCAATGTTAGCTTATCTGTCCCTCAAGCACAAAGCTACAGCTAGCTAACGATTAGCTTAGCTAGGTGCTGTAACTTTTTCTTAGCTAGGCACTTACTTGAAGTCACTAACGCTAAGCTGAGCTAATCTCCTGGCTCCAGCTTCAAACACACATTTAAATGTGTTTTCAATCTTCTCATCTAACGTTCAGCAAGAAAGAAAAATTGGCGAATTTCCCAAAATGTCAAACTATTATTTATCATATTCATTCTTTAGTGTTTATTTTCATTGATGACTGATTGGTGAGCTGTTTGTGCACTCACAGTGTCGATTAGCTGTGATGGATGACTTACACTGGCAGAGCTGATTACTTGCTCTCAGACAGGAACACTGACAAACATTAAATCCAGGCTCGGATCTTTGGGTTCTGAGGAACAGGAACTGAGGAGTTGAACAACTCACTCAAGGACACATTTTCCTACCTGGTTTTGCAGATTTCTTTCCGTTCACACACAGGGGACATTTCTGTTTTCACCTTGACATAACAGGGTAGTTCAATAATTACTGTCCACCCAATGCAAGTGTCATATATTGCCCCGAGGTGGGAAGTAAGGGTGTGGAGGACTGACATGCACGGATTTTTCAGTATGAGATTAAATATTTTTGAGTAATGATTTCCCTTCTGCTGGAACATCTAAGCATTTGATGTTTTGCTCAAAGGCACTTCAACAGCGCACTCTTTTGATGCCAGATCATCCAGACGAAGGATGTTCGTTTAGATAAACTGAAACAATGAACTCAGTCACTGATTACATTTTAAAGAGGCGTTCAGTAGCTATTCTAAAAATAGCCTTGTAGATTAAAGCTGCATCCTATATTTAGCCCTTTATACTGTCAATTAGTTGGCGGGGAGCTTTACTATCCCAGAAAATGATTCTCAGTCAGCGATCTGTCACTCGATGCAGCGTGTCAATAAGCTAAATGTAGGAGCTTTTTGCAGTCATCTCTCAACGTCATTAGCCATAAATCAATGGAGGAGATTGATCAGTGGGTAACTTCACCTTGTATGACATCTTTTAAATGGATTGTCCTGTCAAGATATTAGACAGGGTCGATGATGTGTGTGTGTGTGTGTGTGTGTGTGTGTGTGGTTTTGTTTTACAACATTTGTGGGGACCAAAAACTTAAGGTTTTGGCTTCGTTTATTGGTCTGTTTGAAGGGTTGAGACTTGGTTTAAAGGTCAGGGTTTGAATTAGGTTTAGGTTACAGGTCGGGTAAGGATTGATATTAGGCATTAAGCTGTGATGGTTAAGTTTAGGTTAAGGGGCTAAGGAATGCATTATTTCAATGACAGGTCCCCACAAAGATAGCTGTACGAACCTGTGCAGTAATGTGCATTGGCAGGGTTATTCAAACATTTTTCAGAGGCAGGGAAATGCTGCTGGATTTAGAAACTTCTGAGGCTCCCCAGGTGACTTGATTTGTCAGGCGCAACCAGACAGAAATGTATCTGTTTTATTTGGACTGTGGGGAGAGATGTGTTTACTCCCCAAAGTTTGGCCGGTAAAGTGGTGCGACTGACGCCCGTGCACGTACGCTTGCAGTACTGTCGTGTCTAATCTCAAGCGATGTGGTGATCACAGTGCTTAAAACACAGTGTGGCCCTGTCTCTCCTCGAGGACCTGGGCGCTGTTGGAAATATATTCATGGACAAATTAATAATATCACCTGGCAACGTCTTGCAAGTCTTTGATCAGCCGAGAGATATGCTTTCTTTGAAACTTGGCAGCACTGGTGTGGGGGCAGGAGGAACCAAAGCTTTTAGTGAGCAGGTAGCAAACTTGAATGGTAATTAAAGGACAGAGGTTAATGTAAAAATCAATCTGAATTATGGTTGCACTTATTTAAGCTGGCAAGTACAGTGGAAGGCAGTGTCAATATTGGTTAGTCCACCACTGGATTAAAATGGAAATATCTCAGCAATTGTTGAATGGATTCCCATGACATTTGATACAGACGTGCACGGTCACCAGAGGATGAACCCTAATGAATTTGGTGAGCCTCAGGTTTCTGTTCTTGGTGGAACCTGTCGTGGTCTTCTGCTGTTGTAGCCTCGAGGTTGGACGTGTGGTGCATCCTGAACCACAGTCGTAAAAAGCGGGTAAACCCATGGGGCTGTTGTGCGAGTTTCTATCTGCAAAGTGTAAGCTTGTGTGTGTGTCTGTGTGTCCTCATGCAGTGTTTACATTACACAGCACAGGTATCAATCCTGAACCCCCCCCCCCTCGCTCCACAGCTCGGACAGCTGCAGATATCATATTCGTCCCTGGAGAATCTCACCCCTGCCAGCCACTGACTTCACACTAATGCCTTGTCAGTGGAGGAGGCATGATGGGAAATCCCACAGAGGAGTATGACCCCATAGCTCCACTAAAAAAAAAAACAAAAACAAAAAAAGCTTATGTGACAGTGACTGCCACGCAAAATGTCACCTCCCTAACCTGACTGACTCTGGGAAACACAAAGTGACACATGAAGAAGAAAAAACAGGGAAAAAAATCCCACTAGAAGAGGCAGAGGGGAGGAAGTCGACTCTTTTGTGTTTGCATTCTGAGGAGATGTTGCGGGAAAGGCAAGCCAGGGATGATCCATCCAGCGATAGGGCTGGGACAAGTTGCCACGGCAACCCTGGCTCCTGATCCCCCTCCAGATCGGCTGGAGCTGGCACAGAATGAGAGGAAGAGACAGACAGACCAGAAGAGAGGGACGAGGGGGGTGTGTGTGTGTGTGTGTGTGTGTGTGTGTGTGTGTGGCTTCGGTTGGCTGGAGTGCTGCCAGAGCTTTTGACAACAGTACAGTAATGAACAGGAGAAATGGAGCCATTGCATAGGAAGCCAGAGTCTCCAGGGGGATAACCTCTTAAAAGTTAGGCCATCAGAAGCCATCAGCCTCTCATGAGCTGACGAGACCGAGCACACGTTTGAAATCAGTCTCATTCCTGGTGGAGGAACTTCCTGTATACGCTAACAAACATGAAACTACCTGGATATGCTGCGACCTGCTGTAGATGTTACACAGACAAATACACACACACTCCTGTAGACGGTTGTGAGTCAGTGATGACGACAGACACACATGATGTTTAATGAGATCAAGCTGTTATTTATGAACTTGTTTATTCAGTTTATTGCTGATGTTTTTGTAACTGACGAGCTTAAAGGAGCAGTTCAGCATTTCCAGTACCACCAGTCATGTCCTTACGGTCAATTTGAGGCTACGGCCAGGAAATACAGGGCAACATGGCATGATGATGGGGTGATAAGAAAGATTTTTTTTCCTGTCTATCTCTCCACTGTCACTGTGAATAAAGACAAAATAGCCAATAATAAAGTAATAATCTGGATCAGGCCTTGAGCCCCGCCCACCACCTGCTGGCTCCAGGTGGACAGGTGACGGATCAGAGAGCATCAAGATGGTGAGAGGAGGAAACATCAGAGAGACTCAGCCACATGTTTGATCCTCAGTCAGACCCAGACTCAGAGGAGGAGTCTGAGACCAGAACCAGAGACTAGCAGACGGATCAGAACCGTTAGCACCTTTCCATTGTTTATGTTGTTTTGTTAGCTTGTAACTGGCAGTGGCTGACACAGTGTTAGTGCATCATATGGATGTTAACAAGATAAAAAACTAGATTGATGTGGGATTTTAACCTAAAGAGATGCCAATGCCTTAAAAATAAATGTGAATATTTCAAAGGGAAAGCGACTGAACGCTGCCAAGCTCGATAAATGAATAGAAACTGTTACTTTACTTGCTATAAATATTAGAGAGGTAGATTTGGACCCACTGTCCTCTCTACAAATCAGCAGAGAAATACAAGGGATTACCAGGTTAGAAAGCCATTCAGTGTGTAAACAAAGCCTAAAAATATCTCACTCCCTGTGTGCTCTGTCAACACTAATCGCAATGCATAATAATGTTGGTCTAATCATGTCTGTGTAGTATGCATAGCACTGAGAGTATGCAGCTTCATTTTAATCTCTCAGTCTACAGTTCAGGATTGACTCTGCCTGTTTTAAACTGTTTATGGAGGGAAACGGTGCCAGAGCTCACGTTGGTCACTTCAGTGACTACAGACTGGAACCAGGGGTTTGAACACTGCACATACTGCTTCACATTAATGACTCTATTCTTGCCTAATTTTGCAGGAAGTAGGCTATATTTAAATTTTAATGCTGCGCAAACTACTTCTTCTGCCATTCCTCAGATTCTCTCGCCAACTCGCTGTCACTGCCAGAGGATTCATGATGATTCGTGTGACTTGCTTGTGATTCTTCAGCGGGGTAACACCCAGCTGCTCTGGTAAATAGATGCAATTGTCACCATCTGTAATGGCAATCACAGCTTCATTTAATTACACACAAAGGTGTATGATGAGTGCAAATCTCAGGTGTGTGTGTGTGTGTGTGTGTGTTTACAAGTTGAGCGGCACGTGAGGAGCAGGCAGAGCGAGGTAACACTCTGTAACACCGGAGCTTCGGCTCCACAGCTGTAATTTCAAGTGACTAAGGATTTCATTGAGGTCTCTCAGCAGGAGTCATTATAGGGCAAAGAAATGCTAAATGCAGAAACAGGACTGGGTGCTATGCTCATGGGTTCGGTGGCAGGAACTGGCACAGGGAGCTGATCTGAGACCTGACTTGGGATGTGTGCTAATGCAACCCTCTGCTTTATAAACTCTTTATAAACTCCTGTTACAGACATTGATATATGAGAGCAATGCAGCAAGCAGCGAGAGAAGTTCGGAGTTATGATCCTTGCTCAAGGGCTCCTCAATGATGCATGATTTTGTGTTTGATGAAAGACCTAAATCAGCTTCATATAGTGGGTCCAATGCTCTGAGGGAAGAAACATTTCTTGCGAGGTCACGGTGACCCTGACTTTTGACCTTTTGACCTTTCTGGTAATTAAATTGTAATCACTTCATCCTCGAGTGCGGGTGAACGTTTGTGCCAAATTTGAAGAAATTCCCTGAAGGTGTTCCTGAGATATCGAGTTCACGAGAACGGGAACCATAATAAACTCATGATTCATGAAGGATTCAGTCCTAAGATGATTACACCCCAATTTAAAGTGACCTGTGGAGTTAAAGCATATATTGATAATTACTGATACTGATTAATATGACTTGCCTAGCCCTGGTACATATTCCTAAATAAAGATGTGTGTCATTGAATAGTAGGAGCACTGGTTGGCTTCTGGGGGCAGATTATAATAACACTGCTATTTATAGCGTGCGGCGTTCACTTTTACTCCATGAGTAGTGGAGGGAAAATCTCCACCCATGGGCCTTTAACAGGTTAATCAGACTCCGTGAAGAAGTGATAACAAACCAAAATGGCCTCTCTCCAATGCACTGAAACTCATTTTTTTCCCGGAAAGGACGGCCACACACACACACACACACACACACACACACACACACACACACACACACACACTACCCTGAGTCAGAGTCATTCCATTTTGACACCTCACGAGTGGACTGGCAAAGAGACGGGGACATGTGTGGGGTGATACAGCTCTGAGATGACACCTCTCTTTGGCGATGAGCTGTGCTGTCACGGGCGTTTAGCTGTGATGGCGACACTGACAGAAGACAAAGCCACGGGTTTACAGAGAGCCGCTGGCGGTATCTCGGAGTGACACGTGGGTTATCGGAGGCACGCCAACACTGCGTCCCCAGCGCGTATTTCCCATGAACCACTGAGCTCCCGAAAAGATAGCACGACGGGAGATGAGGCAAGGTGAGACATTTATCTGAGGAAGAGGCCGGCTGTGGAACAAGACAAACAGTTGATGCAATGACAACCACCATAACTCTGTTTATACTTGAACACTCTTCTATTCCGCTTTCGCGTTGCCTCTGATCTTTCTGACGGTTTGTCCCATTGTCTTTTCCTGGCTCTGAGCCCGAGCGGAGATCAAGGGCCAACAAAAACATGAACGGGCAGAAATAAACCGAGAGAGAATAGAGAGAGCGAGGGGGTCATTCCTGGGTGTAGGCAGCCATTTGCCCCGGAGTCATCTGTGGATTAGGGGCCAAGGCCTGGCTGCCCGGTCTAAATTGCTCCACATACTGAACAGATTAAGCTAAAAATGAATGGACCAACTGAGCTGATAGAGTCAGGCTTATGGGGGGATATTCTCCTTTCAAAAACACTCCCAGCAGCAGCGGCAGCAAGGAGGCTACCGGCTGGGAGATTAACATAGACCAAGGAACGCACTAATAGGACTGGCATGGGTACGCCCTCATTAATGCTACTGTTTTATTCTCCATCATTGTCGAGCTCGACTCATTCATGCATGCACAGTTTTTACACCTTGAGTTTAATTTATTGTTCCACAAATACATCAGCTTCCCGGATGTGACAAGACACAGAGAATCGAACCTGTTCCGAAGACTTTAATAGAGTTATTCCACCCGACATAAAATATTACAGTAGAGCGATATCCAGATGCTCCAGGTACAACCAGATACATATAAATATACATACACTCAAACACACATGCTAGTTGTTCCTCTGTGCAGCCATGAATGAGCTGATGTTGAGTGGATTAGACTGCGCCGGGTTTATTTAATGACTGCTGCACAAGCTGCAGTACGTGGAGCCTCTCTCATGGGCTGAGGTCAGAGAAAATGCCTCGTAGTAATAGAGATCCTTTACAACTACCAGGGGAAATCACTGCTGGTTTGTTGGCGGCCCATGTAATTAACCATGTTAGCTTTCTTACACTCACAAAAGCTGCAGAATAAACCCCTCGCAGGCTCTAACCTTTAAATCCTGCATCGCATAAACTGGACGGGGTCTGTCTGACAGGAGTCGGCATCCCTAAATTCTGCATGACAAAGCCTATTTTAAATGATTTAGCGCTGACAGTGGAGAGGAAATTGCGTGTTTTACTATTGATTGAAGAGGGAAGTTCTCATTTGGCTAAACGCCTCAGGAGCAGGTGCGAATTCAGTGTCTGCTCTTGCTCTAGGACTCTTCAGCAGGATGGATGTTTCCTGTCAAGGGGGCTTGAACCCAGGTTGAAGGACAGGCTCCCTCGCCACCCACACCTTCTGTACCCCGGTATCACTCTACCACATGCGATGCTGAATCTGGAGCTCTGAGCTGCAAGAGTGACAGTCTGTCACAAGCTTGCAGTGTTTGGTATTAGTCTGCCTAATTAGCAGGGCTGAAGGCAAGGTTACACTCTACAGTAATAACCATTTTTCTTTCTACAATAATGATGGTGATGATCCCATAGGGCCGAGTTGTAATCACTCGCCTGCTGACTCAGCTCCAATTATAAAGTGGCTGTTTCAGCTCTGTCTTTTTTCAACTTAGACACGTCCACCGCCACAACCCAGAGAACCACATCTATCCCTGCTCAAATAAAGACATTGCTGGAGACATACTTTATTATTTTGGCCCCTGGTCGACAGATAATGGCAAAATTTTACAGCAAATTCTGTTCATTTTAACAGAATCACTGCAGCTTTCCTGTGTGGAAAAGTAAATTTTTCTTTGTTGACATCAACCGAGAGTTGACACATCATATTTAACATTCTGCTCCAATTAAGAGGAATCTAGTAGTGGTCTTAGACTCTTGGGGGAAAAGAAGCCCACCAAAGAACCCCAACCCCCCCCTTCCAGACTTTTGGCTGAAGCTATAATTTACAGCTGTCCCCTGAGCACCTCACACCTCACATGCAGAGTTTTGCTAGATGCTACAATTTACAGATATTCCCTGAATGCCTCACATGCAGGGAATGGGTAGATGCTAGCTACAGCACGCATCATCGAGGGCCCCGTTTAGGGCTGATGTGGGGGTAGCAGCAGTGCACAGTTTAGTGTCGTTATGGGAGGTTTAAGGTTGTTTATCGTTGTCATTTCAAAGTGAGCCAATATAAGGGGCCATCGGGGGCCCCTTTTCCCCTTGGGGGCCCCAAGCATTCCTGACAGTGCACCTCTGCAGGAATAGTTTACAGACATTCATGATGTTGACGTTTGATACAAATACAACTTTAGAATAAACCATTAGCTTATTATCCCGTTAGCATACAAATGGGCCAGCTGACAATTAGCACACTCTTTAGCATGGGAAGCTTTCTGTCACCCTTCAATGACTCTGTGTCAGATGAAGTGATGTTAGTTCCTCAGAGCAAATTGCCAGGGAGGAGTAACAGCACAGTGCAGGGAAAAAAAGAAATAAGCTAGGAGAGCTAATACGACTGACTGATGCTAGCTTGCTCCAGGCTTGATAGCGTGCTATCTGTGAGCTTGCCATCTATGCTAATTTAACACTCACAATATGATTAATCCCTGTGTCACATATATTTAGTGTCTGTAAATGATGCTTTGTTGTTAAAGAGATGCAGAACTCATTCATTTGACCATAAATCGGTTGGACACTGACTCTCCTGACAGACAGTATTTCCCATGAGGCAAAGGCTCTAAATTTTTAAGTACGAGATGATCACTTGGTTGCTGTTAATGAAACACAGCTGAACTCATAACACAGCAAATATCTCTCCTGAAATGTTCTCTGGCTTTACAACAGCATTCCTCTGTGTATTACCACTAAGACCTGCATCCCTCTTGCATTGTTTAATTTTCACTTAATAATTCATTTAACAGCATCTTAGGGATGAAACTTAATTTCCTTCTTTCGCCATAACTCATAAAACCTGGCCAGTAGGATGCAGTCTCATAAACTGCATAAACAGATAAGTGATCTTCCAGATAAATGGAAAGTAAATACAGTTTTATCTATTTATAGCTAGGCTATCGGTTCCCATAAACCACTGAGCTAGCTTGCCAATAGCATCTGGCAGGAGATATTCAAGGGGCACATGGAAAAGAGAAGACGTGAGCACACCAGTGTTTTTATCACTTCTCAGAAAATATCTACTCTTATTAAAATGCATGAGTGTATCAGTGAGTTTAAGGCATTTCTCTGCCTTTTTGTCAGAGCTGTGACAGCTTGTTGAAAGGTTTTTAGTACTTAACTCTAAGTGATGAGCAAGTCTGATCAAGTTAGACAAAGATTGCACTGCATATGTAGCTTTTTTATTTTACTTATTCATCTTTAAAAATGTTTTAGACGTTGCGCTGGTGCATAAAGAGAAATGTTTAATTGGAAAAAGGAGCTGTCCACAGTGCTGAAATGGCTTTGTCGGTTGCAGCTTTCTGTATCTTCATTGTGGCTTTTGTCCTGGCCCCAAGGCGATATGTGTCTTGTTTCCTCAGTTTCCCTCAGCCTTTGTCTTGTAGGTAATGAAATAATAAAAGTCCACAATTGAGGTGTGGATAGGAGGAGCTTTTAGTGCACACATATATCTTGTCGGTGGCTTCAGAAATTGCTCGAGTGAAGGTTTTGTTTTTCCTCTCGTGGTGGGGAAGATTCTTACACACAGATCTTGCATTCAAGACATTTGAATGAGGCTTTCTCTTAGTTGGTCAACATTATAAATTTTGATTGCAATACTAAATAGATGAGTTCATGGTGACATTGTAACATGTCAAACTTGACTTGACACATAAAGACACTGATTTTGATGCATGTGTGTAGGCATTACTGACTTCTTAAGGATTATGTTCTCGTCTCAGTAAAAATGCTGTACTTCGCTACCAGCTGTCCATTCAGTGAGCACATTATGAGCTAAAATACAATTAATTAATGTTGTCACTCCATTTAATGTGAATATGACTCAAGGGCAGGCCTAGCCTTTACAGTTTCACCGCTGTGAGTCAGTGAGTCGTGCTTGCTGTGTGACAGAGACAGCGAGAGGGCGGGAGAGAGGGGGAAATGAAAAGGAAAAAAAAAAAATGTTTTGTGGATTAACTTGTTTTTATGAATTCAAATATCATTACAGCGTGATGAGAAACTAGATGTTGGCAACAGAATGCAGATTAATTCAGATGAATACGCTAGAGTCTTTGCAATAGATAGGCCACAAGCTGCGGGGGGGGGGGGGGGGTGTATCCAGAAAAGGATTTCTGTGCATGACAAGGAGAAAAGTGTTGAACAAAGGGCTGCCTTCACACACAGTCTACTGTAGCCAAAACAAAAAGGTCATAAAAGCAGCATATGCCGCCTTCTTTCCAACCCCACCCCACCCCCCACCCCCACCCCTCCATGTCTGTATATTGTGATTCGTTTTCTCAATGGACCAGATGGAGGGAGAGCTCGTGTAAGACCAGGACAGATGTTTCACTAGACTCCGGGTGTGTTTGTTTGCCTGTGCGTGTCTGAGAGGGAGACAGCGAAAGACACACGGGGAGGGGGAATAAATTGAATCCGAAAGGCAAGTGGAACAAGTACGGAATAAATTGAGAGGAAGGGAGAGAGTGTTAAAACGTTTAAAACCTCCAGTCCACATTACCTGCCAGTGTTTTTATCACGGTAACAGGTCTTTCTACAAAGTGAGGATTCTGTGTTTAATGCTAGAAGCAGAGGATGATGTTTGGGCACTGGAAACCTTTCAACGGATGTTCGCCAGAAAACAGGTCGGGAGGCCGGAGTATGTGCTCAAAGAAATTATATTTATTACAAAAATATTAACAAACAGAGGAAAAATGAACCCTGGGAAATTCAACAATAGCTTAATAGCATTTTACCTTCTCCTCCTCACCTAACTGAAACATACCACCTACTCAGCTAAGTATGGGGTTGAGCCACACACAAGCGTACAGAACACCGCACATCTGTAAACACTCCATATTGCTGAAAATAACAATCTACTATAAGCACACACATCTTCCTACACCTCCCTACATGCTAAAGACCCCCAGTACCTCACTGCTAAGAGGACCTAATGATGCAAAGCTGTTTCCCCTCTCACTGATGGAGCAGCTGAACCACCCCCAAACAACCCGGACAGAACAACTGAACATATACAAAGTGGGTTGAAGCTTCCAACAGATAACAAGCCTGTAAACAAACACAAACCCCATCTTACAACCAATTTATTGAAGAAACAACCTGAGAAATGAATGGAAACATTTGACTGAAGTGCTGATGATTTTACACACAAAACTGTAATAAAGAGTTCCCTGTAGGAGTCCATCTTGAACCGCACTTAGGTGCAACTCATAGGTACTTGTACTTTAAGAACATCTGTTTAATACCGCCTTATACTTCGACTCCACTACATTAGAGGTAAACATTGTACCTTCTTGTTATTTCATTACATTTATTCCAAAAAAATACAGTTAGAAGCTACTTTACAGATTAAAATTTAACATAAACAATGTATGATCAACAAATAAATTATGCAATTTTATAGAGGAAACTCTTACATGAGGTAAAGTAGTTAAAATAGCGACCAGCAACAAAAAATGCTACTTGAAAAGCAATAACACAACAATACAATACATATGATAATATAAAATTCTGAAAGGAGGAAATCTGTATTATGAATTCTTTTACTTCAAGTATATTCTGCAATATTTCTATCTACTTTTATTTGTAACAAAGTAATTCTAAACTGTGGTATTAATACTTTTACTGAGATTAAGTATGTTTATCTATTTGTGGGATGAAGGATTTGTGCAATTGTGTGTATGATTTCGGCACTAATTGATGACTTTGCATCAAGGAAAGCAAGAAAGGTCAGGCTTTAGATGTCAGTTACGTGTGTGTGTCTTGTTTGAAGTGTGCAACAGTGTAATAATTAGGCTAAGATTTAGTATCATCAAGGATTTAGATCTTAGTAGTTTGGTTTTCTATTTTATTTGTATATACATATGGACACTATTTCCTTCCTATGCTTGTTTCTTTATTGTGGTAATTATGATGGTATATAATTATTATTTATTATGATTGTATTTTTTGTTCTATTTTTGTAGTTTTGATAATTTGTTTAATGAAAAATTAGTTTGTGCAGTTCCACTTTGACAGTCAAAGTGGAACTGACAGTCTCAAGTTTAATGACCACGCCCTCCCATATTGTGTGTGTTAAATACAATATGTCCTATATCCTGCTGAAGTGTCCTTGAGCAAGGCGCTAAGCCCTTCCCCTGACTTCTCGCTTCTGTATAAGCCGCTTAAAAAACACGCCTGTTGTACTGATACCACCAGCGAGAGGAAAAGTGAAAAGCCTCGGCAGCACCATGGCCAGCGCCTCCTCGTGAGGCCTCTCTCTCTCTCTCTCTCTCTCTTTTCTATTTTTTCTATTTATTTTTTATTTATTTATTTCAACTCCGAGGCAGCGACAGTGGAGCCCTGTCACATTTTATGCAGTGTGTGTAAAGTGAAGCGCAAACTCGAGGCTACAGAAGACATTTAAAACACGGTCATCTAACCTAATCGTGGCCGGGGGATGAGGGGAGGGGGGAGGGGGGGGGCTCTGCATTAATGAGATATGAGATACACCTGCGTATGCTGACCTGACGTCACCCTCCTGTCAGCGGTACTGTTGGGCTCGTGACTCAGAAAAAAAAAAAAAAAAGTCACAGGTGTGCCAAAGGTAATCAATCATTAGTGTCAGATGTAGTCTTTCATTACGCGCCGTCGTGATTTGTTAAATTTTTTTAAAAATTAGCTCTAACTCATTAGCATGTTAAGATTAAAGCTAAGATAAAAAACAAAGCTAATTGTTTTAGTAGCTGAAGTTAAGCTAGCTAGCACTCTCAGTTTAAATTTACCTCGGTGTGTGACGACAAAAGGTCAAAAATAAGCGGAAGGTAAGCTGTAAACTATTTTATTAATTCGACCTAACTGCAGTTATAGAGGCTAATAATGTAATTACAAACTGTTTATGCTTTTATGTGCCCAGGAATAACATAAACCAGGGAGTAACGCGTTACAGTAATGCGTTACCAGCTAACCCTGCCTCTACTATATCTCCGTCTGCCGCTTTGTCTACGCATCCATGTGGGTTCCTTCCCTCAGCAGTGTCGGTGTTGCGCCTCTCCGGTCCGTCAGCCTCTCAGCCATTGGCCTCAGAGACCATCAGTCTTCCCTTCACAACAATAGACCCCCCCCCCCACACACACACACACACACACGCACCGCTACTAACGCGCACGGTGCTTTCGAGGAGCGACGGTGAAATGTTGGTTAAACTGCGGGTTATCGACTCCTTTCTTTCCAGCTTCACGTCGGCGAGGAGCGCAGGGAAGCCTCTGCGATGCGTTCAACCGGGGACGCGTCGGAGTTGAAATAAGGGAAACACTGGGGCTCGGGGGATAAAAAGAAAAAAGCAAAGCAGAGGGGGGGGGGAGAGATTTTCCTACGAGGATGACTGACTGGTGACAAAGAAAACGGGGAGCCCCTCTGGCTTCGGTTCTCACCCGCTAGAACTTGACGGAAGGCGTTTTTTTTGTTTTGGGGGGGGGGGGGGGGGGGGACCGACTCGCTCTCACTTGGACAGCCAAAGATTTTTCATCACCATTGTTTTTGGAGGGGAACCATGCCTGTCCGGAGGGGTCATGTTGCGCCACAAAACACGTTTTTGGGAGTAATTATTCGCAAATTCGAAGGACAAAGTGAGTACCTTTCCCCGGCGTGCAGTGCTGTGTGGGTGCGATGTGTTTGTGTTTGTGTTTGTGTTGTTGTGCTGCTGCCTTTTGTGTCTCTCCTGCTGCATCCTGAGAACAATTATTTACTCGTTAGGAAACCGCCTTCTTTTACATCAAGGCTTATGATGTAGATATGTCACAGTGATTTTGATGGAAAAACTACAGGAGAGAGAGGTCCATTATAAGTTAATTACCCCTGCCACCTCATCAAACACCTGGGTTGTTTTATAGTTCTGTGCTGGAGAGTGCTCTGCTGCTCCAGTGCAAATTGCAGTTTAAAAAAAAAAAAGCTGCTTATAGGAAACAAGGATTAAAGGATTTAATTACTTTCAGATCATATCACCAAAATACCTTCATTGCCCTTTTTAAATCCAAATGTTTAGTTTCCTGGATGAAGCAAAGTAGTTGTGCCATAAATCTGGGTTTTCCTGCTGAAAACTGTGCAATATTCAGGCTTTCATTATCGCATTCAGTTTTGAACATTTATAAAGCGGTTCAGCCTGTTTGTAGTTTAATTTTTTTTTTATTCACTGGAAGAGCGTAGAACCTATATTGAGAGATGTAATGGAGGATAATCCCATGTAAACCTATTACACCCACCTACTGTACCTGCATTTATATTTTTGTATTCTTTCATATTCATGTTAATGTATTCATTGATATGTTTTCGAAACAAGTGATCGACTGGAGTAAATCGGTCTTGTTTATTTAATATTCTGCCCGTGAACAAATTAACATTCTCCTCCCTCCAATCTCTCCTCTACACCTTCACAGATAAGAAATTCATCATAGCTAATGCCCGGGTGCAGAACTGCGCTATTATCTACTGTAATGACGCCTTCTGCGAGATGACGGGCTTCTCCCGGCCGGACGTCATGCAGAAGCCGTGCACTTGTGACTTCCTGCACGGCCAGTTCACCAGCCGCCACGCGGTGGCCCAGGTGGCCCAGGCGCTGATGGGCTCGGAGGAGCGCAAGGTGGAGATCACCTACCACCGCAAGGATGGTGAGTACCGTGGACTCAGGTGGCGTGTACATGCACATGACAAGAGGTTATTGCAGTGGTCTCACTTTAAATTGCACACCAGCTGAACCACTGACACCCTCTCTCTGTCTCTGTCTCTTTCCCACTGTTCGACTTGTAAGAACAGATGATGGTTGTGAGGTGTGTGCTGCACAAGAGAGAGCCACGTGCACTG
This sequence comes from Seriola dumerili, assembly GCF_002260705.1. NCBI lineage: Eukaryota > Metazoa > Chordata > Actinopteri > Carangiformes > Carangidae > Seriola > Seriola dumerili. Next base: position 539,973 of record NW_019174360.1, on the reverse strand, counting down.
TTAATGCAAGACATGCAGCTGTAGGATAAAGACGTTATAGGTGACTTTTCCAATGTCTAACACTCTAGGTACACAGTGAGTAATTTTTAGTACTCAGTCGGCTCTATCTGGAGCATTTTGCAGCAGCGAATCACTGAGTGCACCCATTTAGAGCCCTGAGGGGAGGAAGAGCAGCTGTGATGGTTTCCTTTGCTGTGAAGTCCAGTTTTGAAGTGATGCAGGCGCTGGGTGGCTGGGAGGGATGTTCATTAGCCTGCGCTGTATAGGACACCCTGGGATGTAGGGTGAAGGATGTAGCTCACTTCCCTAAAGACTAATATGAAGACAGTGAAGCGTGTGGTTTCTCTGTTTCTGCTCTCATCGTCTCCAGAAAACAGCCTTCGTTGTGCAGAGATGTCACTCAACATTTACTCAGCTAATGTTGCATTTTAACCCACGTTAGTGCTCACCGACCTGACAACTGTGTGTGACTGACTGTGTTTATATAGCTCGCCCATAGTTTAGATAATCTACTGACGTGCATATGCTGCTTATGAATACTGCATGCAGATCATGACTTGGCATGACAGCTGGTATTGTTTTGATGAGTTACAAGGCGAGCTGAGCCCCAGAGTGAAAGTTTAAACCAGTCACATCTACTGTGCTGGTTCAGGGAGAGTGACCTCCAACAATGACATATGTATTCAGATGATTAAGCTTCCTTGCGTAACGCTTGAGGGCTGGTGAAGTTTCACCATGGCAGAAACAAGGATTAATAGTTTTATAAGACCGATGTGTGGCTCACCCCTGTGTGCTTGTCTGGTGTTATTGTTTGTATGTTAGTGGACCACAGTGGAAATAAACCATCAGGCTTTATTGTGTTTTATCCTGCAGTGTGTGTGTGTGTGTGTGTGTGTGTGTGTGTGTGTGTGTGTGTGTGTGTGGGTATTTTGAATCACATAAAAATCAACCATTTGCACTAAAGCCGTTTCTTCCGCTGAGTTACAGCATTTTTTAATAACTTTTCAGAAGTTTTTATCGGGTTGAATGCACTTTATTGTTGCCGCAGAACCAAAAAAAGTTAGGCAAAACAACAAGAAGTGAGTCTGTGTATCAGTGTATCAGGGCAAATAGCCAATATTACTGCAGAAAAAGGGTTAGGGTTGTACTTGAGAACAGTTCTCAGAGTGGTAGCTACTTAACAGCAATCGATATCAAAACATCCGTAAAAACATCCTCCGTAACATAATATAATGGCAAAATGTTTGCCAATTTATTGCTGAATAAACCACTTAAAGTCCACTTAAGGCCTGTTCCCACTAGCTAACTTGAAAAAAGGCAAAGAGCAACCAAAAAAGTAGCATCTTTGAGTCCAAGACCATCAGAGTAGTCGAATAATGTCCCACCAAGCATCCATGACTAAAGCAGCACAGTCTGCAACTGGTAAACCCACGAGTGCCACAGGACAAACACAAAGCTCCTTATCTTAAGAACAGGGTCCAATTTATCTCCCCTTACAAATGGATGGATTTTCTCATGGATAATGAAGCAAGAAGCTGTCTGGGGGATTTGTTCTGACATTTGATGTGTGATAGGAGCTCTGGTTCGGTGATGAAGATGTGGTCTTTTAAAGATTGGCTCCTTTGTGTGTGTGTGTGTGTGTGTGTGGCAGGTATACAAAACCCAGAGGGGGCGAGAGATTGGGTTGAAAACGGTTTGCAGAACCGTTACAAATGATAGTATCCTTGGAGACATAGATGTGTGGGGTCAAAGGTTGAAAGAGTGAGATGAAGTTACAGAGAAAATGCTCGAGGGAAAAGGCAGAGTGGAGATGTCAGCTTGTGTTTTGAGTGGAGTGGTGTGTTTTAGCCCGTGCCCCTTGAGAGTGTCAATACGCACCCCATAGCCTTGGTTTGTTTTGTGCTTCCTGAACTTTCACTCGCCTGAAACAGCACCATAGTGACCAAACAAGAAGCTCAGTCAGTATCATAAATACTGCAATTTCCCTGTCTTTTCAATTTGAAGAACGTTAATGTTCCACTATATTTCAGAGGGAAATTTTAGACTTTTTACTCCACTACATTTATCTGACTGTTGTAGTAGCTGATTACTTTGTAGATAACAGCTTTGTATAGTTCTTGGTTTTGGCTAGAGATGTTTTTTCTGACCAAAGCCGACGCCCGTTAACCAACTATTAACAGTTAACCAACAAGATTAAAATGTATTTAAATGAGTGTCTGTAACTCATTAAACATCCCCTCCAGTGAAAATTAAGTTTCAACCTTGTTAACATGTTAGCATAAGCATAACCACTAACACTGTGTCAGCCACTGCCAGTTACAAGCTAACAAACAACATAAACAAATAAAAGATGCTAACTGCGATAACGGTTCTGATCCGTCTGCTAGTCTCTGGTTCTGGTCTCAACAGACTCGTCATCTGAGTCTGGGTCTGACTGAGGCTCAAACATGAGGCTGAGTCTCTCAGATGTTTCCTCCTCTAACCATCGTGATAGTGGTTAGTAAGTGGGTGGGGCACAAGGCCTGATCCAGATTTATCAATCAGGAAGTAAGAGGAGATAAGCTTTAGACACAGTTTTTATGTGTGAAAACCATGTTAAACAAAACATTAATCATAGCAGAGAATTTTTTAAAACATATCTGGAGAGGAACTTTAAAAAGGGAGTCAAGAGTGGATCTAAACAGAGAGGGAGATAGATGAGCACACACACAGGCAGAAGAGAAGCCCCTCCAGGCAGACCATCACACAAGGCGATGGTCCTTTTAACTTCATTAGTTACAGAGGAAACAAAGTCCCGCTTATCCAAGAACACATAAAAAGCTCTCTCTTATAAATTAATGAGGTTATTATAAAGAACAGCTCCACATGTGATTCACAAAGAGCAGAAGAGCAGAGTTGTGCTTCTGGTGTGAACAGCCAGGCTACTGCTCACGTGACACCGAGTCAGACTGGCATAAAACCTCAAAATTAAATAAACATCCACTAGTTTTTATTTAGAAAAAGCAACACGTTAACATGCTGTGGGGTTAGCCTGGTGAGGAGTTAGTGGAGAATATGGTATTCATGATGTCCGAGAATATTAAAGTGTTTAACTGAATTATTGGGTCAAACTTGTTATTGGCGGTTCACGGCTAAGTGGTTAATTATGATGTTACGATGTTTTTTTCTGATGGTAAGAGAACTTTCTTACAAACAAGTTTAATGTGGTTCAGGGAACATCGTCGTAAACATTGCATAGCTAGCAACACGTTTGGTGGAAGGTTTGGAACAATCAGCACACAGGAACCATTAGCGAACACTTCCATTAGTGAGCTGTATTGCGTAACAACAACATAACGTGTATGTCGAAACCTTCTGGGAATGTTTGTTGGGCTAATTAGCCAACAAAAATGTTGTTTGAAGTCTATAAGACATGGCACCGAGCTGCAGCAAGAGAACTGCACTTTTTTTACTGAAAATACTTTGTCACTTTTACTTCAGGTAAATTTTAAATGGAGGATATTTACTCATAACGGAGTATATCATAAAGTACTATTAGCGAGGTATAGGATTTAAGTACGTGAGACTTGACCCTTACAGGTCTGATGCCTCTCTGGGCCATCGTATTGTCAGCCAAGCCAAGCTGTGGGTTCAGTCTGCATTGATCCGCTGAGCAAACAGCTTTAATGAGGACACAAATACCTTCATGTTGCATTGATCTTCAAAACCGGTACATTGGAGAGGGGAAATCAATGACGGGCAAATGCCCTCCCTCCGCTGGCCGGCCCACGGGAGACTTGGATAAAAAGAGCTGGAGGGCTTCTGACTGTCGGACCCTACAGCGGGGGAAAAGGCCTCATTACCATCCTATATCCTGTGCCTCTAATTACCTCAGTGTTTTCCTCTCACCTGACTCAGAGTTTCTCCAGGGAAGGTCATACACCTGTTTCAGCCGGGCAGACTGCTCTGCTAATCTCATAAGCAAGTGTGGATGTACGATTTATCATCCTACATATGAGTTTATGTTTCTATAGTTTGTAAACCGTGTGAACTAGAGACAAATCTGTGTTATATTTTTAAAATCCTGGAGTGTTATTGCATGTCAAACACTTCTAGTGTGTGTAACCATTTATAATCTTTCCCTGGGCCACACTCGTATGATCAAAATCCAAGTTCAAATTGGCAGGCAGCGCTGCCGAGAAGACACATCAAAACACATAGCAGTAGGCCGAGTGAAAAACAGCGCCAGATGTGTTGGTGCGGGACAACTGAACATATAATTAAATAAGAATAAATAATTCTCTGTTATCGCCATTACAGAAATGGCTTCCTTTTAGAGGTAACTTCTTCTGTCCTTCCCCCTTATCCAACACACACACACACACACACACACACACACACACACACACACACACACACACACTCTCAGCCTTTATCTCTGTTGTCTCCTGTGATGGAATTCCAGGGGAATGTCATTGCGGCGGGGCTGATTGCTCCTCTCGTGGTGGACCATCGGGGGGTTTCTGCGAAGGCAATCTTCTTCTTTGTAATCCTGTGACCCAGGGTCTTCATAAACGCACCGTCCACTGTCCTTTACAGTCCGTGGAGGAGATTCGGCTCGTCAGCACAATCCTTGGCACGATCTTAATGCTTTATGATTTGTGCCTTCGCTGAAACTTTGGTCGCCCAGTGGACGTATCTGTGTGACCTCTGCAGGAGAAGTAGCCCTCATTAAAGTGGCAGAAAATGTATTCTAAACCTCTGTGCTTGACATTTAGATGCCGAGCTGTTTACCGCACTTGCTCCAAGAGCGATCTCTGAAACCTGGGACGAGCCAGATATTCTCAAATGTAACTTTAGTGTCTTTTTAGATTTTTGTCAAGAGCCGCCGCTCGCAGTTTCGCAGCGCTGTCTCATACTGTTATTGTGTTGACAGGTGTGATTTTTCATCAGTATAAATACAAAGAGCTTCTGTTAAATGGCTTCACTTGCATAACTGAAGGCTGAGCTGTAATGTTATATGAGAGCTGGTTATGTATTTAATAATAATAGATACATTCTCTGAGCTGTGCCTCCGTTTAACTGAGTCAACACCTGGAGAGACATAGGGAAACGCGTGTGCGATCTTGCTTTGCATTTCTCTCTCATCATCCCACATAGTTATGCATTTGTTTCCATTTGTAACCAGTGGTGAAAAAACAAAGCTGTGCCTGCGTGAGAGAATAAGAGGATGCTGCAGGAGTCATTATGCATAATGTAGTGCGTGTAAGACATGCAGACTGCTGTGTGGGTGTACTACGTGAGATGTGTTTAAGACGGATGATGACAAACAAAAATTTCACACAATTATAATCCCAAGAGGAAAATAAAATTGACTTAAGGTTAAATTAGCCGGTAATTATATCAAGGAAACAGATTTAAATTGGATAAGTGTATATAACGCGTCACGTCGCAGATAATGTTTATAATCTCCAACCAGAAACAGCAGGTTTGGAAAAAAAATGAAGAATTACTGAGAGACTTTGATGTAAAGCGTCGTCTGTTCAAACTGCCGCTGAGAATTGAAAAGGAAAATAATTATTTTCCATTCAATTGTCCAGTGACGAAGCCGCTCCATTATGTGGCTTTACAGTAAATGCTGGAATGATGACGGTGTCGGGGTTTGCTTCCCTCTGGCGCTGTTTAGTAGCCACATGATTGGTCACACTGTTTAAACGCTGAATCGCAGTTTGATTAGACAGTGAAATAATGAGAAAATTGATTGATAAGAGATGATCCATTCTGATCAGACCACCTGTTTCAGATCTTACATTGAACGATGCACCGCAACACTCGGTGCTTCCCAGTCTGTGGCCTTTTATTTGTTAATGAATGCATTCAGCTCTGCAAATATATCGCCCAAGTTAGAGATTAAGCATTTAAATCCTGGTCTTAATGACAGCTTCAAAAATCCCTGAGTAAAAATAAACAGTTCTAAGCAGCACAACACGTAATTTCTCAGCAACACTTATCTTTATCTGCCTCTGCGTTCGGTGATTCAAATGGAATAATCACGGCGTCTTTGCTCTCCATACTCTCAGGGTATTCTTGGTGTATGAAGAAATCCATATGCTCAGCACATGGTTTAAAGCTCTCACTTGCAAATAGCAAATAAGACTGAAAATGTCACGCTATAAATAGATTAAAGTTGCTCGTGCTTCAGTGATGCTCACTGAGATTAACGTTTTGTTTTTTTTTTGTTGTTTTTTTTGCTTGCCTTTTTAAAATCACTGCAGAAGCTTCAGATTGTGACGAGCTGTTAAAAAATATGAGGCGTCTCCTGAAGAGGAATATAAGAAAACCTGATGTTAACCTTCAAAATCATGATGGAAAAATCACTATGAGCCCTGCAACACGTTTATCATTCTATTCTTCTTCTCATTGTTTAGCTATTTAATTCATTCATTCATTACTGAACTGATTAATACTGTCACTAAACAACTGTTTTATATTATTCTCAATTAATCCTTTTTTCTAAATAATGAAAACTTCCAGTCAGTATTTCTAGAGCCCGAGTGACATGTTCAGTCCCAAACAGAACAACCTTGTTTGAAGCTTCGTACTCAAATACAGAAATTAGACATAAAGGAAACAATGGTCGTTAAAACTGTTAGAAGCTGTAAGTGCAACTGTTGGTATTTACCAATTAATAGTGGGTTTTTGAACCGGTCCAGAATCCTGCGGCTCGGCTGCTGACTGCTTCCGAGGGGAGGGATCACATGACCCCTATCCTGGCCTCTCTCCATTGGCTCCCGGTTCATTTCAGAAAAGCTTTGATGATTTGATTAGATGTTTTTATTAAGCGCTCAGTGGATTTGCCCACCCCCTTCATCACAGAGCTTTTAGGCCCCTACACTACAGCCAGGCCCCTGAGATGGTCAGACTCAGAGTCCACTCATTACATCTTTTCTTGTGTGTTTGGTGAGTTTGGAGTGAAGACGTCTCTTAGTTGAAAAAGGAAATGTACTGTTCATGTTTCCCTCAGAATCAAACCTAAATTAGAGATTCTACCTTGTTGAAAGGGTGTCGACCTTTTCACCACATACCTTTACTGCTCTGTGACGATGTTGCAGAGGAGCTGTGCTGCTGCTGCAGAGGTAAAAACAACACGGTGGATATATATATTAATGGCGGTAGACTGAGGCGTAGCACTTGTCCTTCTCAGGTTTTTCCTACTTTACCGTGATGGATGGAGTTAAATATTTAAGTAATGGACTTGTTGCCCTCCTCCTTCTTTTTTTTCCACACTTGCATCTCAGACTTTGGAACATTTGATTTAAGGCGATTCAGCACGTCACGTGTACAGCCGAGTATTTTTTCTTTGCATGTGCCTGATGTCACATGTCAGAAAGAGACAGCAGAGACTAAGAGAGAGTGTGAATGGAAGATTCAGGTCGGCCGTGGAGCCACGAATCTGGGTATTTTAACAAATGGATCCGGCTATAGATGTTGCTGATGCAACTACTTTAGTCAATGAGGCTTAACAGCCTCAGAGCAAGCTGCACGTAATGACTGATTATGATATGAGTTGTCTGAAGCGACCTGAGTTCGAGGGTCTGCGGTGTGATTGGATGGGAACCGTTCTCTGTGAAAGCCAATTCTTGTCCAAATGGCTGCTGTGCAAACAAGATAAGCTCTTATTCTGTTTCACCCACAGTCTCTTCCACCTTCTCGGCTTCAGCTGTGTTTGAGAGGAATACAGTGGCCGGTCCGTATCTGTGACAGACGTCTGCACGCAGGGAAAAGAGAGGGAAATGCAGAGAAAGCAGATGCAGTTGGACAAAATTAGACCCATAAATCAGAGCGTGAGAGGATGTAAGAGGGAGCGTTCAGTGTAAACTAAGTTTGACGTGTGTGTGTCCGTGAGGGATAAAGCGAGCAAGCGAGCAGGCAGGAGGGAGTAAATGAAGGTATCAGAGAGAAATCAGGTGCAGCTGAATATCAGAGGGCTTCTTTCATTGCAGGAACGCCCTCTTAAATCCAGCCCAGCTGCTCGAGAGCTGCTTCAATTATGGACGGGCCTTAGTTCTGTCTCCAGAACCCTCTGTCTGTCTGTGCAGGAGGCTGTTTACCTCTTTAGGGACAACGTCAAATTATTCTCAACTGACCGCCCTAAAAATAGGGTTCAGTTATTGCAGCATCCAACACAGACTGAACCCGAATAGGATTAAAGAAATAAAGGAGTTGCTTGACAAACGATGTAAGTGTTTGAATGCGGCTGTCCGGTTCGCTCTCATCAGTCCTCATGAGGCTGAGAGAAAGCAGTGTAATGAGCAAGACCCCTACTCTCAATCTAAAGTGACACGGACAGATTTGTGTTGTGGCAGAGGCTTCGATTTCCTCTATGCTCATGCCTCACAGTGGATCTCATTTATAATGAGTCTCTTTAATGGTTTCCCCGGGCTGCCGGCAAGAAGGAGAGGCTCCACAGCAACAGATTGGTCGTTTACGAGAAAAGCTGATTTGTAGTTACTCTCCTCGGTTGTTGCCATTATAAACTTGAGTGGTTTAAAGCAGACAAACTGGAGGGATGTACAGTAGACATATGCCCCTGCTGTACTATTCCAGTCACATTTTAACACACCTCACTGTCACAACCTGCACATTCAGATGATTCTCCCCCCCTGTCTGTCACCCTCACGCTCACATCCCTATATAAGAAAAAGAAAAAAAACTCTCTCTGTGAAGTAAAGCATAGTGTTGTCTTGGCAACCACTGAAAGAGACATGAAATATCATCGCGGCTCTAAAACTCATCCTGGCACGTCTGCCTATGGGGCTCAAAGCTGGAGAGCGGAGCAGACTGCTGGGACCTCGTCGTCAGGCCCGGAACTGCCATCAAAGCCGAATGCGAGTCAGTTCATTTGCCAAGAACAACTAAAGCAGAGGAATTTGACTTGGTGCTGCTGGTTCGGAGCCGTAATGACTTCACAGGCTCATAGTCACGCCCAGGATCTCGTATACTGTTAATACTGTGAAGGGGGAGCACAACACTGATTTTTAATTCACACCTATTTGAAACTAATTCCCATTACGACAGGTTGACTAAACAAGAATAAGAGTGTAAACACACTCTGGCAGCTCTGTGTAATAAGCACACAGTGATAATGCTAAATGCTAACATGGTGTAATGATTACCATGTTAGCCATCTTGGTTTAGAGTGTTAGCATGCTAATAGCACTAAATCTCATTAGTTTTTCTAGTGTCTTGAACGATAGACTTTATAGCTTGGCGTGTTTATTTTATTTATTTGTGTATTTGATAGGGACAATGCATGCTAATGAAGATTAGTACAAAATATACAATGTAAACATGCCAGACTGGAGCAAAAATGCTAATTTACATCTGTAAATTTATTGGCAGCATCGCTTATTCCTGAAACATAAAAAAACAATAATTATATATCAGTAAAAAAAAATAAAATAACATGAAATGCAATAATATAATTGTATTACAAGCCTAAAAAAGGTTATTACTATATCTGTACCAATGGCAATCCATGCAATAGCTGCTGATAGCCGAGATGTTTCCAACACACTGACAGTGCCATAGAGCCACGCTGCTAATAACAAGGTTACATGATGGATTTGTGAAATAAGTGAACAGTCTATTTTCATGCTCTGTCATCTACGTGTATCATTACTAACTTGATTTAATGGCAGTCAGTATTTCCTCACCGTGAAGATAATTACGCATTTCATTCTGCATGAAAATGTTGTCGACTCAAACGTGAATATTCAGGATTTGGCAACAATGCCAGACAAGGAAAAAATAAACAAAAACAAAACCTGCAAATAAGATTAATCAGGGTTGTTCTTGTTGACATATTTACTACAGACTTTTTATAGATTCATAGAATTTTAAAAATAATACCCCTGTGGCTTCCTTGCATAAAAATAATGACTGTGCACGGACAGATAAATGATTTGCTGTTGTTCCATCTTCAGCTGTTTGTACTGGAATTCATGAGACATTGCACTTAATTTTGCAAGAAGCTCCTCGGGATCAATAAACCATTCAGTCAATGGCCATCCCCCTTTTCGATTGCTTTCTTGTCGTGCCATTCTTTAACGTCACAGATGTGCCATCATTTTCTTCAAGGAGGTCATCCTGACAAGTGAAGTGAACCGAAAGGCTGCACATACAGTACTGCAGGTTATCGTCGAGATGTCTATGTCTTCAGAACAAAATGTATTTCAACAAAATCATTTAAAGCCCTCGTCTTGTCTAAAGGTCTGTGTCCATGTGTAGTGTGATTATAGATCAGCTCTAGCTTCTATATTAATACTGTGAAAGTATCAAAGCCTCAGTCCACAGAGAAATGCACACAGCCTGTATTCAGAAACTGAGCCTTAAAACCAGCCGTCAGGACTTCTGGAACTTTGTGATGTCACAACAAAGCAGTCACCAAGCCCCGCCCACCTGGACCCACCATCCAAACCTTGCAGGATTGGATTGGTTTCTCTGCGTGTTTTACCTGAAATGTGCTATATACAGTCATTTGACCCGGGTGTGAATGCCGATTGTACACTTTTGCATTTCCGACAAAAGCCCAATGTCTTTCTGTGTTCTGGTTTTTTAACAAGAGGGAAAAGGGGCTTTAAATCTCGGACCTTTCAGATCCAGTGAGATCAGACGCCTTTGTCTGCACTGCAGCTGTAATGTGAGTAATGTCCTTTCAGTTTGTGCCCGTTTGCATCTAATTTGGATTTTGAAAAGCACTACTTTATATCGGTCTCTTGAGACTTGACGGACATGTACGTTTACCTACATATACCTGCCCAAGTATTTGAGTTTTATGTGTTCAGGCAGCTCTTTGAGGCAGGGACGGTGATTCATCAGGATTTTACCTGCAGCTTTCAAACACATAAAAATGGGCACAGAAGATTAAAATGTTGATCGCACGTCGTCGACATTATATCAGCAGTTAGCCGTGTTACAGTCTGATATACAGTATTTTAATGATTGCTAATATCAATCACATTCACTCCAGTTTAACCTCCCCTTGCACTAATGAAAATACTTCACTCAAAGCTTGCAGGCACCGTGCCAGTGAATAAAAGTAGGTCATTGTGATGTTGGATCTATGGATTAAGCCCACACACGCTGCCATTATGTGATGGTATTACCACAAACAGACAGTAAACAGTCTGACAGCCCCCTCCCCCCACAACCTGCTCCGGCTCCAACACCTCACTCTGCAGCCGCCGCCCCCCCGCCCCCCCGTCTCTCCTCATTCTTGCCTTTATTGTGGGGCTCAACAACCCCCACCCACCTACTACAGCTGCACGCATGTGAGGCGCCGCTCATCTGAGATATGAGCGACGAGCTTTATGTGAACAAGGAAGATTATTCCTAGAGTCTCACGTGAGTGTGGTTAAAAGGTTTATTCATAAAACATGTTGACTCAACCCCCCCCCCCCCCCGAACCCCGGTCAACCACTCATATTTGTCAGTATGTGATTTCAGCCCATGATCCCTTCTTTTCTCCCATTCATAGATTGGATATGCGGAGAACACATCTGTGAATGAACAGCCATTCATTTTTCTTTCCTCCTATCAGCCTCTTTCATTCATCAGATCACGCACTGGCCTGATTGTTTTCATTCGTGTCAGCGTTGTTTGACTTTTGGTCTATTTTCTAGATATGTTTGTGGAATTGAAATGTTAGTAAGTTTTATTTTTTTTATCTGCATCTTCTCTCCGAGATGTTTATTAGATTTGTCAGGGCTGATTTGACGCTCAGCAAGGTCTTTTATATATAAATGTCAGGAGAGTAACTTCATGCCCAGTGAATGTTTTTTTAACTGTTTGATCCAGATGACTCAGTAATTAGGAATGAATTAGGCGAGAGCTCGTCTTTAGAAGCCCCACCCCTAAATGCCAGTCTGGGATGGGCACTCTGCGGCGCCTGCAGTCGCTTTGATGGAGATTGAATCAGCGAGCCCTCGGAATCAGAGCGCACAGCCTACGGCCACTGGCCTGTTTCATCACAGCGAGTCGGACTCTCAACCAAACCTGACATCCACGCGTTATCGAGGCGTCGGATCAGGGTGGTCCAACTCCAGCCTAGTGCGCTCTGTCCAGCTGAGACACACCAGGGCTGTTATTGTTGTATTTCCCCCCCCGCCCCCCCATTCCTCTCGTTCTGTCTGCGGACGGATGTTCAGCACAGATTGCTGGTTCCTTGACAATTTGACAAAAGTAATTTAGGTTTGCAGTGCGGCGATCAGACAAGCTTGACAGGAACCTGAGCCTGTCAAGCTCTTACAGTGTTCTTTCATCAAATTTCAGCCTCTGCAGGAGCACTTACACTTCATCCTGGTGTTACTGTAATTGCCTTTGCTTGTATGTATGTCATGCCCTCCTGTCAGCTTCAGTCTGTTTGGATCTAGTCTTTGCAAAAATACTGACACCGTTATTGTATTTCATTGTAAAAATATTCATGTTATGGGCGTCTGGGTATTTACAGCCTCAGTGACAATCTCTTGTGTCTAACCGAGGTGTCTTTTCGAAGCAGCGACGTATGACTGTCCCTCCGAGATGTTTGACAGAAACACATCAAGTCAATACTGGCAACAGTATTTTATAAGGATAAATATAAAAGCATTTCAGTGTTTCTGCTCTGTTTCTGTTCTCTTAGGCTGGTCCATGTGTAGTGTGATTATAAAGCAGGTCTAGGTTCTATATTAATACTGTGATACCGCCCACCTGGACCCACCATCCAAACCTTGCAGGATTCGGTTTCTGCTATATTTTTATTGGATCACTCAGAACACAGTCAGCCAATCAGAAGAGAGGCTCAGAGCCATAAGTAAATCTTCTTATGGATCAGATAAAACACTGACATTTATTTTATGTAAGTGGAAGTCATTTCACTCACAGCCAGTTATTGATAAAATTAAATGTTTTGTCCAAAAAAAAGCAAAAATCCAAAGAAAAATCAAATAGTTGAAGTGAAGTCGAGGAAGATCATCGTGGAAATGACAAATCCAGACTAAACCTAATAGTCTCAGAAGGAGAAATTGACATTTAAATGTGCTTACACACATGAGTAAAATAGCAATTACACTGTATTTTCATGATTTCACTGGTCGGTGAATGTCGCAGTTTGAGCGAAGTCACAGTGTCACGTGTCCGACCGAGGTTTGCTGGGTTTTCTTCCCTTAATTTAAAATCTGTGTGAAGGAAAAAAAAACTTAACAAGTTGGCATCTGTTTTTTATTTATTTTTATTTATTTTCTGACACATCCAAGTCACTTCACTTGGTGGCGTCTTGTTTGCTGCACCATCTGTCAAGTCTTAATTTTTTCTCCCCCCCCCCCACACTGATAATGACAAACAGCGCGTTTGAGTCGTTATTCACAGCTTGCTGTTTGAGTCCCGCCAGATTATTCCTGTCGTTCCTGCAGTTGTCCGGTTGTATTCCGTGAATCGCTTTAAACACATGCGCCGTGACCTTTTTAGATTATTATTCTCGTTCACCGTCGCGAATATGATGCGAAAGTGCCGTGACAATTTACTTTATATAATAATGGGATTTCAGCATCGAACCTTTTTATATGAACGGGGACGACGCACTGAGAGTTTCTGTGTATGAAAATAAAAGGCATGCGGAGGAAAACGAGATAAATATCCTAATGAACGGTCACATTTCATACAGTTTGTCCTGCTTCCTGAAACTAATTAGAGAACTTGCTAGTGATATATACAAAGCAAACACTGCTGCTCTGTTCTGGTTTACTTCTGCAGACGGAGCACAATGACGAGTGAAATGAATACATGAAAAAACAACATCAGCATAATTAAAATAAATAAAGGACAAACATTAACGATGACTAAATTCTGCTCTTCATTGTGACTCATTCTTTGTTTCTTTGAAGCACAGACGAAGCTTTAATTTGCATTTATTTGCTGGTGTATGAGGTCTACACATATTTGAATTCATCTCTGTTTTTATTTGCATTTATTTACATCTGAGTCGTCTCCTAATTTCATGTATTGATATTAAAGTGATTTAAATCCACCACACTGGGAGATTTCTTTCAAAAATATTATATAATTAAAACAAATTTTAGATTAATCTCAGAATAGTGTTGAAATCCTACTAAAGATATCGATCATCTCGTCATCTGATCATTTAGAAACTCACACTCTGACGGCGTCTTTCAAACGGACGCAGTGACCTTGAGGTTTGCGATTCCCTAAAAATATGCGATCGTTTGTTCTATTTTGGATCTTTCTCACCGTGTCCTCTCCACATTGATTTTGTTTATCTGGTTTTCTAGTGCAGGCGGAATTGGCCTCCTCCATGTCCTCAAAAGACTGCAGTATATCACTCTATCACACCCACAGGTCCGATCGGTTCAGCCGGTCCAGTTGCACGGGAGCACGTGGGAGTTGAGATGCATAATATGGATTTTTGACCTATAAACAATTTTCTACAAATCATTAACTCTTGAAAAATATAAACCAATGTATCGGCCTTTATAATACATTTGAGATAGAAGGACTGTCAAATGAATGATGCCTCTATTTGTGTTTTGTTATAATTGGTCGAGACCCTGTTGGGTTGTTGAGCCGAGGCAACATATTGACGACTGGATTTATTAAAGCCATGGGAGGGATAACTTCTAGAGCTTAGGAGGTGTGTGTAGCTGAAAATGATTTTCAGTCACTTACAGTAAAACAAATCTTTACTTTTATTGTGAAACAAACTGTTATATATTCAGGCTTTTATTTTGCAAGGCTCAGTTTTTACAGTAACCGTGAGCCAGATGTTTCTGGGTTTTGTTGATACTCGGTGTTGACGGACAAACTTTCCTCGCAGTGACTTCACATGTGACCTTTCGGTGACGGGACGGTCTGTCGAACTGCCAGGCCGCCGCGCCGCCACTGATGATATTGTAACCCCCGGGGATAAGGTAGCACTCTCCCTCCTGGATTAGAGCGCCGGCATCAGAGTTAAACAGCTCTTAGTACAACTGAATGTTCCCGGGGGAGAAGGGGAAAGGATCACATTTCCCTAGAATGGTGGACAAAAACATAAGCCCTCCTCCCTCTGAGAGAAGGTCACTTCTCATGTTCAACGTTTTTATTTCTTCACCCTAATAAACTCGTGTCAGGTAAATGAGTGACTTTATATTTTATATCCCTGAAAACAAGTCTCTTTACTTCTCTTGCTTTCAGCATTCAACACTAGCTGACCGACTGTGTGCTCTGTGTAGCTGCACGTCGTCATAGTTGACGTCGGCCGGATGTAGAGTCAAAGAGGAGACGATGATGACTGAGACGAGCCGGCGCACAAAATATGCAGCGTCAGAGAAGTTGATTTGATGACAATTAGCTTTGCCAAGCTGGAGAAGCTCCCTGCTGAGCTTTTGACAGGGGGAGAGAGGGAGGGAGAGAGGGAGAGTGTCACCGTCGTAACCCCCTCCAGCAGTGTAGCACCAACCAACAGCTCCCTGCTGCAGGAGGCTCAGCTCACATCAGCGTCACTCACATTACACACACACACACACACCTAATGACACACACACACACACACACACACACCCCATGTCTATTAGGCACAGGCTGCAATTTAAAATGATTTTGACTGCGATACTCTTGGCAGCAGTTTCTCCAAATGAGAGCTATCAGGATTCCCATATGCCACTCACCCACAATCACTGTCACACACAACCAGTCAGCAGATGTTAAACTGGTCAGAGTGTGTGTCAGTGTGTGTGTGTGTGTGTGTGTGTGGAGGGCTCTGACTTAGGTCACCTTTGTGGACTAATTTCAGATAAAGGACCAGATAACTTGATTGTCTTTGTTTCTCTTCTCTGTGGCCAAAGAGTTGGCATGAGCGTCGAAGCTCAGAGTGAGCTTCTCTGCCGTCGCCATCTTGGCAGTGTCTGACTCCGCCCATAACTCACAGCTTATCCAAAAATGGGCAAAGAGGAGGAGCTGAGACTTCGGTGCATGCCGGTTTGTGGCAAGCATACGCTCACCCACCTGTCACTCAAAGAGGCCACGCCCTCAATTATACAGAACTTTAAGTCTTAATGAAATATAAACAGGTGTCATGAAGGAGGAAATTAGCTCTAGAGACAAACTATTTTCTGTACCAGGCTGTAAACATGTTTATTTCTGCTGTAAAGTTGGACATTTTAACATGGGAGTCTATGGGGACTGACTCACTGTTGGAGCCAGACTCTAGTGGTCGTTAGAGGAACTGCAGCCTCTGGTTCTTCAGTGTTGATGCTTCATGTTGGTACATAGGTGAATAGGTGTGTTGGGCAGTATTGACGCTTGCAGCTGATTGGCTCCCGTCAGATATCTTTCCAAATATGAAGAACCAATAGAGAGAAGAGGGAGGACAGTCCGACCAGATACGTTTTAATGGCACTGACTGATTCATGTGTACGTGTGTGGTCTTCCCTTCCACCGTCAGTCAGCGAGCGCACGTCGAGCTCCATTGTCTTAATAATTGATAGTGGAAATAGAATCTAATGAAATTTCCAGCATCTTGAAACTAAAACTCCTCTCACTGCGCTGCGATGAACACACACTCGCACAGTCAACAGTCCCTGTTGTTCAATGATTAAAGTTTCCCCCGTTTCTGCAAAATGTGGTTGTAACAACGCACAAGGAAATGTGGGTTTTTGCTGTGATGAAGAAATGGAGGTTTCCCACAGTGTTCAAAGTCCTCTCCTCTCTGTCCAACGCTGTGATGTGGCCTGGATTTACTACCTGAAGTCAGCAGGATTACACAGAAAGTACTGAACCGATTTCTGCCAAACTTGGTTGGAGGGATGGGACGTGGACCAGGGAAGAACCCGGATCATTTACTATGAGTTTGAAGTTTTTGTTTGACATTGTCGTCTTGTACACGCAGCTGTATACTAATGTACTTTTGACTTATTACTACATTGGTTTTCCATGTTATTATAGGTTAAAGGGCCTTACACACACACGCTTGTTGCGACTTAAAAGACACTTCAAATCTTTGAGACTTTTAACAGCCACACATTTATGAAAATTAGAAAATGTGCTGATGGTTTAATTTTAAACATCAGCTAAGTTTTTTCCCTCTACCTCAAAAACCAAAAACAAACCCCATCGCTGTGTGATGATTAATTCACCAGAAATGAAATGAAAGTGAGAAAGAAAATGTGAGGGGAGTGCATCACCCGAACCACAGAGGAGTAGTGAGCTCTCAAGCTTAAAATGAGAGTGAACTGACATAACCTCCGTAGAGTGTAATTAATATAACTTTAAGAAAATGAAGAGGAGGTGGCAGGAGGTGCAGGATCAGTCAGCTGAGGTGAACAGGGGGGTATTTTCGTGTGTGTGTGTGTGTGTGTGTGGTGTATTGGATAGCTCTGTTTAATGAAGACACAGCTCTGTGGGAACAGTTGGTCAGTGGTGTATCAGTGCAGTGCAAGTCTGTCCTCATGTGACCTCTGTCCTGGGCTCCAGCAGTGGTGCTGCTGTCAGTCCAAACCTCAAGGTCGAATAGAAAACAAACCTCCGGTCACCTGAGTTTCTTATATGCAGAATATCAACCTGTGTTTTGGGTGAGTCGCCACATTTGCCCCTGCACGGATGATTGTGTTTATTCCGCGACTAATGTGTTCGGTTGGACGAGTCATCCAAGTAGTTTGTCCAAAAAAAAAAAAAACAACTTGGCGTGGAGGTGACTTTGATAAATCGAGATCAGGTCTTCACACGCGGAGTTAAAACTGAATCCAGAGTGTTGAGAAGAGAGAGAGAGAGAGAGAGAGAGAAGAGCAACAACCGCAGCTTCGGTCTGAAAACATTAAAGCACCCCTCAGCACGCTGTGATTTGGCATATTCTGTGTGTGTGTGTGTGTGTGTGTGCTGGGTGCCATGCTGTGCTGTCATCCTGCCGAGCCATCTGTGTAGCAACAGATTACCAGGTAGTCCTGTTAATCCAGGTGGGCTGCACCGCGTCGGTGAGGAAATGAAGCCGAGTGGAAAATGTTTAAATCGATAAGACCCACGTTTCCTCTCAGGCTTAAGGCTTGTGGCTTGACTTTGACACACCAGACTAGTGCAACAATGTGCTACCAGGCTTATCAAGCCCCATATATATATATATATATATATATATATGTGCTTCCACAGGAGTTTGTGCTATTTATGTGGATGACTGGCAGCTCTGTGTTTATCAACTCACTTTCACCTCGACAAAAGTTTCACATTCTCCGTCTCTCTTGTCAAACTGCAAGTCAGCGCTTTCCTCCGTCTGCCGCCCTCAGAGGATCGGAGACCAGAAAAGAACAGATTGTTTTTGCTTCTTCTGTTTTAGTCCAACCATCCATGACTGTAGATTTGATTCGGGGGGGGGGGTTTGCTGAGTCATGCTATTTTTCCACACTCCTTTTCAAAGACAGAAGAGGTCGTTTGTTTTCTTAAACGTATCTCTAACGAAGACGAGCTGGCACCTGATGTATCACATTAGGATGCTTAACTATGTTTTGCTCTGCAGCTCCGTATAAATATTCAGGTCAGAGATGCTCTGACTAAAGTTGTTCTAGTGCCTTTCAAAGGTGCGCTCCCTCATTACACTGCAACATGTAAACCAGCTTCATTGCCTGCTTATTAGATTTAGTTGGACAGAGAACATTCTGCTAATTAATGCTGCCGGCAGGCTGTGTGTAAGCGTGTGTGTGTGTGTGTGTGTGTGTGTGTGTGTGTGTTAGCCAGAATCTGTCTTTGGTTGCTTCAGAGATCTGTGAACCTCATTAGTGTGTGTGTGTCTTTCCTCAATGCCAGTGTGCAACTGAGAAATGTAAATGTTATTTCTGTTTGCATGAGTGTGTGTGAGTGTGTGAGTGTGTGTGTGTGTGTGTGTGTGTGTGTGTTTGTCTTTGACCCTCCGCTGAGGCAGGATATGCAGACAGAGAGGTAGAAATTTGCATCAGCAGCAGCGGGGATGGGGACGTGTTTGATCTGTCCACTTATAACACGTCAGGTGGCCTTCCTGCAGAGGACCCGCGCTGCTCTGTCATTTCTCAGGGAGGGGGGGGGGCGCCGAGGCTGAGAGGGAGAGCCAAGGGGGGGAGGGAGAAAGATAAGAGTGAAAGGAGGAAGAGAGGGATAGACAGACAAGGACATGGAGGAGGAAAAGTCGGAAGCAGAGGGAAATAGCGAGTGAGAAGAAGTAAGTGATGAAGGGAAATGGAAAGTGATTCACATTAACAGATTGATTGACAGTTTTATTAGCGTGGATGATTTTGACAAAGTGTAAGAAAATGTGACGTGGAAAAAAAAAGCATCACATGCATAAACGGAATTATTGATTAACCTCATGACGAACAGATCATCAGAAAATCTAATGAATGCATCCGGGCACTTTCACTCACACACACACACACACACACACACACACACACACACACACACACACACACACACACACACACACACACACACACACAGAACCACCAAGCCTCCTCTCATTCTCATACTGCCTAAACAAGTCCGACCATTATGCTTTCTAGAACATAATACTTAGCGCCTATGAATTATAAATGCCTATGGATTCCAAGTGGCTTATTTTTAGTACACACACACACACACACACACACACACACACACACACACACAAAGCTGGGGTATGTCCCCTCCTGAGGCATGCACTAAGCACTCTGTAACGTGTGTGTGTGTGAATGTATGTTGTGTATTGGACCTACTTTATGTCTGTGCTCATGTAATTTCTATGAATGATAAATGTGAATTTGCATACCAGTGTGAGGTGATGTGAAGGAGTTTGTGTTGTATTGTGTGCATGTGTGTGTGTGTGTGTGTGTGTTGCCTCACACACATCGAGACTGAACCACAGGGGAGACATTCAATGATTCTGAGTTCAGCTTTCCTGTGTGTGCTGTACCTGTGAGCATCGCTGCAGGGGAAACAGCCTCTGATGTCGATGAATTCAGGTGGATTCACTTGCTGTAATTTCATGTTTCATTCTGTATCGAGTGTTAAAAGTTAAAGTGATAGTTCGGGTTATTTGGTTCTTCTCTATTGCATTACCTGCCGTAGATTCAGATCAGCCGCTCCCAGTTTAGAGAAGCAGCAGGAGCACGGTGGACGTACACTTCAACTCATATTAGTTTTTTATTCTGTGGGTATTTTTTTTTTTTTTAGTACCTCACACAACCCCACATCAAATAACCCTAACTGTCTCTTTAACTAACTTGAAATTTAAATGTACAGTTTGGAAATGTGTCCACTTTGTTGCTGAGTTTTTCCATAAACCGACAGCAGGATAAAGCTCTCTGAAGATCCTCTGCGGCGCTCACTTGTTTCCATGGAGACAGACACATTTGTATTTTTATAACAAGGGTTCAACACTGAAATAAAGTCGAGGGCTTTTTATTACCTACAAAGTTTTTCATAGTGAAATACAAGAATTCAAAATAACATAAGTTAGAGGTAAAACATATTTTCTTTTTAAATCCTCCTGATATTCAAGGCCCTGTAAACTCTGTATTACCTCCGAGCTTCTGCACGGTTACACAATTCCTGAAAGCCATGAGAGCGAGGCCGCTCCTGGAGTATGGACTTGTTTTGCATATTGTCACTAAAGGCAGAGGAGGTGTGACACAGCTTGCAACCCCCCCCCCATCTTTCCCCCCAACTCCCTCTGACTGAAATTAATGGCTCCATCCACTCATGGTGACACTGATGTACTATTAGGGGCAGCATACTGCTTAGCCCAGCGGAATCAGTGCTCCCCCAATACATAAATCAAACCCCAGTGTGGGGAAGCAGTTGGGTGTTATTTTGCTGCACAATAGGATTTTAGAGCAAAGACTTGAATCCTGCCATAATTTTATTTCCGTGTGTGTGTGTGCGTGTGCGTGTGCAGTATTTGCACATTATGCGAGCGGAGACGGGATTTCAGTGCGAGTGTGTTTGTGCAGCAGCGTGTCTGCGTCTCTGTGTTCGCCCAGAAAAGAAGCGCCGTAGGCCGGGTGCCTGCTGGGTGAGCTATAAATAGCCTGGTGGTGACAGCAGGACTTAGAGCCTAATGTGAGGGAGAGCATCTTCCAGAGATTGTCCGCGCTCATTATTTAAAAACTTAATATACATTTCATTTTCTACACGAGTAATCCTGGTCATAGCCTCTGCACTTCCCATTTAGCTAATGCTCGTGATATCACTGCTTCATCCTCAACTTATCAATAAAGCCAGAGTCAGGCTACTTTAAGCATCTTATCAACTATGCTTTGTTTCTCTGTTGGAACATTTATTTGTAGCTGCTATAAACAGTGCAACTCCTCTACTTTTGTTAACCTCCTGTCTGCTTGTTTGATAAATGAGGAACATTTAGACATGAGGCATTAGCAATGAGAAGGGTTGCATTAAATTTACCTCCCACTGCGGAGCCAACAGCAACTCTAATAATTGAGGTTTAAAAACTAAGGGCAATTAATTATTTCTGCCAGAGAACGATGGAAATTGAGAAACATTTGTGGTTGATGTATTCTAAGGGGAATGAATGAATACGTGATAATGAATTTGGATGTCTTTAAAACAGGATGATACGCTACATTAATGTTAGCATGAAGTGAAGTAGCGATTAGCAGGACAGTACCTGAAACTCCTGGCCCAACATATGCCTGGCCCATACACTTTCACATCTGGGCAGAGTGATGGAACCGGGCGTATACCGGGCCAGAAGGAGAAACAAGCATGTGGGCCAAGTATGGGCCGGATTTATTTTGCTACCTCGGTGCAGGGGCATGTCTGAATAGATGAAATCATTCAGCTCCAGAAGCTCTCCTCTCAGTGGACCTCTTGACCTTTTCACCCTCATTTCTCTGCTAGGCCTCTCTCCACACACACACACACACACACACACACACACACACGGCTTTATCTGGAATAAGACGTTTGAATCTCAAAGAGTGTTAATGGAAAGCTCCGGGGTCAGACCGTGCTGTATCTGAAAAGCTGCTGAGCCTTTGATCAGGTTTGTTCATTTTTGTTTTGCACAGAAAAGTTATGAATTTTAAATCAGGCACACTTTCCTTTAAGATTGATGGGGCTCGTAATTTCAGGATTTTATAACTGATAGCGGCGGGTCACTTAACGAATCAATCAAACACAAAAGGTAAAGTTTAATACTCGTTTCTGACTGTTTTTAAATTTCCTCCTGGTTAGGTTCAAACTTCCTCTGCGCCACCCACATCATCCCGGTGAAGAACGAGGAGGGCGTGGTCATGATGTTCATCCTGAACTTCGATTACATCCTGGACGAAGGCAGCAGTGACTCACTGGAGAGACTCAATCACACCTCACCTTCCAAAGCTGACCAGCGTGAGTACAAGACAAACACTGGATGGAGAGAATGAAGTTTTTATTTAGCATTTTTTTTCATACCCAATCATCAGTGTGTCTTTAAGGTCTCCTCCAGTGTAAAGGTCTGTGTCCATGTGTAGTGTGATTATAGATCAGCTCTAGCTTCTATATTAATACTGTGAAAGTATCAAAGCCTCAGTCCACAGAGAAATGCACACAGCCTGTATTCAGAAACTGAGCCTTAAAACCAGCCGTCAGGACTTCCTGTAACGTTGTGATGTCATAACAAAGCAGTCATTGCCTGAGTGTTTACCTGGAGTCTGTGTACGAGTCACGTCAAGGCAGCAGTCGTAGATCCGTCCAGTCGATCAACCGCTATAACCAATAACCAGTCCGGCTTTAGACTGAGGCGGTACCCCCTCGTGATTAACATACAGACACAGAGATAAATAAATACATGCAGAAATGTAGAAATACAGAAATTGATACATAATTAAATCTTGAAATGCATAAATAAATAATTGAATAAATGCAGAAATGAATAAATAATCAAATAAATGCATAAATAAATATAGAAATATGGAAATAGCATTTTTCATTACTAGAATGTATTTATTTTGCATTTATTTATGTATTAAGTATGTATATCTTATGTATATTCTTATGGATCAAAACTGGAGAAGTTTAAAAAATGGGACTTTTGAAATTTTGACACATCCCTGATATTAATCTTTCACTCCCTGCCATGTGCTGTTATTGATTAATTTCTTTAGCATCTTGCCGTTGCAGCATAAACCCGATATGTAACTTGTGGTGATGCAAAGCTTGCACATTGACTTCTACTTGCAGCAGTGATCACGGGTGCAGCTGCAGGAAGTTTCTGCCCAGACAGCTCCTTTGGCATGTTGACACCAGCGTTTAGCAGACACTGATGTGTTAGCCTGTCATCATCTCAAAGGTCTGGCCCAATTATAGCTCATAGCTTGCCAGGATGGCCTGATGAACTAGTGGAGCAGTGCTGGGGAGCGCTCGGCTTCCCAGAGCTGTCGGTGTAATAGTGTATAATGCCATTCCCCAGTGGTGTTCTTGAACATGCTCTTGATCCTTCCTCTCTCTTCAGTGTCTCTCTCTTTCTCCATTTGCTGTGTGTGACATATAAAGCAGGAGCACGGAGGACCAGGGGTCACCTCTAGATGACTGTAATTGGATGAGGTCCTTAACACACTGTTGCCTCACGGGGTGTGTGGTGAAAAGAGTAGGGAGCTGTGTGTGTCGAGTGTAAGTGAGTGTGTTTGTGTGCACTATGGATTGTGTGTACGCTCAGACAACTTGCAAAACATGCATGAGCAGATAAGCTTTTCAATATGCGAGTGTGTGTATTCGTGTATTTGTGCAACATGTCACTGGTAAAACCCTCCTCTTCCACTTTTCTAAAGGAACTAATTGCTCAGCTGAAGCATGAGGGTAATTCCCTGATGGAGCAGTCCTATGAGTTAAAGCTCCTCCAGTGTAAAGGTCTGTGTCCATGTGTAGTGTGATTATAGATCAGCTCTAGCTTCTATATTAATACTGTGAAAGTATCAAAGCCTCAGTCCACAGAGAAATGCACACAGCCTGTATTCAGAAACTGAGCCTTAAAACCAGCTGTTAGGACTTCCTGTAACGATGTGATGTCACAACAAAGCAGTCGCTAAGCCCCGCCCACCTGGACCCACCATCCAAACCTTGCAGGATTGGATTGGTTTCTCTGCGTGTTTTACCTGAAATGTGCTATATTTTTATTGGATCACTCAGAAAACAGTCAGCCAATCAGGAGAGAGGCTCAGAGCCTCCTCTCTTCTGATTGGCTCACTGGTGAGAGAGGAGATGTAAAACTACACTAAGATGGTTTTTGGTTCTTTAAAACCACAAATAAATCTTCTTATGGATCAGAAGAAGAAAATATGGAGCTTTAAATCCTATTCACGCCTATCTGGCAGTGAGGTCCAGATTTATTTAGAAGGTCGAGTCTCTTTCCCTCTGCCACATCAGGGACCACTGGAGAGAGTCGGTATTTCTTGGCTTCAAATCCTCGCAGCCCTCCATCAGAGAGTTCCAGAGATCTAGTCTTGCACTTTTTTTTTTTTTTTTTTTACTAGCAGACGGACAGAGGTCACAAATTATGAATAACTGCATAATTAAAACATCAGAGAAGAAGAAAGTGCAACAGATGTAAATTTAACTCGGTGAAACCTAGTGTTACTATTCTGAGGAATAGCTCTACAGTGTGAGCAGGGGCAGCTGACTGTGGATAGAGCGATTTGATGATCCATGTGTTGCATTATCCCGGCTCCTTCTGGGGGATGAGCAGCCATGCATTAGCCGCTGCTTATTGATTGCTTTTGTCGCTCGGTGACGATCCATTCATTCTGAAACCAGCCAGGATTCTTCCATTCTGCTTTGATGTGGCTGAGCGGGACCATTCTCGCAGGCAATTTAATTTACGGTTCTCAACTGGGGCCCCCAGACGAGTGGGTACGAGGAGGAAGTGTGAAATGCTTCGCTGATTTCTAGAGGAACACCAGGATATGTTTGGCGATTCATATATTTTATTATCAGGGATGTTCTGAGCCGACCCTGAGGTCTGATCCGAGGATATTCTAGTAAATCAGTATCAGCTCAAATAAACCTGATGCTTTCTTCTGTGTACTGTGTGTGTCCAGCTCGGTCAGTGAGCGTCGCAGCGCTGCTCTCCTCCATGAGCATTCGGCTGCATGTGCCGGTGAAAATTTGTTATAATGAATAAGTAATGAGTGTGGCAAATTAGAAAATTATTTGGGCACACAGGTGAGTGACTCTGAGGTCTGACGGTGAAATGTGCAAATACACGGATTCACTAAGAGCTGATGCTAATGAGTTATTGAATCTGTCATCCCTTGTCTTTATTATTAGCTGAAAGCAATGCACGAAGCGTCACGCTAGCAGCTTCTCATTAACCGGCATTGACTGTAACTTTCAACAGTTCAAATCATCACAAGCATTTTATTTTCACTGAAAAATAACATGAAAATAATGATGTTTTTGTCGGGGTTTGCACCAAACAAGCATGTTCCTCCACGTCTGGAGAATGTGGCGTCTCTGTAGCACCACAGTGCGTCATTTAATGGTCCAATGATGATTTGGATATTGCACTTTTTTCGATTAATCATTCAGTCCTAGTTCGTGTCCTCTCTTGTGGATCGCTTCATGCCGGTTTCAGGAAAGAGGACCCTCAATATTCAGATCAAGTAGCCTGGAAAAAGCTGAGCCAAATTTAGCACATCTGTTATTTTAATGCGGTCGGGTCCTTAATTATTATTGTTGCGAGGTAGAAGTAGAACACTCAGTCAGCATCCAGCAGCGAACCTGTGCAACAGCAGGGAAGTGAGGGGCAGAATGAGCCTGATGCTAAAGGTAGACAGCGGCTCAGATTAGCTCGTTGATTGAAACAGCTCAAATGTTTTTCGGTCTGATCAGAATATAAACTGTAAACTGGAACAAACACAGTTCATCTTTTACTAAAAACTCAGACGCCTGATTCTGTGACATTTGAATTTAATATCAATCTAAAAGCTAAACAAACTAAATGCACCTGAGTTGTCAGCTCATCTCAGCAGCCATTCCCCCCCCGATCATGTCGCACCATTAGTGTCTGAAACCGTAGACTTGAAAAGCATTTCACTGTCAAACCAAAAGAAAGCTTTCATTTCCCCTGCAGTGATTATTCAGGGCGGCACACTTAAATCGTCCAGTCACAGAGTTACCTGGCGACTCTTTTTGTTTCTCCTCCGCACCAGTTTCATGCAGCAGTTATGTGAAAAGCATGACAACGTTTCAACCGCCGCGATGGTTCAAATGTTGTTTCCCAAGAAATTTAGAAGAGAAGAAGTGGGGAAAAACACCAGAGCGAACAGGTGTGTTTTATCTTTAATTGCATGTTATTCTCTGGAGCTGGTGAGTAATAGGAGAACTGGGAGCCCAGGTAAACACTCCTTAAGGTAAAAAAAACAAACAAAAAAAAGCACTTCATGCAAATCAGTTAGTAAGCACAATAACTGCACTATTGCTTTTTGTTTTAACTTAACGTCAGCGAAACCACAAGAACAAGAGACAAACAAAAGGACACAAAGCTGTTTTTGTCCCACTTTTACTAAAGGACGAAGGTTTATTATTCTCCCTCCACTTCTCCCCTGACATCTGAATCATGCTCACATTACAGGAAGACATTTCACGGGGATCTGAGGGCCCAATTAATATTCAATGCAAATATTACTATCTGGTATCATAGCAACAAGGGCCACTCTGCGTCCATTGGTTGTGTAAAGCCGCTGGTGAGTTTTTGCAGGGAAAGACTGAGAGGGTTGGAGAGGGTGAGGGAACACACACACACACACACACACACACACACACACACACACACACACACACACACACACACACACACACACAACCCAGTAACAGCACTCAAAGGTTCAGCCCTTTCAGTATCACAACTAAATATAGCTGCGTACAATGTTCTCAGCGCCGTGAAATCGTGACTGAATTATGAGCTAATTAAAAGATTTATGGCTTATATGTTTATATACGGTGTATATATATATATATATATATATATTCATGTATATATATGATTTTATGTCCGGGCACAGAGCCCAGAGCATGTGGATGCTCATGAGATACCAGACATTATTTGGTGATTTCAACAGTTAAATCGAACTGTCAGAAATGTGAAATGGTGTGGAGCTGCACTTGTTAAAAATGTCAGTGTTGGTGCATGAGGGAGACTGCACACTAAACAGACTGTCAGGCATGTAAAGGGGGGTCTGCTGGTTCAGGATCAGCCTCAGGATGAAGAATGAAGAGTCAGGTGTTGCTTTTGATCGGCGGCCTTACAGCACCGAGCTCAGATCCAACTGTGAACGCCGATACGACTTAATTTCATGGGATAAATGACTTGTTTAGTCATACTGCAGCAGCGGGTTCAGATCCTGCACTGACTCACCAATTACATGCAAATTATCATTTCCGGCATGATCAGCATCTGGCTGGAGACTTTCTGTAAACACACACACACACACACACACTCCGCTGACCCAAACAGACGTGCAGCATTTCGTCTAAAATTAGTTCCTTTTCTCTCTGCTCTGTGTCACTCTCAGACTAATGGACGGGGCAGTGAGGAAGATAAAGATGCTGTTCCCGCTGAGCCTTAAACATTAGTTCTATTTTCTGTTTCATCACCTGTTGTCTCTCTGAAAGCGTCCTTAGCTACAGATATTAGAATTGAACGTGGGGTCGAATACAATCCGCTGTAGTTTTTCCAAGCGAAATACAAGAGAAGTGAGAAGGTTGCACTTTATTGTATGGTACCTAAACAAGACTCAACAGTCTGCACTTTGTATCAAATTAGACACAAACTAGAAATATGCTCTAAATTAGACAGTAAACAGTCGTGCCCTAATTAGACACCATACACCTAAATTAGGCTGTAATTAGAAGCCACAACGATACGTCTACGTTTCTAATTACAGCATATATTAAGTGTACTTTAACTGTGTTTGTTTACTGTCAAATAAAGGACATATGTTCAGTTTTTGTCTGATTTGATACAAAGTGCGACTTGTTACGTCTTATTGGTGCGATAAAGAGAGGAGGCTCCTCTGATTGGCTGATTGTTTTCTGAGTGATCCAATAAAAATATAGCAGATTTCAGGTAAAAACACTCATAGAAACCAAATCCTGCAAGGTTTGGATGGTGGGTCCAGGTGGGCGGGGCTTGGCGACTGCTTTGTTGTGACATCACAAAGTTCCAGAAGTCCTGACGGCTGGTTTTAAGGCTCAGTTTCTGAATACAGGCTGTGTGCATTTCTCTGTGGACTGAGGCTTTGATACTTTCACAGTATTAATATAGAAGCTAGAGCTGATCTATAATCACACTACACATGGACAGAGGTTTGCTTGATCATTTGATTTTTCAGTGCGCCTCGTGGCAGGAAGACTTGCTTTCGAGGACGGAGACAGCACTGTGATATGTGTGACATATGTTCAGACGACTAAATGATTCACAACACCACGGTTTGCCGTCCATATGTGAAATCGTGTGAGCGTGACCGTCTCTCTCATGACATGTTTGCAGATATTGTTAGACGCAGCTTATTTGTGGAACGTATGTAACGTAGCGTTCACCTGAACAGACTTTAATTAAACGTAACTACATTCGCGTTTCCTTTTCCTGCATCCTAAATATCGCTTTGTCTCAGTTGCATTCTCCTTCATCTCCACAGGAGCTGTCGATCATTCATTAAAATCCTGCACGTAATCCTTCACAGGTCTGACTCCTCTGTGCACTTTACCATTATAATATTCCAGCAAATGTCCTCCTTCGTGAATAATTGAGGGGAAATTGAAGATTGAGCTCGCGCCTGAGGCGGAATGGGGCATTTGTTTTGATCAGCCAGGGTCCTTTTAAGAAAGCCGCATTGGCAGACTTTTCAGCGCTATTGGCAAAGAAGTAGGAGATATCAGCAAGGATGTTGAGGACTGCGAGCGAGGAGTTGTGGTACAAACACACCGAGAACACGCAACACAAGGTCGGGGGGGGGGGGGATCCCAGCGGCTCATTAAAAAACACTGCACTCTGTTTTTATGCTGTTTTCGGTCTCACTGCGAGCAAATAACTTCGTGATAATTGAGTAACTTAACCATCCACTGCCTCAGAACTTATGTTTATGTGGCGCCCAAGGGCGCTGCACACTCGGTGTTATTGGACGCCATAAACTGCGTTCAGATGGGATGTTGCTATGGATTAATGTGACAGTAATAGATCCGGTGTGACACTCGTTAATCTCGTTCTCATTTCTCTCTCTACTTCAGGGAAAGGGAGATTCTTTCGCTTCCGTTTCCCGGCCTTACCTCTCCTGGGCATCAGCAAGCAGTCCCTGCCGCAGGAGGACCCCGACGCCGTCATGGTGGACTCCCCTCGCCACAGCGACGGCTCGGTGGCCACGCACGACTACCAGCTGCCCACCACCCGCGAGAGCTGCAGTCCCTCCTACGCTAACGACACCCGCGCCCTCATCGGCCCCAGCCACTGCTCCACCCCCGTTTCGGGGCCTTTGGACCACTCGTCGCCCAAGGGGCCCTGGGACAGGATATACCAGGACCAGGCCATTGCCCAGACCCAACACCAGAGCCAGCAGGACACATTTGTCGCCGCTCCGTCAATCCCGGGCCTCACTCCAACCCCCTCCAGAGAGAGTGTGTGCAGTATTCGCAGAGCCTCCTCAGTGCATGACATGGAAGGCTGTGGGTCCAACTCCAAGATGGCGTTCAGAGACAGACACGCCAGTGAAGGTAGGAGTCTGCTGCTAGTTTGCCCTTAATGTAGGATGTCGACCCTACATGGCAGGGGCCACTGCTCGGGCTGAAACACTATTTTCTTGTGGCTGATGCCCAAATGTTGTGTTTTACATGAGGGGACCAATGAAACAAATTCATTACTCACAATGATATAATTTGGCTATATTAATTACCAACCTCCCCGTGGTCCCGAAATAGGAGGTGGGAGATGTGGCGTGCCAGGCCCTTAATCAGCATTATAGTGAGTCACTATCTATACTGGGTGCTATTGATCTTCCCTCGAGTCTAAATCACTTATTAGCCTCTTGGCCCCGCTTCGGTCGGAGGAAGAAGTGGCCCAGACTGGCCTGGTTTCCTCCAGGCCAATCAGTCTACAACCACCCCCTTATCTACAACCCTCCTTCAGATGACTCCCAGTGGCTGACACAGTAATACATCTACTTCACTGTAATGAATTTTTCATGGGGACACTAGTGGCGGTTTAATGCCAGCGCCCATTTGTCATGATAGAACATCAGAGATTCTTCCCTCATTTCTACTCCCTTCTTTCTTTCCTCTGCGACGCCGCGATGCCGTCGTCACAGACAACGGGCGCAATATCAAAGGTAACGAACGGCAGCCCGCCGCATCCTGAGTTTGTACATTTACGCACGTCCGTTGGATAAGACGTAAAGCTTTGCTTGCTGCATGAGTTTCTCTGCATCACTGAGGTTTATGTTGAATGCAAATGCCTTGGTGGATGACTGACAGTGTGTTTGTTAAGCTCTTGGTCTGGAGCCTCAAAACACTGGCACAGCACTAAATGACTAAGTCCCAGTGCACGTGGCCTGCTGAACCCCCGCCAGTCGCCCAGGGGAAGGCTCAGTGGGGGAAAAAAAGAAAACACTGACCTCTGCACGCACTTGCATGAAGCAACACATTAAATCCCTCTCCTGCTTTTGTTCATTGAAGAAAAATCAATGAAGCTTCACAAGATGATACCTCCCACCGCCTGCAACCTCTGTTTTCGTCTGTGCAACCTCTGGTTCCCTGTTGCCGTGTCTTAGTGAATGAAAAGAGACCCGACTGTGTTCCCATTTAAATTCCACACCCTCGTATTTTCCCCTTATGAAATGAATGGAACTGTAGCAGTGCTTATGCTGCATGGAGACCAAATACGGTCACTGCTTCTCTAGAGGTCTTGTTAATTTGCACCTGATGCGTTCGGTATAAATGACCAATGTTGATGTTTTTGTAATATTAGCGTCACAGATAAGGGGTCGACTCCCACAGCTCTACTTCCTGAATAAATGCATAATGTGATATTTTAAGTAATGTTTGTACCGATGACTTCTGACCCTTCAATCCAACCACCTCTCCATAATCCCACTTTCCCCTTTACCTCCTATTTCCTTTCTCTCCTGGTTTGCCAGTGTCTCGCTCCTGGATGGCTGGGGGTATGGCTTCAGCTTTTCCTTTTCAGTTATTTCTCCACCACTGCAGTGATGTTTCCTTACTGTGGCATGTATTGAAGCTGCGCATGCAATCTCTCATCCTCAGCTGTCTGTTTCTCCGTCCTTGACTCTCAATCACTGTGCTGCACTTTGTAAAAAAAAAAAAACAAAAGGGAGGAAAAAGAAAACAAACAAATAACAGTGCAACTTTCCTCCGCTGGTTCACAAGACTGAATCAGCAATTCTTTCTCTTTTTCACTTTTAATCACCCTCATTGGGCCACATGTGTGGTGTGTGTAGTGCTGTCACGTATTGTTGCAGTGTTGAATGTTCACAACAGGCAGGGTCAGATGTTATGATGCTGTGAAGCTGTAGGGAACATCACGTAGTGTAAGGAGGGAACATCTCATCAACGCTGGGACGCACTCATCAGTGTTGTGCATGAACGCTTGAACTGAACGTTTCCGTTTGCAACTGATGAACGTGAACGTGTCAGTAGTTAACCAAAAAGACCAGGAGAAGAAGAAGAAGAACTGTTTTGGTTTAACGGCTGCAGGCGAAGGTTTACGACACCCAGTACGTGTCGGGTGTGGTGTCTCGTCCTTTTATGCCAATTATTATATTATATACTAAATTTAGAAATATCTGAGTGAATGATGATCAAAGGAGTCAGGAGCCGGTTGCACAAAACACCTTAAGTTTTCTACTTACGTAAGACACTTGAGGGTTAATCTCTCCTTACCTGAGGGAGTTATTTAACGGTGTTGCACAGAAAGTATAAAAGGTTTATTTCCTTCATTCATCACCAAACCTTTGGTCATGATGCAGTTAGGAAAGTGTCAGAGGTAGTCTTAGTTTTTGTCCTTACTTTGGTCACTAAGGTCTTTTGTGCAACGTTTTAACTGAGGTTTTCTCCTTATATAAGTCTTTAACGGCTTCAATGAACATTTTAAGGAGAAGTTTTAAGGAAACCTTAACTCCACCTGAGTCAAACTGACAGCACAAACACATAAAACAATGACTCACGTTGGTTTTTCTCATCGTTTAAAGTAATCAGAGTAATTTAGAGTTCATGTAGCCGGAGAAGCTGCAGTGATTTGAGGCTGGGATGGATGAGTAGGAGGAAATGAACGTGAACTCTGAGCTGTAGCTCTTGAAGTGTGAACTTGCACAACACTGGCACTCATTATGTCCAGGCTCCATCAGACAGATAGATGAGGTGACAACACCTTCTTTGATTGTGCATCGAATCATTCCTTTCTTCCACCGACGCTGTTCTTCATCATCTTTTAATGAGAAACTGTAAAAAGGCCTGTTCATCCTAGACGGGTCAATCGGAGGGTGCAGAGTTTGTATTTCAGTATCTGTGTGTGTGTGTGTGTGTGTGTGTGTGTGTGTGTGTGTTGTGGTTGAACTCACTCCAGCAGTAAGGGCCACTCCATCCTCACGAGCCATGTCACAACGATCAAATGAACACTAGCCTGTTCTCTGATGTCCACGAATCACAAAGCCTGTTATAGATCAACAGTAGGCCGGCCGCAGCGCGAGATGTGGCGGCTTTTTAACGATGACACCCGTCGCTTTCTCTCTCCTCAGGGCCGCTCAGCCAGATCAAGTCCAGCCTGCTCGGCTCCACCTCCGACTCCAACCTCAACAGGTACAGCACCATCAACAAGATCCCCCTCATCACGCTCAACTTCTCCGAGGCCAACAATGAGAAGAAATGCCCCTCGCCTCCCTCCTCCGAGAAAACCATCATCGCCCCGAAAGTCAAAGACCGCACACACAACGTCACCGACAAGGTCACGCAGGTAAAAGCCTTAAAATCCAGGTAAACAGCAGCTCACGGGACAAACACGGAGCCTCCAGCACTAACATTTGTACATGAATATGTAAATACAAGGCTTTATAAAGCTCTTAACATGTGATATTTCCATATCTAGAAAGTACAACATGAATCCAAATACTCACTTAGTCTCACATAGCGTCATAGCATCCACTGTCACTCTGCTGTGGGGGTTAAAACTGGTTTGATGGATGGGGCCACACGGAAAAACCCGCAAAGACGTTTGTTATCTGAGTCCAAATCTTCATCAATTTCAGTTCAGAAAATCCTTCACACCCCGTATGTGTTGTTATTATTATTATTATCAGTGCTGCATGAAATCCGTCATCCAACCATCTGCTGGGTGGATTTGAGTTTTTCCTCCATGTTATTATTGAGACTTTTCTTCTGTTTCCTGAAGCTAAAAATAGAAAAACAATTAAGAAAAGTAACAGGAGGAAAAAACTTTGTTTCAGCGGCACATAAATTTATAAAGTTATTCATTCCACCGTTTTATTGACCATCTGAGGTTTTGCAGATCGGAGAGGAGAGAGAGTGTGCACCGTAATGTCAGTGACTATCAGCACAAATCACACACACACACACACACACACACACACACACACACACACAAACGCTGCCCTCTGTGAAGCCTCAGAATGATTAATTGAAACTCAAGGGGTCTGATACGTAAAAGCGGCGGAGGTGTCCGTCTCTTGCGGCGGATAATCAGGGATCCTCTTACTGCTGCCAGACGGCGTCCGGAGCTCAGGCCATGATTCTAGAGTTACTGACAGGGTTAGAGGTCATCCTCACCTTCCCTGCCACGGCTCGGAGGGACTGTAAGTTAATGTATTCCCCCGAGGTGGCGCCAAAGCCGCTCCCCAAACCACTGATTAGGTCTCAGTTTTGCATTTTGCCCGTTAATGATGTAACGGATAGAGGGCACGGAAATCGACCCCTGTTTGCACCGGAAGGCAGCTGCAGGTGAAAGTCTCCGACCGGAGCCGGAGGCAGAGCCGGAGCCGACTGCACCGACCTCTCTGTGCAGCATGAAAGTCAAAGTTATTAAGCAGCAGAGGGGGCAGCTCGTTAATGTGCTTTTAATGGACTTTTGGACCATGTGGCAGCAGTGGAGGAGCTGAAAACCAGTCGGTGTGGAACTTCCACCTTTCTTCCACCAAATCAGAATAAAATACAAATACAAAGTAAAAACACACAAACATGATAATGGCAATAGGGGACAATGAGGCACGTCAATACGCTTCTGGTTCCAGTTGCACAAAACATCCTTAAGTTTCAGCCTTTTAAGGTTTTCTCTTTATCTCAGACTCACGCTTAAGGAATCACTTAAAGTCAGTGAAACCGTTGCACCAAAGACCTTAAGGTACTTCTGACTCTGTCTTAACTGCACCATGGCCAAATTGAACATATCCTTAATGATGCAGTTGAATTTTAACGCTGCAAATGCCTTAACTTTATGGACTATTTAAGAGATTCTGTGCAACACCTTTAAGAAAGTCCCTCTGCTAAGGGGGAAATTAAACCTTAAGTGTTGTATTTAGATGGAAAACTTTTTGTTTTGTGCAACCGGCCCCAGAAGCTTGTGAATTGGGGCCCAGTCACTGAATGTACAAATACAGAAAATCCTTAAAAAGAAAAACTAAATGTTCCAAAAGCATCTGTCCCATCAGTTCAAACATTCATTCAACAGGTAAGATACACGATCAGAAACAAACAGGAAGTGAAAAGCACAGAAGTTTACGTTTCTTAAACTTTATAAGATACAACATTACACATAATACAAGCATGGTGAAAGATTCAGTTTCTCTACACTATATAACAAAACAGAGATTTTACACGAGGCTGATGGCAGCTCTGATTCCAGACATGAATCGCTGGTCGTTCCCTTCTCACTCTCTCCCCCGTGTTTCCTGTCACTCTGCGCTGTCTGTTAATATACCATTTAATGTGCCGTCACACTGTTATCTCCCCCTGGCTCGGGTATACAATTACCGCTCTGCTCGGAGATCGTCGGGCGCCGCAGTGTCAGATACATGTTTTCTGTGGATACACGCCGTGAAGCATTAAAGTTATTACACTAACAAACAGATAAATAAGCCGTGGATGGATCGCGTGTTTCCCCGTGTCGCACAGTTTGGGTGTGTAAACATCTCTCTAGATACCTGACTGTGGGGAACACAAAGCGACAGCAGATGTCTTGAAAGCAGCGATCTCTCTCTCTCTCTCTCTCTCTCTCTCTCTCTCTCGACCGCAGGCAGGTGGAGAGTTCACTCAGGAAGCCGATCGGCAGACTTGTAACTCACCTGCTGTTTCCTGCATTTTCTCAGAGTGTCTCAGGTGCCCCCGCCACTTTCCATTAATGTCTCAATCTAAACGTCTGTGGGTTATCTGAAGCTGAGTGAGGAATCGGAGCGCTGCATCATTTTTAATGATGGAGGCCGCGAGACTGAGCGCAGAAACATGAAACAACTCTCCTCTTTATAAATAATAGCCCGGCCTCCCCCCTGACAGCGCAGACCCAGAAGAACCGGAGAAGGGGAGAAAGCTAATGCTCATCTACATGTCGTCTGAAGCCGAGCCAAACGCTCGACGAGCCTCGCGTTATCCCACCAGAGAGTTAATTTGTGCCGAGCGAGTGTAGCTACAGTGGGTAGGTTAAATAATTAAGCCGGGGATCTTTTATTTAGACGCAGATTGGCTACGACACGTTAATCCAGAACTGCGGCTCTGCCAGCCAAACCGGTCCTCCCGGGCTTCCCAGCAGGCCGAGGGGTAATGTATCCGTGCGTGCCGGAAGCTGCTGCTGCGGTGCAGAGTTACCATCTTGTTTGAATCATCGCTGTTGAGCGTAAACCGCACGACGACAGAGCTGCTCGCCTGAGACAGATTTGTGTGAAGTGGTTTTTGTTTTTGTGCTTGAACCTCTCATCGTTTGTTTCATCGCTTAAGAAAACACTTATTTAAAAGTCAATGGCAATTACACATCGACTTGTGACTGCAATGAAACAAGTATTTTAATCACCCGCTTTTAATGAACAACAGAAGACATTCCCTTTGGATGTACTTGGTGGGTTTTTTATTTTTCCTGTCGATTTCAAAGGTTATCCCACATCAGGAGTTTCTGATCAATTCAATTATGAACACTTTAGTCTGTATGATGTGCGAGGCCGGAGATAAGCGGACATGCAATAAGTGATGGATGCCAAAATAGTCCTTTCTGTTTCATCCCCTCGCTCGCTGGCACTCGGTAATTGTCTCTCTGCCCTTGCCGCTCATGTACTTCACCTGCCTCTCTCTCTTTGTGTTCCCTCCTCAGAGCTGCGATAATCAGCAGCGAAGGAGCCACGGCCTGAAAATTCCTGCCTATTGAAGTGTCAGACACTTAGATGAATAGATGTGTCCTCTGCCCGCACCTATAATTACCTCCAAGTCGTTGAGACTCTTATCCGAAATGGTCCGTGACGCTGCTGTAATATTGGTGTTAAAAGCCATTTGGGTGTGTATGGTAACTGCAATAACAGAGATAATGGCGGTGACGCGAGCTCGGACTGTGCTCGATGCGAAACATGATTTTATGCGGCTTGTTGTTGTTGTTGTTGTTGTACACAGAATCCATAAACAGTCACTGCAAAGTTTTGCACAAGTTCCCAGATATCTTTGTGTCGCGATGAGTCGCTGTAACTTCAGGATTTTCTTGAAGTCTAATAGTTGAAATTATTAGACTAGAAGCAGTTTTCTCACACGAATGATTTATTTTTGAGGAGTGTGCCTCCGGTCACCATTGAACTGCATTAGGATTGTACAGTATGTACAATATGTACAGTGCTGGAGCCAGATTACTCACATGTCAACAAACATGACCTTTACTTGACCTGACCATATGCCGTGATGTAATTCCTCTCACTGGCACGCACAACAATGCAAAGCCACAGAAATGCTAATACACGTTGGCTTATACTGAACTGCATTCGCATTTTTACTGACTTTAAAATACTTTCTTGAACACACCACAGAGGTTTCGCCGTTTAGAATGACGACACCTCGGCGCCAACGAAACAAACACACACACACACACACACACACACACACGCCTCATAACGAGTAAACTAATCTGCAGAATCGGTTGAGTGCCCCTTTAAACAAATATCCTTGGCTCCAAATAAGAATCTGCTTTGTTCTTCTATTGTTGAAGAATCTGCTGCGAACACGATGAAACGACTCGTCTCTCAAAGATATGAATTGATTGATTGATTGATTTGATCTCTGTCCTCCTCCTCAGGTTCTGTCTCTCGGCGCCGATGTCCTGCCCGAGTACAAGCTGCAGACGCCACGTATGGACAAGTGGACCATCCTTCACTACAGCCCCTTCAAAGCCGTGTGGGACTGGCTCATCCTGCTGCTGGTCATCTACACGGCCATCTTCACGCCGTACTCCGCCGCCTTCCTCCTCAACGACATCGAGGAGCAGAGGAGGCGGGAGTGCGGCTACTCCTGCTCGCCGCTGAACGTAGTGGATCTGATCGTGGACATCATGTTCATCGTGGACATCCTCATAAACTTCAGGACCACGTACGTCAACGCCAACGAGGAGGTGGTCAGCCACCCGGCCAAGATCGCCATCCACTACTTCAAAGGCTGGTTCCTCATAGACATGGTCGCCGCCATCCCGTTTGACCTGCTCATCTTCGGCTCAGGGTCGGATGAGGTGAGTGACACTTTCTCACACTTTACTGCGTCGTAGATTTAATTTTAAAACGTTTGAAATTTATCATCAGAAACTGAAATCTAGGTATTCAGACACGTTTCTGTGGTCAGGTGCTTCCTGTTTGATCATTAGCGCTTTGATTATCCTCGACTCGTGTCTGAGCCTGGTTGGAGTCCACCTGTTGCAAATCGACTTGATTGATAAATATATAAGGTGAAGGAGGGGCTCGGGGCTCGGAAGCGGTCACTCTAACAGACGTCCTCTGCAGAGACGGCTCTCCGTCAGTCAGGCCTTTACTGCAGAGTGACTGGACAGAAGCCGCTGTGACGGCATTGAAACGAGTCTGAGAGCACGAGGGGGGGATTCTGCGGTCTGATGAGACAGAAATTAAAACCAATTGGGCAGAACTCCAAACGTTATCTGGCAGAGACGGACCGGTCCGATCTGACGGGGGGGGGGAAGGGTGAATGCGGCCAAATACAGAGAAGGTCCTTGAAGAAAACCTGCTCCAGACCCGAGACTGAGGGCGACGGTTCACCTTTCTGCACGACAGTGATCTTGAGGCAAAGAGCCAAGACAACAGTGTGCGTCTTCAGTCTCCGTCTGTCCTTGAGTGGCCTAGACTTTAACCTGTTAGAGAGAGAGAGAGAGAGAGAGAGAGAGAAACCTGCAGATGACGGTTCACATCCAGTCTGACGGAGCTGGGGAGGATCGGCCCAAACCCAGGTGTGCAAAGCCTGCAGAGACTCACCTGGAAGATTTGAAGCGGAGGGCAAAGGGCTTTCTACAGACGACTGAGTTAAGAGTCTGAATGCTTCTGTAAATGAGACATTTCAGTTTCTGATTTTTTAGTAGTTTAGTAGCAAATTCACAAACCATCTGTCTCCTCCTTTGCTTCTCTCTCTACACTTCAGTCTCCTTGAGATTCATCTTTTTAAACTTCAGGGAAAATAGAACAAGTAATTCAAACAGTATTAAATCAATAAATTCCATTAAGTGTGAGACTGCAGCCACGCTAACGGCTACGTGAGGCTTTACCATTGGCATGCTAATGTGTTCAGCAGGTGTAATGTTTACCATCCTCACCTTCGTTTTAGCTCATTGTGTTAGCATGCTGATATGTGCTAATTGGCGTTTTTTGGTTATAAACCAAGGTAATTGATTAATTAAGATTTCAACAGGGCTTTATATAATGAATTATAACAGTTAATCGTGGAGGTAATAAGCATCTGTGTCTGCACTGCTGCATAACAAAGAGAGGAGGCTGAATCTCTTCTAATGTTGGGACAGTTTACCTTGGCTACACGCACCTGATACTGCTGACAGTCCCAAACGTTCCCACGTTGCTCGTCTGCATTGTTACATGGCGGCGCTGCAGAGCGTCGGTCCCCTCCGCTGTTACTCCTGTGTCGCGGCGCGAGGCCTCAGCTCCAGCAGTCGTGTATTTCTGAGCTGTTTTTCCTCGAATGTTTGGACTGCTAAACCAATCTGACGCTCGGCTGTCACATCTGCTTCCCTCGGCTGTCCAGACCGGAGCGCCCCGGGCTATCCAAATCTGTTAAAAAGGTCTCAGCCTCCCTAACCACTCCGCCTGCGAGAAACTAATTTGTTCGTGTACGTCTGAGGGAGATGGCAGAGCAAGTCATCTAATGCTCAGAGAGAGCAGTATGGAGAGTGCAATAACAAGAGAGCAAACAGAGGAAGGACGTAAATCTCTGCAGCAGCAGCAGCAGCAGCACTTTGTGTGTAGCACCTGCTGTGATTTCTGAATAATAAGTTTTCAAACAAAAGCAGAAGAGACACATACATCTACGAATATGTGTGAAAATGCCAGATGCCAGGATACATGATGTAACACCCTCACACACACACACACACACACACACACAAAACAAAAAAACATCCCAGATTGATGTGTGTTGAGGGCGAGGCCCCGATGTCAGTGTGTTGTCGTTATTTGCCATTAGGTGTGTGTTCCTGTGAGGGACTCCGTGGCCGGAGGCTGGCAGTGAGTGGCAGGTGGGGAAAAAAGAGCAGACAGTTTGAGCAGCGCGGCGGTGGCGGCACACGATGTACGTCCTCGTCATGCAGCTACATGACTGCTGCGGCGTTTTGCTGAGGCTCGTGTCCTCCGCAGCGGCGCGGTGTCAGAAACACTGTGAGGAAACTGAAAATAACACAACGCACGTACAGTTTTAGCTCCTGTCTTTAAGGTGTGGTATTTTGGCTCTCTCTCTGCAGAGACAGCGACTATTTTTAGACATAATCTCGTGCACCTTTGTTGCCTGGAAACCATCTCTGACAATATGTTAAGAATTTTTTTTTGCTGATTTCATTAGGAACACAGCAGGTTGAAATCTCCCCTGAGAGATTCTTTCTTTTCGTCTCTCTCAGTCGGTGCACGCTGTCGGCACTGCAGGCTGTGCTGTGCTGCTGATGAATTTACCTACAGAAGCCATTTGAGCTCCTCCATCATTTTCATATCAATGTCCTGTTGTGATGAGATGAGAGTATTTGCCTATTACCGCCACATTCGCATGTACGTCGGGGCCAAATATGAAGTAATTGCAAATTATGGAGGCTCGGTGTGAAAATTTGCTCTAAACCAGAATTTAAATATCATTTTCTCGTTGCTCATAAACAAATCTGAGCTAAACCAACACGTCTTCCATGAGAAAAATCTCTGTCAGCACATTCACATCAACAAACAGTTGCAGAAACCTGATGATGCTGAGGATTATTATTGATTTACATTAACAAAGCTTCATGCACACGTTGTCTTTTATGGCCGGATCGATCGTTTCATGCAAATTAAACCACTTTTATTCAATTCACATTCTGCTGTGTCTTTGGTTTAAGCAGAAATTCACTTTAACTTTAACTTTGCTGCAAAAAAACAAAGAGAGAGGATGCTGGGTCTTTGTAGGAAGCAGCTGCTGGAATGAAACACACAGTCAAACATTAATATACCTACCTGAGAAATGACTCAAGAACAAGAGATAAGAGTGTGTGCAGTGTCATCATCATCATCATCATCAACCTTTATTTATTTTCTCGGGGATTCATCGAAGGCTGACCCTCATTTTCAGTGATGCTGAACCAATCGATCCCGAATAAAAACAAACAGTGACATTCAAAGACGTTGAGATTCAGGAGATTTAAAAGCGTATTTTTCTGAATAGTCAGGGAATCAATATTTACAGTGCGGCTGACGAACGTCCCTCCACGGCAAGGTCCCAAAACAACCAGGGGTCAAAGTGCGAGGACGTCTGTGTTCCCAGTTATTTCCAGTGAAGCGCAGTGACTGCTCCTCACGCTCGTTCACGTCTCTGGCTCGTGATTGGTCGACTGAACTTGCTGACCCGTCTGCCCGAGGTTTCATATGTTCTAGTTGGGCTTTCTGTCTCACTAACTTTGGAGGAAATCATGAAATGATGGTGTATTACTTCATAAATCTGGAGTTCACATCACAGCCCTCGGTTGACTCTTGGTGTTTTAAAGTGGCCATGCGAGCCGGCAGAGCCGCGGCGGCAGATGGCCAGAGGGATATTCAGCGGATATGTTTTATACAGCTGGTTGCTAATGGGAGCTTTAGCTTCTCTCCTCAGCTCGAAACGCCTCCGACTTACTGTAAGCCCAGATTTTAATCAACATTACACTGTGCAGGCCACATACCATGTGTGTGCTGTGTCATCTGTGCAGGTCACTCAGACGGAGCCGGCTGCACTACACCTCACAGACGACGCTCTTATCCGCTTTTCTGTACATGATTTATTCAGTGTTTGGGTCGTCAGTGAGACGGCGAGCTGCACATTGACGGTGAATGATGGCGGTGATTTCAGGGTGAGATTGGGAGGACGGAGGCTCTTTAATGGACCCATCAGAAGCAGATACAGCGTCTCCGTCACGGCGATGACGGAGACGCACACACCCTCCCTCATGAATCATCCTGCTTCAAAAGCATAAAACCCCCCCATCAACCCCACTTCCTGCTTTTACTCCATATAACCCAGGTAATATTTACTCTCACCTGCGCAAGTATAGACATGAGGAGGCGCAATTAACACGGGAGGCTGCGAGTAATGATTTCCCTGCGGATATTAGGATAATTGTCAGGTAAGATAGGGAATGGACGGACCTATTACTGTTCACAAACTCTCACTTATTGTTTTTACTGATAGTGCGACACTAATAGAGCATGTGTCATGGCTGTATGCTGCCCCCCCCCACGCGCACACACACACACACACACACACACACACAACCCCCCAACCCCACAACCCCTCACACTGTCTGTGTGTTAATTTAGTCAGGCTAGAAAATGGAGACGGGAGGATTAAAGCACTTTGAATTAAACAGAACAGAAGGCTGTGTGTGTGTGTGTGTGTGTGTGTGCGCGTGTGTGTGTGTGTGTGCGTCAAGGCTTTGACAAAGGTTCCAAGCTGCTGATGTTTATGTTTCTCTAAACTCATTTTGCCGTCATCACATGCCGTTGTCCAGAAGTGCCTTATCGTCAGCCGACAGATGACACGCCGAAACTCTTCCTCGCGTTCTCATTCGCGGATTTACACACAGATCCGTGCCGACGGCTCGTGATCCGCCCAGAGCCACGAGCCTCCACGTCTTAGTCGGTGAAGTTGATGTTGGCGGTGAGGGACGCCGAGTCCTTGAGAGATGTGTTTACACCAGCGGGAGTGATCCAGGAAATGATCCACAGTCTGGTCTGTGTGTCTGCGACATGTGGTGTGTGAATAAGATGAAGCTGCACATGTTTCTGAAACCTTAATCCTGAGCTGGTCGTCCTCATGACCCCGACCCCGACTCCTGACCCCTGACCCCTGACACTGAAAGGCCACAAACAACTTGTGCACTTTGCTGCAAACCTCTGGTCTGATTTGTTTGCTTCACAGGGAAGAGGGGAGCAACATAAAACCAGCTGACGAATGTGAAGAACTCTAGAACTGTACTCATGTAGAAATGTTGGTTCTTGTGTCTTCCTCTGCTCGTTAGACCACCACTCTGATCGGTCTGCTGAAGACGGCCCGTCTCTTACGGCTGGTACGTGTCGCCCGTAAGCTGGACCGCTACTCGGAGTACGGCGCCGCCGTCCTCATGCTGCTCATGTGCATCTTCGCCCTCATCGCCCACTGGTTGGCGTGCATCTGGTACGCGATTGGCAACGTGGAGAAGCCTTATCTGGAGCACAAGATCGGCTGGCTGGACAACCTGGGGGTGTCGATAGGTGATTCTTTTCTCCTTTTCCTGTTTTCACAGTTTCATTTTGAAGATGCCAAAGAAACTTGTAATGAACTGTGTTATTTTTTTTTATCCATTGTAGGAAAGAAATACAACTACAGTGACCCCAGCTCGGGCCCCTCCATCAAAGATAAGTACGTCACAGCGCTCTACTTCACCTTCAGCAGTCTGACCAGTGTGGGCTTTGGGAACGTCTCCCCCAACACCAACTCCGAGAAGATCTTTTCCATCTGCGTCATGCTCATCGGATGTGAGTGACAGCTGAGTGGAAGTACATTCAGAGAGTATGTTAAAACCCTGTTGTTGCTGAAGCCCTCTGTAATCAGGGATGTGTTTAAATACATGTTCTATTATCAAAGGCTGATATAAGACGATAGTGATTGAATGCATCAGGTAGGTGTTTCCTTGAGACAGTTTTCTGTTTGGATTAACCAGAAGAAGAAGAAGCTGGTTCTGTGTATGAGCGGCTTTAGCCACCGCTGCTCAACACTCACCTCTGTGGCTTCTCTCCCAGCTCTAATGTACGCCAGCATCTTCGGCAACGTGTCCGCCATCATCCAGAGGTTGTATTCAG
Organism: Seriola dumerili; assembly: GCF_002260705.1. Taxonomy (NCBI): domain Eukaryota; kingdom Metazoa; phylum Chordata; class Actinopteri; order Carangiformes; family Carangidae; genus Seriola; species Seriola dumerili. The sequence goes on along the minus strand of NW_019174360.1, from coordinate 496,438 downwards.
GTACAGCCAGGTATCACCTCCAGATGCTGCGGGTCAAAGAGTTCATCCGCTTCCACCAGATCCCAAACCCGCTGAGGCAGAGGCTGGAGGAGTACTTCCAACACGCCTGGACCTACACCAACGGCATCGACATGAATATGGTACGAGAGGGAGTGTGTGTTGCATTCAGCTCCAGCTCCTGTTTTTCTTTCTCTTTTTCTTTCACGATGGAAACGAAATATGTTTAACTTCAAGATTGTATGTTGCTTTTCTTCTGTTGCTTCTTCTCTCCTTTTTTACAAACTTAATTTTTTTTGTGATTTGTCTGCTTCAAGAGTTTCAACTGTCCTGTCCCCGAAAAAAAAAAAAATGCCGTTACCACGTCAATGTAAAAGCAAACTCACGATGTTCGGCCTTCGCCACAAAGTTAAATGAAAGCTGCGGTTACTGCTTGTGCTTCCAGTAACTGCGGCACTTCTCGATCCTGATGATGTTCATGGTACTTATATAAGTTTGTCTCTTCCATGTCTGCCTCATGTCAAATGGAATGACCCCACCACTCCGGTAAGAGCAGGAGGTACATGTGTGAACACAACTAATGTCAAAAATTATGTTCCCCAGTGGTAGAGCTTCGTGTAGCCGTGCTGACATCAGTAGTGAAGAGTTATTCCTCTTTAGCTTTAATGTGCAGGAGACAGACGATGTGTAACGCTAAGGTTTCATTACATGCATGTTATTAGAGAGCACGTTCCCGCAGTGTTTTTGTTTTTATTTCATTTCTATCTGCACAAACACGAACATGATGCCACATCGTAGATTCACAGGATGGACTTTTGCATGTCAGTTAACTGCAGGAGACACACATACATCAACACTGAATGCTTCCTGCAGGCCACAGTCATCGTCTATCAGCGGTAGACTTGCATGTGGCCTGCCTCGAGGTGCCTTTTTGTTTTTTATTTTGCATGAAATCTGTGTATTCAAAAAAAAAAAAAAAGAAAAACACAACCCCATGATATTCATCTGGTACCAGAGACAGAGTGAATCACGCCTGTGAGAGTGGGCTCAGCCTCGCCGGTCGCTGCCAGGTTTCCCTCCCACTGTTGGGAGGCTTGGCTGCACGCTCCGTGGTGGCACCTGCGCTTGCCAAATGTTGTTCAGTCTTTCCTTTCCAAATCTACTGATCAGTTTTTGTTCTGGAAAAGCCTGTAAGAGCCAGAAAACCAGTTCAGGCTGCACCCCCCACCCCCACCCCACATGACTCTCTTGTCATCAGCACATTGTGTTTTATGTGTAAATGACAAAAGATAAGAAATGTGTTTTCTTGTTTGGACTGTCCCTCATGTGTCCTTCCCTGCCTTCCTGTGTCTGTCGTGTTAAAGTTTGACAAGAGATTGTTCTTTACAGTCGGTTCGTTGGATCATTAGTTTTGTCAGCGGTCTGTGTACTTTGTCTTTTTAAAGGGTAAGTGTCTCATGAGTTGGTTTTTATACAGAAACAAAATGTTAAATGTCCTTATCATATTATTATTATTTTTTTTTTATCTCCCAAGCTAACTCGGATGGGTAGGAATGACCGATCACGGTTGGGTCACGATTTTCAATATTTATATTTCTTTCTTTCTACTAACTACCTCGCAGAATATGAGTCAGAGTGTAGAGTGCTGTTTGTAGGCTAACCAGGAAGTTAGCATCACCCTGGTTCCCTCTGCTAAAAGCCCATGGCTTTTGGATTATTACAGAAAATAACCTGACATGTTTTGTTCCGTGGAGATGTGAAGAGAGCTTATTTCATTTATTCAAAAAACTCAGAGACTTGAGGACGAGGGAACAGGAAGTGTTAAAATGCTAAAAGTATTTCCTGGTTTTAGGACTCATTCCTGCAGAATATTGAATATTATTTCCTCTCTTTGCTCTTGCATGCTCCAGGTAATGGTTCATAGAGTAGTTTCCTCCATCGTGGCAGTGCATAAAGGCAGTGAAACCTGTGCTGAAGTATCACAAACAGAGAGCAGACGCAGCAAATACTGAGGCAGTGTTTGGAGTTTGAGCTGTCACTTATCTGCAGCTTCTCAGTCACTGAATGTTCTGTCCTGTCTGTCGTCAAAAGACTCTGTGAAACACTGAAGTGTAGCTGTGTAGAGGACGATCGCAGGCTGTTTCTTACTGCAGGAATACGAGAGGTTTTGAGAAGAAGGAAAGAACACAAGTGGCAATTGTACCAAATTTCTCTGGAAATCCAGTCAATTCGACCTTCAACTTCACCCCAAACCAAAACTCACATCAAAACACTCAGAGTTTCTAATAAGAAAACACGACTTCCTTATCGCATGTAATCACCATAACCACGTGTTCCACACTCAGGTGCTGAAGGGTTTCCCAGAGTGCCTGCAGGCAGATATCTGCCTTCATCTCAACAAGAACCTCCTCCAGGGCTGTAAGGCGTTTCGCGGGGCCACCAAGGGCTGCCTCCGGGCCCTGGCCATGAGGTTCAAGACCACCCACGCGCCCCCCGGAGACACCTTAGTCCACGGCGGAGACGTGCTCACGGCGCTTTACTTCGTCTCCCGCGGCTCCATCGAAATCCTCAAAGACGACGTGGTGGTGGCCATCCTGGGTGAGTTCAGCGCACGCCTCCTCTCCTCCCTGTGATTCGGCAGCTGGTTGTGGGTTAGCATGAACCTTATGAACCTCATTGTGAACCTGGTGTCGGTGTCAGCACTTTAAGAAACGACCGCTGGAAACTTCAGCGGATCTTGGAAAGCGTTGAATATCGTTAGCTCATTTCCTGTTTCGTAAATAATCAGCGTTCATTTTTAAATCGAAGCGTTAAAAACTACAAGTTGCTGTTTTATGAAAGGTTCGAACACCATTGGGTTATGTTGTGAAGTAGCATGGGATCATGGGAGTTGTTGCTTCCTCTTGCTTCCTGGTTCAGATTCCTTCAGTGTCGGTGGTTCAGGAGGTTGTTTTTTTTTTCCACCAGCAGCTGAATTTCTCCTCCTCTCCAGAACAAACAGACCAGGAGATTAAAACCAGTAGAAACACTGAATAAAGCAGTTTCACCGACGCTGCGAGGGAACTTTGATCCTTCGTCCGGTTTAAAATATAGAGTTGAAAACCACCAAGGTGTAAAAAGTGTATCTTAAAAAATGACATAAATGTCATTAAAACCACATAGTTCTCATCTATCTGTTTATATCACGTTACCATCTAACTCTCATATTTCCCGAATCGTTAACTTTACCTTTTAATCATTTATTTAATCCGTGTTAAACGTGGATTGCATCAGAGCACGCACGTGTACATACTGCATGTGTTCATGTAGTATGTTCTGAAGCCTTTACATTCGGCGTTCCCGTGCACAAAACATTCCTAATTGGCCCCCGTGAATCCTAATGACGAGTCGGAGGAGCGCGACTGATGGCTGATGGTTATAGCGTCGCCTGAACTCGCCGTCATTAGTGCAGACGCGGGTGGGCCGCCTAAATAAAGATGGCTCTGCTCTGCTCTGCTGCGATACGGCTGGTTGGCAGCTCACATCCCTGTTGGCTGTGTTGTAATAACTTACTTCAAAGAACGCGGTGATTGCTGCCTCACAGCCGTGCCTCAGATGAAGGGAGAGGACAGGAGAGAGTGGGGGAGGACACGTGGTGGGAGGAGAGTAACAGAGGATATGTGCCGATGATATAAAAAAAGAAAAAAAAGAAAAAGAAAAGAGGACATGATTGCTTTCAAATAGAGATGGATGACAATAGAGGCAGAGAAGGGATGGAGGGCTGAGCGAGTGGGCGGGGAGGGGAGAAAGAGGACGAGAGTTTAAGGAAGGGGGGGGGGCAGATTGAGGAATTCAGGAGAGGAGTGAAGTGACAGAGGGGGAGAAGGAGGTGGAGAGAGTTTCATTGTGGTGTGATGACAGGAACCACTGAGCTGCATGTTATTATCAGCTGCATCCAAATGTAATTACAATAAATCTCCCCTCTCCTCTCCTCGTTTCCTCTCCTCTCCTCGTTTCCTCTCTTGTTTCCTCTCCTCTCTTGCTTCCTCTCCTCTCCTCCTTTAAATGACTGTTTTCATGGAGCCGGTCAGGTTTGGTGAAACCCGGTGACATGACATCAGGGTCATGATGAATAAGAACCAGGTCAAACACAACTCAGAACATTTCCTCTTCCACTTGCAGAGACGTGCTGATCGCTGCGTTTCCATACCACCTTGTTTAAACACCATTTGCATGTGATCACGTATCACAAGAGCCTGACATGATTGAGAGGCAGGTGATTGGCTGACCGACGTATTTGTATATATCTCAGTCTTACTGGGGGAAAAAATGCTGTTGCAAAATAACAACAGACTTTTATTTTGGAAGTTTTATAAAAAACAGTTTTGCAATAATGAAAATAAGAATAATGAAATTGGATAACAGTGAGATCGGCGTATACCTGTGCCTGTTCCTCCCGTAGGTAAGAACGACATCTTCGGCGAGATGATCCACCTGTTCGCCAAGCCGGGGAAGTCGTGCGCGGACGTGCGGGCGCTGAGTTACTGCGACCTTCACACCATTCAGAGGGAGGAGATTCTGGAGGTGCTGGACATGTATCCAGAGTTTGCCGACCACTTCCTCACCAACTTGGAGCTGACCTTTGACCTCCGCGATGAAAACGCCAAGGTAATCATCGAGCACGGGCGCGCCAACGCCTCCTCCTGTGCAGGAAGCAGGGAAATGGATTGAGGGGTTTTTATATGAAATCAATCTTGGTAAGAATTCTTCTGTAGAGACCATTACTTGAATTAAACTGTCTATTCCATGTGTCGTATCTCTGTCACGTCCATTTAAGACGGAGGAATGGCTTTATTATTAATTCACTTCAGGCCTTCAAGTCATCCGTGGTTGTGGGAATAAAAGCACGAGAGCTAATTCTGCCATGTGCCGGAGGACACGAGTGAGAGATCGAGAGTATTAGTCGAGCATTAAGGGTAGACGTTACGGACGGAGGACACGATGTCCGCTGTAATTATGATGAATCGGGTGTAGCCGACAGGACGTGCGCGGCCCCGTGGCGTCATGCGAGTGCGAATGGACGCCGGCCCCTCGTTTTGTTTATGTCTTAAAAAGCGGAAGTGTCAGTGCTCGTTGTGCTGGAAAGAAAAAGAGAGGGAGACGCATGAGAACGTCCTGAGAGCCACTTCTGATTTTGTCTCCAGGAGGTGACCTTTTGTTTGTTTGTTTGTTTGTTACATACATGTCCTTTTGTTTACAGACGACGTTCCCGCCAGCAGCTGATTCCAACACGGATGACATCAACTGTCGAAGGCGGGTGTCCTACAGGAGGAAGTCGTCCACAGGTCAGAGACACAACATGGCGTCACCGAAGCTGCTCTCGCTCATTCGCTGTATCTGTTGTCATGAATTTTGCTGCTTGTAAAGGAGGTTTTAAATAAGTCTGACCTAAGTTACCGTGGAAACCCTCATTAAGCCTGAGAGGTATTTGATAAAGGAGGCTCAGAGAAGCGCTATGAAAAGTCAGTCTTGAACGAACCAGGATTAAACTGTTGCATAAAACTATGAGCAAATATAAATATAATCAAGCCTGGATCAATCCATGAATCACATTTAAAGAGAGAACAACGATAGAGTCGTGGGTCAGAGCTGTTAATTAGCTTTATTGTAATTGCAGTGAACATTTGTTGACTGAATCACTCTGCGGACACTTTTGGGCTCCGATTTTAACACTCAATAAGTGCAGACCTCGTTACTCAGATAAATTATTAAACATGATTTTCCATCTGGCTTTGCTTCTATTTGACATGTAAATTGGATTGAACCCAGGATGATGTGATTACAAACAGAGCGCTGCACCCACACTGAACTCACAGGGGTTTGGTAAAGTTTGTTTCTACTTTCCTTAAAGTCCAGCATCTGGAGTAATTAATTAGAGAAGTTGATGCTTTTTGAATGGGAGGTTTATTTTAGACTGCAGAGGGAAAGATTTGAGGTGATTTCTTCACTGATGTTACTAACGAGCTTTACGGGTCACTGGTATCAATTATCAGACGTCATTTTGCTTTCAAATGTTTGAATGTTCAGAGTTAGCTAACATTTTCAGCAGACCCCCCCCCCCACCTCATAAATCCCAGTTTAACCCCCGGTCGTCCTCACTGTGAATTGATATCACAAGTGTGTGTTTCAAAGTCCTGAAATAATCCTGAGTCAGTTTTATGAAACGGTTTATAATCCCGGTTCAGTTTGTGCCGGCTCATTAGAGACACTGAACTTCCTGAGCCTCCCGGACCTTGTGTATCCTCGTGAGAAAGTCTGTCCTCAGATCAGTTCCTCTGCAGATAAACTGCCTCTCTGCCCTCAGACTTGTCGGGCAGCTTCCAGATGACGGCGCGCTCCGTGTGGGAGCTGCTGTAATTTGACTTCTAACAGCCGGGAGACTTGGGACTCGGAGACTGAGCCTCCGCGCAGCAGCGCTCGGCATTTTTGGCTTTGATTCAGGCAAATGTAATTGGTCACCATGGTTACGGACCATCTGAATACTGTATCACCATCTCCCGATATAACACAAGTGAGGACGGAGAGTGTACCGTCTCACAGCCTCCCGTCCGTCGGGTGTGAAGATGTTAGCGCTCGGCGCGATGAGCCGTGTTCATTTACATGTTGGTCACATGTAGAAACTCTCCTTCGACATTGTTTGTCCTCATTTCAACCCCCGAAGCAAAACACTTGCTACGTGTTGTCAGAAGATAATGAGACAACCCAGACTTCCCCAGAGGAAGTCAGTGCTCCCTCAGCAGTTCTCCTGATTACCACTTCTCCCCGTAGGTTCCCACAACAAGGAGCCGGTGGCCACCTACTGCGACTCCAAGCAGGGGAGGCAGATCTACGCCGCCTCGGCAACCGAGGAGAGGAGGGAGTCGGCCGAGGAGGGGGAGGACGAGGACGAGGAGGAGGAGGAGGAAGGCAGAGAGGAGGAAGAGGAGCAGAGGCCCTTGTGCTCCGGTGTGCTGGGCTACCCGGTAGTTAGGGACAACTCCCTGGGCTTCGGGCTGAGCGGCGCTCCCGACGCACAGGCCGGAGACAACACACAGGACCAGGCGTATAAAGGTGATGGAAACATCCACCTTAATCACTCCTACATTAGTTTTCATGCAGACTTTTATTTTGTAATGATGGATTTATATTTGGCTCAAAAGCCCTTTTCTTCCTCCTGTCAATCAAATATACGTTTTGATCTGATTTTTTCTATTTTTTCCCAAACATCAAAAAACAAAACAACGCTGTTATTTCTCTATTAAGCTAATTGCTGTAAATCTGCAGCGTGTCCACTAAAGTTTTACTGAATGGTGATTGGCTCAGAAGTTCATTTAGAAAAACCAAAAAATAAATAAATAAATAAAAGATCCCTAAACCCCAGAGGAGGAATGTCACACCTATTAAAAATCCAAACAAGGATTATGTGTCATTATGGTGAAACCTAAAACCCACTCAGTAATAAAAATGTAAGAGGATTATACGCAGCGACCAGCACCGGGGTCACACCCCCCCCCCCTTTGATCGTAGGTCACGACCAAATAAAGGATTTACAGGAAACATTAGGTAAAATCATGTTGTGTTGTGTCGTTAAATCTTTGTAGGAAATCTGAGGGATAAGGTTTAATTATTTACTCGGTTAGTGTGAAATTTAAGTACGACACGGCGCAGCCGCGGAACAGACAGAGAGCTGGGGCTGAGAAGCTTCCTCCGTCTGCCCGCTGATACATGTTGAGCAAACACACCGGCTTGTGTCTACAGCTTGACCTCATGTGACCTGGTGTCAGAAGAAGCGGCCGTGCTGTCGGTTTAAATCCCCATAAAATCATCCAGTGAAGAAACACACACACACACACACACACACACACAACAGTAACCTTTACTGCAGGATTTCCCTGTATTCTAACTGCCAAGTTAAACCCAGCATGATTCTACGCCGAGGCTGTGTCAGCGTGTTGATTTGATAGTGATATCCCATAATTCAGCTGTGCCATAAGAGGATTTCTTCCAGAGAGGAGAGCAGATATTGATTCCTGGAGAGAACAGGAAATGCCAATTTAATCTCCAGCCATCACTTGCTGTTCCTCGCCCACAAACCCCAGAAGCAGGGGAACGACGATTCCTCCGAGGGAGCGATTGTCAACCCCGAGGTCGCACGAGCGTTTTCCTCTGTGGGATAGATGTGAGGATTCAGGAGGCAGTGAGCTGATCAGAGCTCAGTGAAGCTAAATGATGACACAGGAAGAAGCTTCCCCCTGAGGCGCTGCTCTAATAACACACATCATTTTCCTCCACGTGTGTGTGTGTGTGTGTGTGTTTGCGTGTGTTTGCCCACACGTCTCTCTCCCCAGAGCACCATGCAGACGAGTGGGTGCGTCAGCGTCCCAGCCAGAGCGCAGAGGAGTCAACCCAGTGTCAGGAGACGCCGGCCGGGGAGGACGACAGCGACACGGACCTCACCTACGGAGAGGTGGAGCAACGTCTGGACCTGCTGCAGCAGCACCTCAACAGGTGTGGAGGGGGGAGGGGGGAGGAGGGGGGAGGACACAGCATGTTAACATCCGGGGACACACCTGATCCAGCTGAGGTGAAATATACGGCGTGAAGGCGATACTTCCTGTGAGGATGGTGTGTGGCCTCGTTGGTGTAATCCGTCTCTGGCTTTATCTGAGATCCCATCAGTGATGAAAATCACGTGGCGCTCACACCTGTTAAAGGGGAACTCCGGTTGTTGTGTGTTTCCAGGTGTTGCGGAGCTTACTACACCTCTGTAGCTACTACCATAACACACCTGAATCTCTACCTGAACTGACCATGGTTGAGTTGCATTGTGGGTAATGGAGGAGGAAGGAAGAACTTTCACTCATGAGTCACTATTCATTTCTAAAGGGCCATATTTTACACATGTACACAAGTGTTGATCCATGAGCCTCTCCTCTGATTGGCTGACTTTGCTTCGGGCGTGGCTGAGAGCGGTGACTGCTTTGTTGTGACATCACAAAGTTACAGGAAGTCCTGACGGCTGGTTTTAAGGCTCAGTTTCTGAATACAGGCTGTGTGCATTTCTCTGTGGACTGAGGCTTTGATACTTTCACAGTATTAATATAGAAGCTAGAGCTGATCTATAATCACACTACACATGGATCTACCTTTTAGACCGGATGGAGCTTTTAATATCAGTTAAATCATAATAAAATGAATGGAAACGTCTTTTAGAGATGAGGCTCGTGACCTTTAAATAACTAAAGACACCTTCGGGATCGTGTTTGGCTCCATCTCTCATTAATAGGCTTTTTTTTTTTTTTTTTTTTTTTTCTCGCTCTCCAACCTCAGTCATCTTTCAGAGCTTCGCCGTTCCCGCCCATGTGATTGTGCCTATAATTGGCTGAAAACTGGAGACATTTCAGGCCAGACACCCGCTGCAGCCGCGTTAATGCAGAGAAGCGGACTGTGCGAGCAGCTCGTGTGACTCTCTGCTGGTGCTCCGACACAGATGAGGGGGAGGCAGACAGTCAGTGGGCGTCTATTTATAGCGCGCTGCCATGAGTTGCAAAGAGTCTTGACGTCATCCTGTGAGGTTGGAGTGGTGGAGTCATGGTGAAGTTGCAAAGAGTTTTGGTGCAATTATGGAGGAGTGTGGATGTGAGATAAAGAACTATTCTCCTCGCTTATCTTCCATTCGCCTCCCAGTGGAGTTGTGGGGTCACGCCAGTCTCCCCACGGCTGGACGTCCTCCATCCGGCCGCTGCACACCTAACCCTCATTTGACAGAGCCAGGCCCGAGCCACAGTGTTGATTTACACTTATTATCCTGTAAGGAGGGAAACAGGCACCTGGCAGAGCGACTGGGAGGCTTTCCCCCTCGGCTCGCTCTGTTTGCTGTCTCTGCTGTTTGGAGTGTGTGGAGAGAAAAGGTGATTCACCACCTTCAGACGCTCCATGATATGATGTAACTTGCTGCATTAAATGATGACACACAGTGCAGGTATTTGGTATTTTGGTTTACCTCTATTTTAGTTTACCTACAGGTTTACCTCTGTGACATGATCTCAAAAAGATCAATATAAAGATAAATGATTCAAACGGGAACACAGTAACGACTGGGAGGTAAAATAATACGCTCAATCATCTTACACATCAACATTTACTCAAATACCACAATTAAGTACAATTTAAAATGACTTTACTTCAGTATTTTCATTGTCCACAATATTACAGTGAAGTATATATATATATATATATATATATATATATGAAAGATAATAGAAATGGGAACAATTTCACATATTGACATGTATGTTTAGCCCATGAAAATCTGCATCCAGGTGCAGTATATATGTGATGATAATATATCCTCTTATAGGTGACATACTCTTGATATATGGGCTGATTGCATTTACTGTCATTAAGAATGAAATTCAAAACATGAAAACCTTTTAATTATGGTGCATTGTTACAGATTAAGTTAATAGTTAATATCAGCTTCACTTCAACCAGCTACAACATTAAAATGCTGCTTAATATTAACAACCCACTAATGTGATGTGTAATAATTCATCAGTCCCAGCAGCTGTTTCCTGCTCATTTGCTCCTTTTGAATTCTGGACTTTTACTGGTAATTTTACTCAAGTTAAGGACTGAAATCCTTCTTCAACCACTGAGCGCTGCTCCTCCGTGTGACACTCAATCGTATTAAATCAGATTCATGTTCGTGTAACGTGTCAGAGCTGAAGATTCAGAAAGCCTCAAACCAACTCCACCCAGGTTTGAGTCTGAGTCTCCCCCTAGTGTTTGGTTTTAGTACTGCCCACCCATCCAGCACAATGACAACACTGTGTCACTGTATTATATATTACTATACTATATCACTGATGACAATCCATCCGTCGTCCGTCCTGTTTGTGTCTGCTCACTTTGTTTTCCGGCGTAGAACAGGGCCACAGATGATATCAGTCATTATATTGATGACGGGCCGACAGTCGGCCTGAGCTGTTCTTCATGGCGATGATGAGATGAGATGATTGAGCCCTGCGGGGAAATTAGGTCACAGCAGTGAGAGAGACGATGACGACAACAATCAGCTGGAAAACAGTGGAAGCTGCAGTGACGGTGAAACACTCACTGATAGGAGCTGTTCAGTCGTAATCAATAATAATCAGCATCTTCAGCTGTGTGATTATCAGAACTGTTACAGAACCAATAACCGCTACGATCAACCACTTGTTTCTTCTTGTTCTTCACGTCGTGTTGTTTGTGTTGTCGGTCAGACTGGAGTCCCAGATGACGGCAGACATCCAGGCCATCCTGCAGCTGCTCCAGAGGCAGACCACAGCCGGCCCCCCCGCCTACAGCACCGTCACCTCCAGCCCCGAGTACCAGAGGCCGGCCGTCAGGCTCCAGCCGCTGTCGGCCATCCAGTCAGAGCTCAGCCTCGGTCCTGCTCCGCCCCGACCACAGGTGACGTTACTCTGCAGACGTACCGGCCCTTTAAATATTTTAATAATTGTAATTTTTATTAATTTATCTCCTTAGGTTCAAATGTCACTTAGATTTGTATAATGTGACATCATATTCTTCTGTTTAATACAACAAATGATGAATCGATTAATTGAGAAAATAATCAGCAGATTAATCAGTGATGAAAACAATAATCATTTGAAGACACAAAGTCATTTTCAAGCTGCGTGTTTCCTCAACAATGAGAGAAAATGAGTCTTTTTCTAGAGTAAGAAGTCGTTTCTGTCAGCTGACAGACACTGGACATGTACGGCGGCCCAGCTGGGTCATGCTGTTAGTTTTTACCAGCTGATTCCACTGAAAAAAAATACATGTGGAAGTAAAACTGCAGCTTCAGGCAGAGTTCAACAAAGTGACCCGTGTGTCTCCCTCAGAGCCCCGGCCCAGAGACGGCCCAGAACAAACCCAAAGAAACCTCCCCGGTCCTCCTCCACACAGAGACTCTTCCAGACGGGGGCGACGCCGACACGGAGCAGAGACACACGCAGAACAACGTGCACACTCCAGAGCGACAGCACCACCAACAACAACAACAACAACAACAAGAACAGCCACCGAGGTTCCCTTCAGGCCGACAAGCCTCTCTACCTGACGTCCCCAGCAGCTCAGGAATGTTGGGACTCCACCGGCCAGTTTCTGACCCGGGGCTTCCAGGAAAGTAGACGACCCCCCCCCCCACACACACACACACACACACACACACACACACACACACACTCACTCCTCCCCACCCTTTTACACTGACTGAAGGTCTTCTCTCAAGCTTGACTCAGGGTCTAAGAAAGAGACTGAATATGCAAAGGAAAACAAACTGTAGACTTTCTTCCATTCCTTTTCGGAAAATCTCTCCCACCCCCCGTCGCTACTCTGATCTAGATGTATAAAGTCCATTTATACAGAGGTATTTATACACTATATTATTATCATACTGTATGTAAAGTCATCATCTACTGTGTACATACTTCAAATAGACCACTGCCAGCAACACGAGGCACCTGATGTGCTTTTTCTAAAAGAGATATGCATGTTTCTGTTTCCCATCTTTTCTGTTGCATGTTCCTCACACACACATGCACGCACGCACACACACACACACACACACACACACACATGCACACACACGCACCACTGTAGCTCTCCAGTCTCATTTTCTATGACTCTTCCCTCCTCGCGGGGACAAAAAGCTACTTGAAAACTCATCTCGTATCAGCGGCTCCAACACAATTGACGCAGTTACAAACTCCGGCGGAGATCTGTCTGTATATTTAGCGTGCCTACTGTACACCACATTGCCACAACACAAGGAAACCACTTCTCATTCAGCTCAAAAATACACGACACAGTGCGACAACATCGTGTGTGGAGGCTGCGTGGACATGCCATAGCACAACAAGACTTTTGTCAGCCTTTGAGAGCAATAATGACGAACCAGACTAACCGCACTGAACCGTGGGTGTGTGTGTTTCTAGAGTTTAATACACTTTGGAAATAATTTTATACCTGACCGAAGAAAAAGCGTTTGTGTTGGGATTTCATTCGCTTGCAAACATCAAGAGGTTAACTGTAAATGTTCAAGGCACAAAACGAGGAGACCACAACTTATAATGAACATATAATTGCCTGCATCATATGAATATTACACGAGCATGGTTGTGGGGTTTTTACAGTTGTAGTCGAAGCTTGTGACGGACGTTTATGTCGAAGCAGTTTGGGGATTTTAATGAAGAACTTCTTTTCTTTCTTTTTTTTTTTTGTGCGTCTATTGAAAACAAACCAAAATCTAATTGGTCACAAATATACAAACAGCTGAGCATCGCCTTAATCAACCCTGAAAAATCCTCCCTCTCCGTTATTGTCTCCACTCTCTGCGAAGCATGAGATCCACTGGCAGCCGAACAGCGTGACGATCTGGAGCAGTTGTCCCTCAGCAGCAGGCGACAGCTTGGGTTTTAAGGAGCTCACTGTTCCCAGTCGTTTGTAATGAGTGACTAATTACAGTGATGATGTTTGGACCTGAGGTTGCGAGGCCACCAGTATTTCTAGTACACAGTGCTGTAAGTTGCTGCCTGTATATTTTTGACCCACAATAAAATGCATAAAGGAAACCAAACGTACTTTCTTTTAAGGACATTTCTCAATCAATCATTCTGTCATAAAATAAAATCCTCAACCTGCCTTGACATAAATGTCCGTTACAAGAGTGTGAAATTGTTAAAGTTTGACTGCAGCTGTGATTCAGCTGGACAGGAAGTGACATCCTGACTCCTCCTCACAGCTGGAGGGAAGCGACTGTCCCTCATGATACTTTTTGGTTGCATGCTTCAGGTCTTCCATTATCTTTATGAAAAGTATTAAATTTCCTAAATAAATAATCATAACTAACAAACGTGTGGGGGAAAAAAAAAAATACACAAACAACAACAACAACAAAAAAGAGTTCAGCCTTCAATAGCCTTAGCTTTATTAGCCTGTTATAGCCTTTACTAACGACGTCGATCCAACGCACCAAAAACCTGCTTCTCCACCGTCACAGATGTAAATGCACCGAACCATGAACTGCATGAAGATGAATTAGTCCTTTTTAGTTTTTCTAACTACACCGATTCCAACACGAGCTCACGTATTGCATGGAGACTGCACTCGACTAAATTAGGAGAAAAGGTCTCAATCGGCTGTGTGCGACTCATCCACGCGGATCTAGAGACGACAGTTCAGACCTATTTTTCTAAAAACAAAAAAAAACAAAACAAAACAAAGTATTTTAATTTGCCATTATTTTTCTATGTGTCTGATTTGTTCTTAAAAAACAAAACAAAACAAAAAAACCCTGGTGTTAGTGTGGACTGCAGATGGCATGATGGGAAGGTGATGAACGCACAGCCTCTCAATGTAGCAAGTGAGACGTGAGTGAGCAGCACCTGCAGCCGTGATTAGTTTGTCTTGGACTGATATTGCACATTGATTTTCATGTCATTTCTATATTGACTTTTCCCCCCTGAACTCACTTAAACAAGCCTGGGCTTCATGTTGTCCCCCTCCCCCCTCACCCCTCCTCACCCCTGCTGAAAACACGTTGAAGAGACGACAGGAAAGGGAAGAAGAGGTGAGAGATGATGGGACGGAAGAGGAACCTTTACTTTACAGGACACGAACGTCTCGGGGCAGAACGCGGGGTGCTTTCTTTGATAAGCTTTCTTTCTCGAGCACAGATGTAGAACAAAAGTTGCTAAAGCCTAAACTCCTGAAGAGTCGTCTCCTGAACTTTCACGGGATTCGCAAACTTTTGCACAGAGATTAGAAAAACTCGCTGTACTGGATATAAATGTCACTTTTTAAATCTAGTGCTGTTCACAATTGTTTTTATGCATTTTTTAAATGTTTGCCACTGTATTTTATACAATGCAACACTTAACAGCTAATTTGAATGTTTCCGTTCTTAACTATATTTAAAGAAATGAAATATATTGTGTAAATAGACTGGGGGGAAAAATGCGCAATTGTATAAATTAATAAACAGAATGCATACGGATTAAAAAGTGTTTATTTTGAGTAACAAAATATGATATTTCCTACAACACTGGGTACATGAAGAAACAGAAAGTAGGCACATGACTTTGCTGCAGCTGGATGACAGTACTTTAATATGTTAGTATCAGTAACAACAGGTATCAGTGTGGGTTCACATCAGCTCACAGTCACTTTGGCTTGTTATCAAGTTAAACATCAAGCTCATATGCGTCTAGAATCTAATGTAATCAGGCTCAATATACGTTTTATAAAACAAGTGTATAATATTTCCTGCATAGAAAATACCAAGAACACGTAATGCACTAGTTCATGACTGTGTGAATTTCAGTGTAAAAGCAAAATCGACATCATGTTATCTGTAAATGCTGCTGACATTTATTCATTGACCACGATGCTGCCGTTAATATGAAGCTCTATATAAATGCCTTTGATATATTTAATCGTACATTCAGAGATTATAATGGCACAATAGGAGTGACACATATCAGAACATCCTGTTAGTATCAGTTTACTTTTCATATTTCAAAATAAGAGCTGACCAGTTAAACACAGCTGGTAGATTCAGTTCTAATTGTTCCACCGCTTCAAGTGTAAAAAAAACAAAACCAAACAAACCTTTATGCATTTCTATGCTGTGTTGTCTGCAGCTTTTATTTTGAAAGTCTGAAATCTAAATGAAATTTAAAGACACTGATTATACTCCTCTCTAACATGGATAGATACTGTGTGTGTGTGTCTACACCTGACACACCTTCAGCACACCTGTGTGTGAATACAAGTTTAAAGCGTTATGGCGAGTGTTACAAGCGATGGGTACTTTTCTGTTGCAGCTCGTGGCCGCTCAGTCCAATTTACTGGCCTCCCTTTGCGTTCCTGTGAGGCACTGTTCCAGACTCAGCCGCCGACCGGTCCGTTAAACGCCCCCGATCTCACGGCGTGGGACAGACAGCGGCACCTAGATGGCCATTGTGCACAGGATGAACTGTTCACACACACACAGAGAGAGAGAGAGAGAGAGAGGAGAGAGGATGTAAACCACAGAGTCGGTTTGTAAATCAACCACAGGAGGTCAACAGGAAACTCTCTCTAAAGCTGCGCTGAGCTTTTCACACGCTGACCACAGCTTGAATTAATGTCACGTGATGTGTCTGTGTACGATGTGTGTGCGAACAACACAGCACATCTGACACAAAAGCTCACTGTTCATTTCTCGTTCCTCCAGTGTCTTTAATAATGAGACCAGCGGGGTAAAACTTCCTGTTCAATCAGGTGGAATCAGACAAAAGGAGAAGTGAAGTAACATCAAAACGAGAGATCGCAGCAGCTGCGACGCCCGACAGCACGCTCACTATTTGGCAAGATCAAGTTAACTACCATTACTACCATTTACAACTGGTACAGGAGAGAGCAATGTTTTATAACTAGTTTGTTTATGATTGCTTACATATTTGTATTTTTAATTTATATCATAGTATAAGGACATATTTTTTTATGTTTGTTTATATTTTATGTTTAGAATCTTATTTCCTATTGTCCATTCTTTGCTGTTTTATTTCCCTTCTTGATGCAGCAACTGTAACGTGAGCGAATTTCCCTGATTTTGATTCTGATTCATGAGGCTGAAACGAGTGATTTAAGACTGATTTGTGCAGGTGTTTGTTACAGGTTGATGACACTGACTTTGACCACTTGTTGTTTATGATAAAATAATTAGTTTTATTTAGATATTAAGAGCTGGGGAGGCTCCCAATCCTAGTCATGTTCATAACAAGGTTAATAAATCTCAAGCTGAAGCAGTGAGAGCTGCAAAGACTGTTGGACTTACATCGTCATACTGGAAGGTGACAGATCCCTGCTGCATGGTGTCTCTCCGCCTGAAGTTGTCTGCAACAGGAGGAGGAAACGGTCACAGCGCTGAAGAGTCAACACTTCACATTTCACAACATTAGTGCGCCGAGCCAGACTGAATGTCACGGCACAGAGACGATGACGACGGAGAGCACAGGTGTGATGAAACTGAATCATAGAGCACGTGGCTGTTCACTGAACCCGTCGGGGCTTTTCTGTGTTCGGTACCTGTGAGGGCTCGCAGTTTGACGCAGCACGCCACGTAGTCGTCAAAGTAGATTCTTCCGCCTTTGTTGTAGCGCTTGATGATTGCGTTCAGAGCCTGAGGACTGACACGGTAGCCTGATGGAGGGAGAAGAGTCATTTCAGTATGTGGCAGTGTGGTTAGAGTGTGTGACAAAATGACTGTACAGCCCTAAAAGTAGGTCAGACCTCCCTGTGCTGCAACTGCAGGTGTCGGAATCAGCAGGTGCTGATTGGCTGACTGTGTTTTTTTTTGAGTGATCCAGTAAAAATAAAGCAGATTTCACGTAAAAACACTCAGAGAAACCAAATCCTGTAAAGGTTTGGATGGTGGTTCCAGGTGGGCGGGGCTTGGTGACTGCTTTGTTGTGACATCACAAAGTTCCAGAAGTCCTGACGGCTGGTTTTAAGGCTCAGTTTCTGAATACAGGCTGTGTGCATTTCTCTGTGGACTGAGGCTTTGATACTTTCACAGTATTAATATAGAAGCTAGAGCTGATCTATAATCACACTACACATGGACACAGACCTTCAGACCTTAAAGACTCTCACCCATAGCGTTGATTGCCTGAGTCATCTCATGAGGTTCGACAGTTCCACTCCTGTCCTGGTCAAACATCATGAAGTTCTGCTTCCAGCCGTTGAGCGCCGTGAACAGCTCCTTGAACTCATTGAAACCCATCTTGCCTGTGTAGTCCCTCTGGTGACGGTGTGGTTAAGGTTTTAATATCTGCTGCTTCATGGGTAATGTACACGCCCACTGATCGCAGTAGGGAACGATGACAGGCGCATTATGGTCGCTTAACTTGTCATAAACAAAGGATACATCGAGCATCGCAATCATGATCCTGCACGTGTCCAGGCTGAACGCTGGAAAGAAGAAGTCGAGACCCAGTTATTATCATTTTAAAAAAGGTCCCATATGAATCTTAGCAAGACGGTGACAGAGAATTCACTTTGAAAATAAAGGAACAGCTCATGATCCAAATGTAAACAACCTGCTGTCATCACCGCCAAACATCCTGAGGCTAAAAGTAACAGCTAACTGGTGATGTCGGGAGCTAATATTTGCTCCTGTGTCAGGTCTGCTGCAGGTGGTGTGTTTGTTGTATTAGTGTTTTGGAAAAATACGATATCCAACTTTTAAAAGCGAGTTAGTTAATTAGGATCAAATCAGCTCAGCTTTTTAGAAATTTCCCATCAAGGGATGAAGGTTTTATAATGCAAAATCTGAATGATCTTATTGCTGTTTGGTGATTTTGGACTAATTCTACACATCAGAGTGTCGGAGCATCACTTCATGTGGAGACAGTGAAATGAATGAGGTCTTGTTAAACCACTTTTAATACACACCACAAGAGTTCTCTCAGTTCCTCAGTCATTTAGAAAAGTTCCCAATTCTCAGATCCCTGAAAGCCTTTCCTGTTAATGTGTCAAATGTGGTGTTAATACAGATAACATACTGAGGAGGCTGTGGTATGAGAGTGGTATGATTCATCCTCTAATGTAGAGAGCGGTGAACTTACGATTGTAGCTGCCGGTGAAACCAGCCTGAGTCAGACACCTCTGGAGTTCTTCTGCATCCACCTCACCGTCCTGTAGGAAGCAGGAAGTGACACTCACGTCAGACAGACATGTGTGACTCTTAAAGTTCTGAGGAGAGTGGTGCGAAGTGAAGAAACGGAAATCCCTGTAACACTTGAGAACTCGCTGCATGTGCTGAGAGAAAATGTGTTTCAAGCTACTCTCCACATCTTGTGTATGGAAGATTTAAAATGCCTGAAATAAATCAAACACACAAATAAAGTGCAATACAATGTGTCTTTTTTATTTATGCATTTACTGTGTCATAACTAAATTACTTATCTTTTATTTTACTCTGCAGTTTGTTACATGTGTGTTTGTGTGTGACTCTAAATCTGCCACAGAAATGCAACGATATGAAAATTCATCCATTGTTTTAACAACAAAAATCCTAAGAGACATGCTCTACGGAAAACATACAGCACATCCAATTCACTGTATTATGCAATCGATGTATTATGCAACACATTAGTTCAGCATTTGAACTGGTGAAACTTAGGACAACTTATGTGGAGCAGTATCAAGTTAATACAAGACCCTGACATCTGAAATGGCTTTAAATGTCCTGCATTCTTGTTCTTGTCTAAACTTGTCACGCTTAAAGCTGAGACACACTCATTCTTACGCCACATTAAACAAAAAGACTATTTATCTGCAGCATTCAGTCTAGATAGCAACAACTGTGCAACCATACTTCTACATCTTGTCCAAACTTGAAGTGTGCCACACTCTTACCTGGCCTGCTATGGCTGTAAAGTAACCCCACATTGGATCATTGGCAGCTGGTGGTGGGGCTCCATATGTGCCTGGGTATCCACCACCATAGGGGGCATATCCTCCTTGGGGTGGTGCGCCTCCCATTGGCCCACCCATATGCCCCGGCATGTGACCTCCCATGGGACCTCCCGGCATTCCCTGTGGGTGCATCCCCTGAGCTGGCATGCCTGGCATTGGTCCCCCATACTGAGGCAGAAAACAGAGGAGATAGGGCTGGTAATTATGAAGCTGCTGAATGACGTTCAGTGCCGTGTATAGATGTTCCTGAGTTTACACTTCGTCTCAGCTGCCTGGTTGTTTCAGAGAGGAGTGACCAGCACAGGCAGCAGCTACACAATTTACATATTTTGGTAATGTATGATGATAAGTTGAATATATATATATATATATATACAAGTGAAAAGTATATAGAATACCATGTAGTATGTGAGTTTCACTGACATACTAAGCAATTGTTATTGTCATCGACATTAACCCTGAGGAAAATATCTTTTATAAGCTCTTCTCTTCCTGCATGTTTCAATATATTAGAACATGCCAGCATAATACAATAGGGGGTGAGTTATAATGAGAGTTATGACAAAGTGCAGTCCTTATCACCATGACATCTGAAGGCCTGCTATTGGCCGATTCAAAGATTGAGGAAGGGCATTAAATTATAGTTATTTTACAACACTGAGTCACTGCAGTCAACACTGAAGAATCACACCTACACTAGAAAGTTGTTTTGCCTCATATGTCAAAGTTTGTGTGGTTCTTGTTATCAAATACGTATTTCCACGGTCCAGCAATTTAACTACACAATTACAATTCGTATGCATTACTTTAAATGAATTATATTACAGTATAAGAAGAAGGTTTGACAGTGGTCAAGCTCTGTTTCAGCTACATACAGCTGTCAAGCTGCTTTAGCTAGCAGGCTGGTCCTGCAAAGTGATACCGGAAGACATTTATAATAAAGCTTATAATCTTATAATGAAGAGAGGAAGACAATATGGCTCCTAACTTACAGCTGAAACAGAAAAAAGTCACCGATGGAGGTTTGAGTGTAAAGGAGGACACTGAAACCTGTCACAGTACATCTTGTCCAAAACTATCGGAAATTCTCTGTAACAGGAGCCCCAGGCTAGCTTCCTGCTAGCTAATGTAGCTCGTTTAAACACTGTAAAATCACGGTTACACATAATTTACTCACCCCGCCGTATCCCGGATAAGCCATTTGGTGAAGTTTGAAACGGTCACACTCGCCGATGCCTTTAAAAGTGTGACTGACAGTAAATATGAGCTACTATCACACGATTATAACTTCCGATAAGTCTGACTGAACAGCTGTTACATCATATCCCGAGCAGGCGGAAGTTGTAGAAGTGACTGACAGCGCAGATGACCAATGGGCGTGACGACGGAATGACGACGCTACAGAACGTCCTCATGTCACGTGGTTTGTCATTTAATACTGTAAATTCATACACAGGAGTCCTCAGCTGAAGCAGGTATTCATGCACCTGTCCTGACAGCTGGTATATGTGTGTGATTAACCGTGATCCACCATGTCTGAACTAAAGTGTTTGTCTTTTTCTGTCATTTAAAGGAATCCAGACTGAAAACTGAAACAGCAGGAGAACCTCATGTATGGTTACATGGCATTATGTATGGTTATGTTAAAATTCATACCAGACATGCTCCACTGCATTCATGTCAACTATTTACACCACTGGAGACGCGCACAAAAGAATGTCATAAATGCGCTAATTAAATAATGTGTGCAATTTACAATCAACTTTAACTGACAAATTAAAAATAAAATACACTTGTGAATGAAGGGACAGGTTTACCTCGAATTGTGAGAGCTAACCGTGTTAGCAGCATCTTAGCACGGCTCAGCCAGGAGCCTGTTGCTGTCAGGTTGCCGGTGCAGGTGGGCGTACCTGTTGTCCTCGGGGACAAAGGTCAGATCCACCGCTCACTCCTCCCTAGCTCCACCCTGTCATCCAAATATGGTTTCCTCTGGCTCCAAAAAACCAAGATGGCGACGTCCATTAAGCCAAACTCGATGCATGAAAACGGCAGTTTGCCACTTGTGTTATACGTTTGCACTGAATTTATGCTTTTCTGTGGCACTAAAAGTTTGCATCATCTGCAGTGTGACATCGAAATTGACGACCGCACCGACACTGGTGAGGCTGTGGACTTGGTAAGTTACTCTAAGCTACTGCACACCTGTACTGTTGTTCTATATTAGTCACCTGAAGGTGGGGGTCAAAACAACTCACCTGTGAACACCACAGACTGATGAGGAAGAAATAGTGAGTTTATTGAATTTAAGTAATGTAGAAGTTAGTCCGAACTATGTGGTCCAGATGTGGAGGTAGCATCTTAAAGTCATGTTGTATATGGGCCAGATTCGGGTGTACACTGAGCCAGAGGAAAACAAGCCAAATATGGGCCGGATTTATCTTTCTATCAGGGATACATCACCCCAGATGGTTTCATAAAACATTGCTTTTGTTTAACTTCATATGTGTCAAAAGGCTGAAGTAAACTTGTCTTGAAATGTTGAGGTCGACATTCATTTAAATAGAAATACCGCAGAACATCTGTGCACACTGATACTAAGGGGAGCAGAACATGTCCAACTTGGCAGCAGTCTTTTTACACTCCACCCCTGCAGTCACCAGCAGTTCACACTGACCATGGTGGAAAAGGAACGCAGCTATAGTGTTTCATATCAGGACTTATCTTTAAGATAAAAGCTGCACCTTTTATAAGGAATATCATACACACTCACCTTATGTATTTATTTCCTGTATATATATTTGTTGTTGTTTTTCTCTCTGTAGTCCTCTCTCCCTCTCAATAAATCAAAATATATATAAGTCATTTAAATCTATAGCAACAACAAAAATATGTATGCCGTCATATTTAGTGGGTCAGGTTGGAGTTAATTTAAAGCACTTTGTTCAGTTTAATCTGTAACAGTGGATCATATTCAGTGAGCTTATCACATGCTTTGTTTGTAGAGTCTTAATCTGCACAGTAAGCCGTGAAATAATTATAAAATATCCCTCTAAAATGTAGTGAAGTAGAAGAAGAAAGCAGCACAAAACTGTGGAAGAATGTTGAAGTAAATGCTCTTGGTAACTTTCCAAAATTAAAATGTGTGTGTGAATGTGAACAATAGCAGCAGTAATAGTCGTACAGTGTTTTGCAGATGTGAAAACAGGTCGGAGGTCAGCTGCTGCTACAATACATTGAGCAGATACACACACATAAGGTTGTTAATGGAGGCGTCACTGACCCATTTCTAACACCAGTGAATCCCTCAGTTCCAAATGCCATTTAACCTCAAGCCAAGAACGCCATTATAACACTGAGGCATACATCACATCTGCTGGAATCAAAAACCGGGCGTCTCTGTTTATCCCAGCGAATAAACACTGCAGACTTCTCTTAAAGAGAGCTGGACGCAGTCACAGATTGTCAAGTGCAAATACCCAGCACGGCTTGCAGGATGAAAACACTATCGGGCACTGAAGCTTTGACGTTAAACCTCAGTTCAAGTTCCTGCCACATTTAACAAAAGTGTTGGTCTTTGTTAGGAGACTTAACAACCTGTGTTGCACATAGAAACATCTGGGACAGAATCTTCAGGCCAGATGTTTATATCAAAGCTGAAACGTGTGGTGGTAGTTAGAGCTGAGTGAGAAAACACCATCAAATCTAGAAATGCTGCAAGTTGCAAAGAACAGTTTGATGAATAGAATAAATCTAAATATTTTTGACTGTAACATTCTGATGAGATGAGTCAGAAATCGTGTCTTATCTGTGCTCAGATCTAAGTTGATGTCCAGCCAAAGACACACAGTTTACACTTTTATTTGGCCACAGACCGTGCTAACAAATAGTGTGTCCAGGTGCGTCCAACACATTTTAGACAACTGGTATTTGTTGTGTTCTGTGCAACTTGCAGTGCTTCTGTATTCTGTTGTTTGTGTCTGAGTCTTACATTGAAGTAGTAAGTATAAAAATATTGATTCATAATGTCACAGTGTAATAGAGTAAAAAATGATTTCCCTCCGTCTCCTGCACGTTGTGCTGTTTTCTCCCTTTCTGCCTCCGCACTCCGACACTACATCCCTCCAGTCAGGCGCAGGTGTGTTCAAAGTGACACCTATAAACGGTTTTAGTTGCATTTAGTGTCGGGCAAATGGAGGCATCTGTGAAGTGACGCTCTTCAAACAAGCCGCGCTGCATTAGGGAAGACATCCACAGGCTGTATTTGTTTGCTGAGGATGTCCGGTGTGAGAGGAACAAGTGCACAATACGATGTCTATTCCTCATAAAGGCACAGCTTTGTATTTGTTAAGCTTTTAACAGGCTTTTAGCTTTTACTGTGACTGGTCCGCGCTTCAGTTTGTACAACGAGGGAAACTTCCACAGTCTGTGGCAACACGCACTGAAATAGATGTTTATTTCAGGGTCCTGCTGCTCTGAAAAGTGCGCGATGCTGTCGAAATATAATTTAAAAAATGAAACAGACATTCTTATAAACATGTCACTTTTAAAGTTTTCACCTCAGAAAACTTTGTGCGTCAGTATCAGTGACGCGGTTCTCACGCTGCCTTTGGGAACCGGCCTGAAATAGGAAGGATAACAGTGATTATGTAAATATGAGCTGTATGGAATTTACGACGGTTGGTTTATTAGCAGCAGGTCTGTTATCAGTCACCCGACAGTTATGTTCAGTCACGTGACGCGGGCCGGAGAGAGAGAGAGAGAGAGAGAGAGAGAGAGAGCGAGAGAGAGAGAGAGAGAGAGCGAGAGAGAGAGAGAGAGAGAGCGAGAGAGAGAGAGAGAGAGAGCGAGAGAGAGAGAGAGAGAGAGCGAGAGAGAGAGAGAGAGAGAGCGAGAGAGAGAGAGAGAGAGAGCGAGAGAGAGAGAGAGAGAGAGCGAGAGAGAGAGAGAGAGAGAGCGAGAGAGAGAGAGAGAGAGGGGTTGTTTACTCATGTCACTGTGACAGAACCGCTGCAGTTATTAGAGATAAACAGTGAGTGTGAAAAGACTTAATGAATGAAGATATAGGGGATCACATAGGAATTTAATTAATAACATGCATAGAAATATTCTTTATGTTTTATTGTTAATGTCTTTTTAATTTCAAACATGTCTATCTTCCCAGTCTGGGACTTTAACCTACTGTTTATAATCTCAACATGTACTGACAGGCTTTGGGATGGATATGAAATATAATTTTAACACAAGTGTTTTTATTTTATACACAGCACGAATGAGTTAAACACATCCAGTGCTTCCTCTTTAAACATAAGACAGATCTGGGGTTTGTATATGATGTAATGTTGTGGGAGCTCCATCAGTTAGTGAAACATGTCGATACTAAACGGGAAAATATGATTTTCTTGTCAAAATGGTGAAAGTTCATGTTGCAAAACTGAGTAAACGCTCCTGGAAGTTACTAAATAAGACTTCATACGATGTTTTCTGGCGCTTGTTAAGGGCTCCAGACTCACCAGGTGACTCCGACTCAAACAGGTGTGATTGGTTGACAATTAAAGTGGTGCACTGTTTGTTTCATCTGCTGCAGCCAAAGCGCAAGAAAGCCCGTTCAGCCTTGGCCTGGCCCATGCTGACGAAGGTGGAGACTCTGTTGGATCTGATGGCATCTGGAATGTGCAAAGGGCCGGAGGAGGAGAAGTGAGAAGTGCATGGCTCCAGCACTGAAGTACGGCTGGGGGTAAGGTTCTTATATAGGGGGAAGGGGGGGGGGGGTCACATGTTGTGAAGGACACAGTAAGTGGTAGAATATTACAAGGATGTAATCATCTTTGCAGCCCAGATATTGATGACAGATCTTTCTATGTTGTTATTATATAAATATGTTTAATACATTTCATTGTTGTCAGCTTCTCATGAATCGGAGTTTTGATCATGTGGGAAGAACATTTCTTTACGTTGAGGGGGGTGGGGTGGGGTGGGGTGGACTCATCATGCTGTTACTGTATGTGCATGTATATGGAAATTCAGTATATGTACATATATTACATTTGCATATGGGAACTTTTTTTGTGTTGCAGCTTTGAATGCCAACACTTAATGGACATGTGCACGTGCACACAGTGGCAGCGCCTCGACGAACATGGATGAAAGATAGTTTTGAATAACTGGCGGAACAGCCTGTTCCTCCACACTTCCTCAACACACCGGAGCGCCGTGAAAAGTTGACGAACTTTTACTGCGCTGAGCATTTATTGTCCCCACCTTTGAAACTTCACTCGAGATAATATTTAACAGCGAAGCCAGGGTGAAGTTTACAGTTCTCTGTGCGCGCAGCGGAGCGGATCCACGGAGCCGCGGTGACCGGTGAACCGCATCAGACAAACAGAGAAAGGGAAAACAATGGTTGGTGGTGCTTTTGTAAATGACTCACATGTCGGTGTTGTGTTGGAGCTTCTGTGGAGCGGGTTGTGACTTTTGTGTGTTCGCCCCTTTGAGCAGGTTTCCATCGGCAAGGTGCTCCTCGGAGTTTTTGGAGTGGCGGTCGTGGTCATTTTGATCGCGGTGCCCACGGCCATATATCTGAAAGGTGAGTCTTTCGCTTTTAAATGATCCACTTGTTGACATTCAACGCATCCGCTGCGGTCCGACGCACCGTCACACACTTCCGAAAGAAAGTCATGTACATTACGCACGCGTCATTATGCGCGATCCGGTTGTGAGTAAGTAGTTGTTAAAAGCCACCACTTCCAAACAGTGAACCAATCCAGCTGTGCCATACGCAGATGTAATATATGTGCATGTGTTGAAGCTCCATGTGCACACATGAAGAGAAATTATATATCTACAGATACATACATATCTATATTCAGCCTGTGTGTGGAAAAGTTACGCATGGATCTATTTCATATGTTGACTTGTGTGTAGAAGCATGTGTGTTTATATGGAAGACATGTTACATAAATACAGGTGTATCCATCCCAAAGCCTGTCAACAGATGTTGATATTATATATGTAAATATAAAAGATAGACATTATTATTATAAGAAAATCACATATAAACATATATTACATACATACATTTAAGGATGTATTTGAAATGAAAATTGTTTTAATTTTAAGACACAGATGCTGGTGGTTCATTATATTGGTTTTTGTGACACACACACACACACACACACACACACACACACACACACACACACTCATGTGGCTTTAAATAGCCTCAAACACACTGTGATTATTATCATTATTATTATTATTATTGCTCCCAAACAAGATGTAATCCAGCTGTCATTATCTGTTCCAGCCTTTACTGCGCCTATCTTCTTTTATAATGATGCGTGGATATGATATGATATGATATGATATCTGTGACCTATGACCTCCGAGTCCCCGCCAGCTTCTAACTTCCTCTCCAACACGTGTTTCCAGACGAGCAGGGGGGGAACAAGAACCACAGAGCTTTCACCCTGGAGGACGTCTTCAACAGTTCCCTGAAACCAAAGTCCTACAGCCTGATGTGGATCTCAGGTGAGGAGGCGGTTCATCATCATCATCATCATCATCACAGATATTTAAACCTGTAAAGAGGAGTGATAGGAGGGTGGAGGGAGGGGAGGGGGGGGGTGTGTGATGACATTGATTGCAGCCGTGTGTGTGTGTACTAGTGTCTAAACTGTAAATGCGTCACTGAGGTGCTTTATTATCTATCAACTGCAATATTCAGCTTTGTTCTGGTTACTGATTGACTCAGATTAATCCCCTCATTCCAGTGTCCTGTACATGCATGTGTTGATGCAACAATATTTAACTGGTTTACCATCATGATAAGAAAAGACGTGGTTAAGCATATGGGAATTTTTTTTTGTGTTGCACGCTTTGAATGCCACATTTAATTGGACATGTGCACGTGCACACAGTGGAGCGCCTCACGAACATGGGATGAAAGATAGTTTTGAATAACTGCGGAACGCCTGTTCCTCCACACTTCCTCAACACACCGGAGCGCGTGAAAAGTTGACGAACTTTTACTGCGCTTGAGCATTTATTGTCCCACCTTTTTGAGAACTTCACTCGAGATAATATTTAACAGCGAAGCCAGGGTGAAGTTTAAGTTCTCTGTGGCGCAGCGGAGCGGATCCACGAGCCCGCGGTGACCGGTGAAGACCCGCATCAGATAAACAGAGAAAGGGAAAACAAATGGTTGGTGGTGCTTTTGTAATGACTCACATGTCGGTGTTGTGTTGGAGCTTCTGTGGAGCGGGTTGTGACTTTTGTGTGTTCGCCCCTTTTGAGAGCGTTTCCATCGGCAAGGTGCTCTCGGGTTTTTGAGGTGGGCGGTCGTGGTCATTTGATCGCGGGCCCACGGCATATATCTGAAAGGTGGAGTCTTTTTCGCTTTTAAATGATCCACTTGTTGACATTCAACGCATCCGCTGCGGGGTCGCGAACGCCCGTCACACACCTTCCGAAAAGAAAAGTCATGTACATTACGTGGCACGCGTCATTATGCCGCGATCCGGTTGTGAGTAAGTAGTTGTTAAAAGCACACTTTCAAACAGTGAACCAATCCAGCTGTGCCATACGCCAGATGTAATATATGTGCATGTGTTGAAGCTCCATGTGCACACATGAAGAGAAATTATATATCTACAGATACATACATATCTATATTCAGCCTGTGTGTGGAAAAGTTCGACATGGATCTATTTCATATGTTGATTGTGTGTAGAAGCATGTGTGTTTATATGGAAGACATGTTACATAAATACATGGGTGTTCCATCCCAAAGCCTGTCAACAGATGTTGATTTTATATATGTAAATATAAAAAGATAGACATTATTATTATAAGAAATCACATATAAACATATATTTACATACATACATTAAGGATGTATTTGAAGATGAAATTGTTTTAATTTTAAGACACAGATGCTGGTGGTTCATTATATTGGTTTTTGTGACACACACACACACACAACACAAACACACACACACACACACACACACACACAACACATCAATCGTGGCTTTAAATAGCCTCAAACACACTGTGATTATTATCATTATTATTATTATTATTGCTCCCAAAAAGATGTAATCCAGCTGTCATTATCTGTTCCAGCCTTTACTGTGCCTATCTTCTTTTATAATGATGCGTGGATATGATATGATATGATATGATATCTGTGCCTATGACCTCCGAGTCCCCGCCAGCTTCTAACTTCCTCTCCAACAGTGTTTCCAGACGAGCAGGGGGGGAACAAAGAACCAAGAGCTTTCACCCTGGAGGACGTCTCAACAGTTCCCTGAAACAAAGTCCTACAGCCTGATGTGGATCTCAGGTGAGGAGGCGGTTCATCATCATCATCATCATCATCACAGATATTTAAACCTGTAAAGAGGAGTGATAGGAGGGTGGAGGGAGGGGGGGGGGGTGTGATACA
>NW_019174360.1:457888-467441 GCF_002260705.1 Seriola dumerili | reverse complement strand
TACAGTAACGCTAGAACTCATTGATGTATAATGAATCCCTGCCGCTTTAAGACACGATCAAGTCACTATGGGTTTTTATTTGATGATTAGTTAATGGATAATTACTAAACCCTTTGGTAATTTACCGCTGGCTTTAGTGTTTGGAATATAATTCATTTTGGAAGATAAAAATGAGGTCTCACTTTTATAATCTAATATATTACTTGTTGCTGCCAGTGTGCCTGAAGGTGAAGCTGAATACATAATAAATCCATATTTTATCAGACAGTTTAACAACAGCGCTGCCTCTGTGGACTTTGAGGTTGTTATATGTAAAGATATATCACCACATTTGCATAAAAATTAATATATAAGCATAAATTAACAGAGGGAGTTTGATCCATATTCAATTTGACTTTTTTTCTTTATTTATTTTTCACAGATTTGATAACAGGTGTGTCATTTACTGAACTCACTGTTGATGTTCCAAAATAATCTATTGCAGTTTATTGAAACTGGCATCAGTCCCCCGTCCCCAGAGAGCTTCAGTGTGCAGCAGTTCCTGTTTTAAGTTTTATCAAACTCAGATATAAAGGTTTCTGGGCTTCTTTGCTTGGCGGCCTCGAGAGTCTAGGATCGCCACTGTGGATTAACATTAGTTGGACGAGGCGGCGGCAAGTGACTGAACACCAGGTTGTAATTTTTTCAAATGGGGCACGTCAAGAGTAATTTTTCCTTTGATTATCACAATGCTCTGTTTTGATTGCAGCCATGTGTGTGTGTACTAGTGTCTAAACCGTAAATGCGTCACTGAGGTGCTTTATTATCTATCAACTGCAATATTCAGCTTTGTTCTGGTTACTGATTGACTCAGATTAATCCCCTCATTCCAGTGTCCTGTACATGCATGTGTTGATGCAACAATATTTAACTGGTTTACCATCATGATAAGAAAAGACGTGGTTAAGTAACGCTAGACTCATGATGTATAATGAATCCCTGCCGCTTTAAGACACGATCAAGTCACTATGGGTTTTTATTTGATGATTAGTTAATGGATAATTACTAAAAGCCCTTTGGTAATTTACCGCTGGCTTTAGTGTTTGGAATATAATTCATTTTGGAAGATAAAAATGAGGTCTCACTTTTATAATCTAATATATTACTTGTTGCTGCCAGTGTGCCTGAAGGTGAAGCTGAATACATAATAAATCCATATTTTATCAGACAGTTTAACAACAGCGCTGCCTCTGTGGACTTTGAGGTTGTTATATGTAAAGATATATCACCACATTTGCATAAAAATTAATATATAAGCATAAATTAACAGAGGGAGTTTGATCCATATTCAATTTGACTTTTTTTCTTTATTTATTTTTCACAGATTTGATAACAGGTGTGTCATTTACTGAACTCACTGTTGATGTTCCCAAAATAATCTATTGCAGTATATTGAAACTGGCATCAGTCTCCCTCGTGTCCCAGAGAGCTTCAGGTGCAGCAGTTCCTGTTTTAAGTTTTATCAAACTCAGATATAAAGGTTTCTGGGCTTCTTTGCTTGGGGCCCTCGAGAGTCTAGGATCGCCACTGTGGATTAACATTAGTTGGACGAGGCGGCGGCAAGTGACTGAACACCAGGTTGTATTTTTTCAATGGGACGGAAAAGGTTGACGTAATTAACCGATATGTACAAGATAAGGTCGGTGATAAGGTTCAGTTTTCTCCTTGTGATGTGTAAACTGATGATGGCGTTAACCACTCACAAACAGTCACAATGATCTGATCATTTCTTAAAGCTCCTCCAGTGTAAAGGTCTGTGTCCATGTGTAGTGTGATTATAGATCAGGTCTAGCTTCTATATTAATACTGTGAAAGTATCAAAGCCTCAGTCCACAGAGAAATGCACACAGCCTGTATTCAGAAACTGAGCCTTAAAACCAGCCGTCAGGACTTCCTGGAACTTTGTGATGTCACAACAAAGCAGCCACCTCTCTCTCTCTCAGTCTCACCGCTCTGCATTTCCTTTTGCTGATCATCCACTACAGATCATGAGTATCTCCGTAAGTCTGAAGGCTCCGTCTACCTCCACGACGTGCTCACAGGACAGACGGTGGAGTTCTTGAGCAAAGACAAGTTTGTAAGTGCCCCCCCCCCTCCCCCCATGCACATCTGTGTTTCTTCAGTGTAAACATTGTAAACCACATGACAACAGCATGAGAACTCCATATGAAACGTGAAAAGTTTGTGCTTCTCCTCCAATGCAGAACGAGAAGCAGGCGTACGACTACCAGCTGTCTGCAGACCACAAATACGTTGCTTTCATGAGCAACCACTCCAAGGTGCGTCAGCTTTTTATTCACGTTAATCTGATGCATGTTTTAAAGCTGCTGGGTGATGGCTTGTTTTGTTTGTGCCCCGTTAGCTGTGGAGACATTCGTTTACAGCTTCATATTCACTGTATGACCGGACGTTAGCGTAAGTACCCAACTATGAATCTTAATGTCTTTATTTTCTGTCTTTACTCTCATAAGAAGTTTATGCACAGTTAAACATTATCTGCCTATTTCATTATGTTCCTTTCAAAATAAAATGCTCTGGAGCTGGCTGCAGCTGAAGAAGTAAAGTGCACATCCCTGATGTATTTCTTCAATTTGTTTGCAGCAAATTTTTCACACCCTCTGACATTCCTGATGAAGTCCAGTACTTCGCCTGGGCCCCCCAAGGACACAAACTGGTGAGGCTGTGGATAAAGCTTGTGTGTGCACATAACTCTGAGTGACATGTTCTGCTTTGAAGCGGGTGATAGATGAGGAGATCGAGCACAACCTTTTCCAAACACTTCCCCAAGGCTTCAAAATATGTTGCCTCTGAGGGTTCAGCACACAAAGCTTTTCTGAACGTGTGTGTGTGTGTGTGTGTGTGTGTGTGTGTTTGCATTTCCAGGCCTTTGTTTGGGGGAATAATGTGTACATAAAGACGAGCCCTGGGTCCGCACGACAGCAGGTCACGTTCGATGGAGAGGACAACCGGATTTTAAATGGGATCCCAGACTGGGTGTATGAGGGTGAGTGGCCTGTATGAAACTATAAGGCTCCTCATTTCCACCAGTAATGTGTATGTGGACCAGGGGAAGCAGCCGCACAGATTAAAGGCTAGTTTAGCTTTAGCTGGGTTTGTTAGCAGCTAGCAGGTGAAGGTGGAGTCTTGTTTGTGTTTGATGAAAATTAGTAATTTTTACACCATGAAATTTGGGAAAATAGTGTCAGGATTTTGGACACCGCTGTATATTGTCTTTGTAATTGAATCATTTTCTAATCAGGAAATGATTTAGCACAAATTGACACTAAATACAGGTGTTAGCCTTTTATCTGAGGGAGACCATCTATTGTTAAAGTGATATATATTATAAAGCAACAACGGGCCTACTTTGTGCTGTAGGTCAGTTTTTGGCTCAGCCTCTCACGGCCCTGATGATGTGAAGGTTGTGGTGCGTTTGGACCCAGATGCAACCAACAGGGGAGTCTGTTTGAATGTTTTAATAACGAAAAAAAAGGTGCCAACTTACAAACAAGGAACCAGCTGAACTGGGGGGGGGGGGGGGGGGGCAATTACAGATAACAGCAGATAACAACAGACAGAACATATGCATTAAATGGACACCTGGGAGGCGAGGGTGATTGAACACAGGTGGGGCAGACAATCAACAAGGAGGGAAACAGGACAGAGACATTTGCATCAGTGTTGTTGAATCAAAGTCAAATCAAAGTCTGAGCCAGGTCAGAAATCTTGGGAATGCTTTTGTGAAGTCATTGTTTCTCCATTTCTCCAGAATTTCACAATTCACTGTGAAAAACCTTTTGTTGTTAAAGTGCTGGATATCTGCCCAGTAGAGGACTGATGGAGCTCTTCAGCTGCAGTGAAAACATCAAAACTGACCACAATCATGAGCACATGCATTTTATTTTTATTTTTATTTTAGCATAAGGAAGTGAACTAAATCAGCTTCACACTTTCCCCCTTCCAGAGGAGATGTTCTCAACCAATCAGGGCCTGTGGTGGTCGCCTGGAGGGAAGTATGTGGCTTATGCTGAGTTCAACGACACCGAGGTCCACAACATAGAGTACACCTGGTACGGCGAGAACCAGTACCCCAGAACTGTTTCCATTGCATATCCAAAGGTGGGACATCAACACACACACACACACACACACACACAGCTTGTTTCACTGTAACGAGCTTGTTCTGGGATCATTGTGTTGTGTTCAGACTTGTTGGCGTGGTCGTTGTTACCTGGTGTATTTGACGTTGTTTTCCTGATGCAGCCAGGTACGCCCAACCCTGTTGTGAAACTGTTTGTTGTGGACACTGACAACACAACAGAAATCACCGAGGTCCTTGTTCCAGCCTCATTCAGCACAAGGTAACGTAACAGCGTCTATTATGTGGATCTATTATACAAGAAAGTGAGAGATAAACAGTGACATGTGGTGGAAATTACTGTGATTAAGTCGCATAAACAAGGGAGTTTTATTCAGCTGAATGTGCTGCAGACACAAAGACTGTAAGTCAGCATTTCTGACAGGACAGTCTGCAGCTGCATTTTCATACATAGCATTGTCCTTGCTGATATGTTCCCAGACGGCCCAGCATACCTGCTTAATGAGTGCACTGTGGTCATGTGCTAGTGATATGTGAGAACAGCAGTTAAAGGATGAGGGGACAGATCTGTCTTTTCTTTCTTGCCCTCAGTGAGCACTACTTGGCCACTGTCACTTGGGTGACAGATACCCGTATTGCTGTCCAATGGCTGAAGAGAGTTCAAAACCACCTCATCCTTCAGATCTACAGCTTAAGTGGATCCAGATGGGATCCTGTTGAGGTAAAACATGTCATCAACAAACATACAAACAGTATGTCACAGGAGACATTAGGGGCTGTAACAGGCTGAAACACAGGGCCTCAATCACATGGTGCAAGTTCATTTAGTGTGCGCCTGCCTGTGTAAACACCTTACCATCCCGACAACACCTCCTTAAAATAACAGTTAAATACTGCACCATTAACTTAGTTAGTTAACTTAGTTGCCTTAGTTGAAGAAGCATATGAAAGGGAAAAGCTCAGGTATGTAGAGTTAGGGGCAGAAGCAGAGCAGCGAGGATGGAAAGTTAGGATTTGTCCAGTGGAAGTAGGATGTAGAGGATTTGTAGCAAGGTCTGTTGTCTCTTTGGTGAGGGAGTTAGGAGCAAGTGGACAGAGTGTGAGGAAAATAGTAAAGGACATGTCAGATGAGGCAGTAAGATCCAGTCAGTGGATTTGGATGAGAAGAAGTAATGGTAGCTGGGGGCCCAGCAGGGGGAGCACTTAGGATAGACAGACTCTTAGGAGAAGCAAGGAAGAAAATCCAGGAAGAGGAAGTGTTTTTAAGTGGGGGGTGTGGCCTGTGTGAGCCTCTTTGAGATCATGCGGTTAGTCCAGGTGAGGTGGCCTGTATTGGCTGTTTGCATTGTTTGAATTGGTCTGTAGTGTGTCTTTGACTGTTTGTTTAGGTGAGTTTGTTTGTTTTAGGTGAGTTGTTGGAGAGTGGGGGAGTAGGTAGAGCAGAACACCCCAAAGACATGTTAGTTATCGCTGCTCATTAGTCTGTATAGCTGAATTAATACTTATCATAGGACTTAGGATGTTAAGCTTAGGGAGCTATTCACTGAGTCTGGTCCATTTTCTGTAGCACAAGTTTTTTGTGTTTGTTTACCTTAAATTAAAAAATACTGTCATTTTCTTACATTTATACCTGACTGACTAATTTATGACTTTTGTGGATGTTTTATACACTGTAGAGCGTCTGTGTGTTGGTCCTGGAAAGTATTAAGTCTGTAAAGTAAGCCGCTGGGTCAGAGGTGAAAAAGAAGCATCTTTGTCAAGACTTGTAAGTCCTGTTAAATCTTAAAAGAGATTTCAACATACAACCTTTACAACGGGTGTTTGGGGCAGCAGCCAAACACCCCTCTGTTCTCTACCCCACTTAGTACAATCCAGGCCCCCCCCCCCCTTGTATAAATCCAATCAAATTGGATTCACCCACTTCCTGTTTGACAGTCTGACCTTTCACCTTGGCTTGGAGGTAGCATGGACGGGAACACACGCTACAAACATTTGGGTAACTTGATTTAAATGAAATTTCACTAAAGAAGTATGAAAATAAGTAACATGAAGTGCCTTCGTGTCGCTCGTCCATTAACTTGGAGGTCATGTCAAAGTAAATCAGAAGTTAGTCTGAAATGAAAAACAAGCAAATGATTGACAGTTAGCTAATTTAGCAAGCTAGCTGAGTTAGCCTCACATGCTGAAGCTTGTGTGTTGACTTTGAAACATCTTAACTGGTGATGTCATTGATAGGAAATGTAGGAAAAGGCTAAACATATCAAGCTGTGCTCCATCCAACTGTGAAGTGCAGCTTTGTCATAGTCTGACATGACATGAGGCGCTGCTTCTCCTCCTGTAACAAACCCTGATTAACACAGAGACAGAAATGAAATGTCAGTCTTGCCAAACTGAGGGCTTTTAAGCCTTCACCCTGCCCCCAACAGCCTCTTGTGATTCACTGTGTAAGATAGATAGATAGATAGATAGATAGATAGATAGATAAATAAAAAACTCAGCTGCTGATTTTCTGTCTCATAGCTCTCTACTTGTGATTGTCCAGAAATACAGCACTAGCTCAAAACTGGTAATGAGCTGATTTGAACCAGAGTCTTTGAAATTGCTGCCTTGTGGTCATGAACAATTCCACCATGCCACCAGCCCCACTGGCAATGGGAGTTGCTTTCGGCACTTGAACATTGATGGCTTGAACCCATTGACTTACCAAGCCTGACCCAACGAGGGTGTCTTTCTTTTAAGACTTGCCTCTGTGTGACGGTCCCAAAAAGTAGTGAGATGAAATGAGATTTGAACTCTCACCCTCTGAGTTTCTAGTGTAACCCTGTGAGCCAATCAATCAGTTGGAAGTAAAGATGGCATCTTCCTCAAGGCTTTTCAGTGTCAGTTGGAGCTAAAGGTGGCATCTTTCTCCAGGTGTTTGTCTTCCCTCAGTGTGTTGTGATGAATATACTATGCTCTTTTTTTAACCAAATTATACTGTGGCTTTTAATGACTTTTTAGGCCTTACTATGTCTGTTTCACACACTGACTCAATAGCTGGACGACAACAACAAAATGGGAGCCACAACTTTCAAATGATTTATTTAAGAAATGGAAAACGAGATGTGGGTGGACAAATAACTGCAATACAATGAGCAAAAGAAAAGAGAGGCCACAACCACCATCAGGTCTGTGAGGCGCGTGGGAGCAACAATGAAGACAGCCAGCGAGGTGGGAGAGCCAAGATTTAAAGGGGGAAGACCGGGCTCAGGTGTAGCTCAGGTGTTAGCACAGGTGTAGTGCGTCAGGCTGATCCCTGCATCCAGCACCTGAAAGGAAAGCAACAAAGACAAACATGGATCCCTAGCGCCCCGGGGGAGGGGTTGTCACATGTCATTTTAGCATGTAGGAGGTTTTGATGCCTTACTATACTATGACTTTTAGATATTTTTGTGCCTTTATATAATATGCAGTTTGTTTGACTTTTTTGGCCTGAAAATACTATGACATCTCTTCAGTGTTCCAAGCCAGTGACACAGCTGAGAGCAATGAACTTACGTGAAAAGGGGCAGAGGCGTCCCCGGGCGTCCCCTGCTCGGTGGACTCGCGCAGGTAGACTCGCAGGTCTTTACTCCCGTTGGTCTTCACTCACGGAGGTCTGAACACGGGGGCGACACGTGGGCTGACGCTGGGCTGACGCTCCAGCGGTGCACTGCTGCTCATGTACCACTCGGCTGATTGCTCCCCACCTGCCAACGGCCAATCGCGGCTCAGCACCCGAGCCTTCACAGGTGCGCCTCATTCACGCTCCTAATTGGACACGGAACTTGCTCCTCCCTTCCTCTCCGCATGTTCCCCTGCAAGAACACAAACACAAAATAAACACTTTGCAAACATCAGCTCACAAATGTCCATTAGTCCCTCCTTCCCTCTAAAATGACATCTGTGTTCCCCTTGGACACTGCCACCAGGAAAACAAACTACAAGAGACTCGTCACGATCGAGGCAGAAAAATGAATTCCCTAATACATCAGCATCATGTCACAATCTACATCTGCCCGCACAAACTCTTAACTACTACAAAAACACACAACACCTTCTGGAGCGGTCCGGTCACCTGCTGGTCCCAGACGCACCGAGAGAGAGAAACTATCTGTAATGATCTAACTGCTAAGCTAAAGCCACTGACTCATCGAAACAACACACAAGCAAATCACTCAAAACACACAGAGCAGTAATCTCCTCCAGAGACCCCGCTGACTGCAGCACATCACTAACTCCTGCTACTAAAAACACATTTTACTACGGTACAATTCAAAACTCTGCATGAAACTGTTCACACCTAAAAGTACCACACAAACAAACACAGCTCTACAGTCTCTCAATAAACATGTTACATGTTCTTTCCCCCACAATCAACTTCCTGCAATGAAACCTTGTCGAGGGCATGGCGACCTCCTTCACGCTCCTAACTGCAGACCTATCAGGAGTTCACTCTACATCCTCAGTAACACTTCTCTCCACATCCCATTTGTCACGTCCAACCAGCTGCAGGCTCACGCATCATAAGACACATTGACATACATGAAATGCACAACAAACATTTGCACCACCACCTTTGTTGATGTCCCACACATTTCCTTCTGCATGGTGTTGGTGTGTGATGCTCTCAACCCCACAGAGCTCCTGACCTGCTTTCTTTCTTTCTATCTATCTACACGATATACGGATGAGTTGGAACGCAGTATTGTGCTCTCTTTCTCTGTCGGTGCATTTCCACAGAAGGTGTTCTTCTCTTAAACTGGCTATGAAGACAACACTCACACAAAAGGAGAAGTTTCTATCTTGTCACTTTTGTCTTTCTCTTCTCCCTTCAGACACCGCTCTGACAAACACAGCAAAGTCTTTACAGTTAATGAACCGATTGAACCGTGTATTCGCACATCGCCCTTCTTTCTCTAATCCTGGACTCCAGCCCTCTCTCTTCACCACCAATGATAACAACTTTCCCTGACATCAAGGACCATTGTAATGCAGACAAACTGATGTTCACGCTTTCTCCTGTGCACGCAGAAAGCCAGTTATACACATATAACTATGTCAGATGGTGATATCTGCGCTGTTCGTCTAGACTGAGCTCCCCTGGGTCCCACATTGACAGCTTCATTGCTTACTATGTTTCACACTCTGCTACCTACCTGGTCAGGTAGTGTGAAGCAACCCGCTCCCAGCGCTGAAAGTCACTGCCGTCTGCGCCTGCTGATCTCGGACCTTCTCCAGAAGCTGTGGTGAATATCTGAAAGCAGAACACATCAGGTTTTAATGAAGACGAGAGCCGCAGTGATTACACAATGCACAGGTGAAATAAGAAGGCTAAGTTAGGTTGCAACCTTGAGTAAGAGTCTCCCCTCCGATTCCCGAGCAGAAGCGTGAACT